>NC_089848.1:42879340-43187256 GCF_035609145.1 Eleutherodactylus coqui | reverse complement strand
AAGAGAAGACCTTCCCGGCCCGCTGCGGGTGAGTTAATTCTTTTAAATTCCTATTTTAGGTCTCCCGCGGATCCGGACAGCTTCCATAGGCTTCAACAGAAGCCCGCGGGAGCCGTCCCAGCGGGAGACCCGCACGAAAATGGAGCATGGTCCAGATTTTTTCATGCTCCATTTTTAAAAAAATCCCTTTTATTGACCATCCGCGGGTATTTATCTACCCGCAGGGGGTCAATGCATCCCTATGGGGTGCGGATCCGCGTGCGGGAGAAGAGTTAAAATCCGCTGCGGATTTTAATTCTTCTTTTGCCCGTGGACATGAGGCCTAAAGATAGGCTTAACATACAGACTTGGAGCTTTTCCAGGCATATATGCTAATACGATGTGTATGGAGCCCAAGATAGTGCATACCCTTATTTACCAAGGTCACAAAGCTCAGCCACCAATTTAAACTCGCTATTCTTGCTTTACTTTTAGAGGTTTCAGGAAAAACAAGTAATTTTCCCAAATTCCATTCCTAATGCCCCCGCCCCCCCAATGTCAGGTTTTCAGGATTTCCTCAGTGTTGCACAGGTGATGTAGTTATTGCCAGTGCCTCAGGGGTTCTCTCTATAGGATATTCTCATCATATCCTATAGGGGGGGGGGGGGGGGGAGGGTCGTATTGACTGTAGTTTGGGAACAACTGCTTGAAGGGGTTATCTGATATAAAAAAAAACTTAGTGAAAACTGATTCCTATGGCTAAACCATAGTAAAGAGATCTTACACCCGCAGCGGCTCCAGGTCTCTGCTGTGAGCGGCATTTACAAATTGATTGCTGAGCTCAGTCATTGCTGCAGCAGCCTATAACCTCCCGTATGCAGGCTGCTGCTGCTGCTTGTAAGCATTACATCCCAGTAGAGGCCAAAAGGGCGGACTTGCAGGAAGTGGAGAACATCAGCTCTTTATTATGTTCTAAACACAGGGACCTGTTTTCACAAAAAATAAAATAAACAAACCATTTCTCGGACAACCCCTTTAGCCCTTTAACGACCCATTTGGCACCCGTCAATAGCTGAGATCAGCGCCGACGTTTAGATTAACCCTGTTTAAATCCCCCAGTCAGTTTTGCGGGGTCCTCCCCAAAAAGGGCTGGTCGTTACGGCGTTAAGTATTCCAGCACAAGGTTAAAATTATCATAACCATAGAACTATTCGATCCCGTCCTACGCCGGGGTCACTAGTGTGCAAATAAACCTGCATATTATAAGTCGTCCATCCCCAATAAAAATAATTTGTGGAACGCAAGAAAAAGAAAAACTTTAAAAAATACCAGAAGACATAAAAGTCTGATTAAAGGGACTGTCATTATGGCTGAAGTGGGTGGCACTATTGTACCTGCTGTATGGTGCCCAGATTAAGTGGGCACAGATAAAAAGCACGTGCTGTATTATAATGATGCTGCCTTTTTCTTGAGCCCTGACCCATTGTGCCCAAAAAGATAGTTGTGGCCACAATCACATGATACCTGTTAGCCAATCAAACCAGCAGTTGCCGTAATTAAAATACAGCGCAATTAAAAAAAAACAAAAAAAAAACACAATAAAGAAAAAATTAAATAGAAAAGCTTCAAACATATTTGGTAGTGCTCCGTCCATAAACAGTCTGATCTATCAAAAGTAACGCATTATTAACCCTGCATGGTGAACGTTGTCAGGGAAAAAAATTGGAAAAAACCCCCAAAAAACAGAATTGTGCTTTTTAGTCACCCAGTGTCCAAGAAAAAAAAATATTAAAAAAAAGCAATCAAAAAGTCATACGTACCCCAGAATGGTATCCATAGAAACGACAGGAGGTCCAACAAAAATGAGCCTCATACAACTAGGCTTTAAAAAGTATCATTGAAAAATACTCATGGTGCAAAGAACGAGCCCCCAGACCGCGACAGGGGTGGAGAAGAGGAAGGATTTATGGTTATGGGAAGGAAAAACTAAAAATGGGGGAGAAAAAAAAAGCCGCATCTTTAAGGGGTTTAAAACACAGACTGCTCATTTCCATCTCCCACAAGCATCAGTCCCCGGCCTGGCCCATCGCCAGAAGTAGTCCTAGAGCTCCTGTATTGATCTGCGATTACTGAGATCCCAGACAGAAATCACTAAGCATGAAGGAGCGGGTTCCATCACCCACATGTATACCCGGGTGGTGGGCATAGGAGGGTACAATCACAGATACCTACTGCACTACACGATGGCCTAGAAGAGACGCCGCTCTCGCTGCAGCGATTCAACTTACTGAAGGAGCCATGTGTGAGAGATCTGGAGGTAATCCAACATGACCGACCGGGCACCACTTTGTGGGAAATGTGCTCTAGTTTCCTAATAGTGGCTGGGATACAAGACAAGGTGTCCCATCCAGGGCAGCAGAGGGTTTAAAGGGAACCTGCCATGTGCTAGATGTACCATAAAAGGAGTTATGGTGCCTATAGGAGAGTCCAGGATGTGCTTTATATACTCCCCAGCTCCCCGCCGTCACCGCTGGATGTTGGCGCTAGGTTGGTCAGTCCGTTTGACACTTTTCCTCAGTCGGTAGGCTCCCCCTCCCATGGACAGCAGCGCACACACAGACTGCGTGCCAGCGTCTACCAGGGACGGCACAGGAAGAGGGAGCTGGGGAAGTATATAGAGCAGATCCTTGGGCTGCTTGTTCCCTCTCCGACCATATAACCGCTAGAACTTAGTTTATGGTACTTATAGCATGTCATAGGTCCCATCTCCACCAGTAGGAGGAAGAGGGGAGCATACCATACACTGTCATAGTTTCCATATAGCCGAAATATGCAGGAAGTTTCCAAATTAGAGTATTTTTTTTAAATTTTTTTATAAATATTCCAAAGCACAGCCTGTTACACGAGGAATTAAAGGGGTTTTCCAGGCAACGTTGGCTGTCAGTGCGGGCTACACTGGGGTCGGTGGGAAAGCCGCTGGTATAGGGGCGAAGGACGAGAACATTATCCTCCCACTATATAAGGCACTTGTCAGGCCCCATATGGAATACTGCGCACAGTTCTGGTCACCGGTGCTCAGGAAGGATGTTACAGTACTGGAGGGGGTTCAAAGAAGGGCAACTAAACTAATACATGGAATGACGGGACTGGAATACCCAGAGAGGCTAACAAAATTGGGATTATTTACCCTAGAAAAAAGACAGCTAAGGGGTGATCAAATGATTATGTGTAAATACATGAGGGGACAATACAAGGATCTCTCCCATGATCTGTTTATACCCTGGACTGCGACGGTAACAAGAGGGCATCTGCTACGTCTAGAGGAAAGCAGGTTTCATCGCCAACACAGAAAGGGGTTCTTTACTGTAAGAGCAGTGAGACTGTGGAACTCTCTGCTGGAGGAAGTGGTGATGGCAAAATCCTTAGAGGAGTTTTAGGTCTCATGTCCACAGGGAAAATCAGGCCCGCTCCGGATTCTCCATGGAGAATCTGCAGCGGGTCCCTCCTGCCCCGTGGACATGAGCGCTTAAAATAGGAATTTAAAAGAATTAACTCACCCGCAGCGGGCCGGGAAAGTCTTCTCTTCCTCACGGCCGGATCTTCTTTTTCGACCGGCGAATGAACTTGTCACGCCGGCGGCACGTCGCCGACGTGCTGCGCGCATGCGCTGGGCACATCCACCGAGCCGAAGCAAGAAAGATCCGGCCGTGAGGAGAGAAGACCTTCCCGGCCCGCTGCGGGTGAGTTAATTCTTTTAAATTCCTATTTTAGGGCTATTTGGCTTCTGCTCTTGTTTTTTTTTTTTTGCCTTCCTCTGGATCAACAACACAGGAGGATAGACAGGCTGGACTAGATGGACATAGTAACATAGTTTGTTAGGCTGAATGAAGACAATGTTGCCATTTGCTGGTGCAGCTTTTTTTGAAATCAATGGGAGTTGCACTTTTAATTACAGGCTGGGGTCCCACTGATTTCAATGAGAACTGCAATTATGAGTTCTGGCCACTACACAGGGGACGGAGTAGCGGCTTCCACTCCGACCCCGATATATCCCGGCACTGACCCCCTTTAAGGCCCTTTTACACTGAAAGATTATTGTTCCCCTTCGCTCGTTTGAATAATTTTTTAAAGGATAATTGTTCATCCTGAAGGCAGCCAACGAGGAACATAAATTGTTCACTTTTCATTCGCCGTTCATTTTGCGCAGGCATACAAGCCATCGTCGGCTCGTTCACTTATCATTCGGTTTAAATACCGATGAGTGAATGGGGACGGCTAAAAGATGTCACATATGAATGTGCCACCGAGGCATCTGCTGTATAAACAGGCAGCCTGAGCGAATAATGACGTCACTCGCTCAAATGACAGATCAGCTCGTCTTAACCGACCCATAGTACCATAAAAGGGCGTACACGCTACAAAAGTATATACTGCGACTGCTATGGCGCAAATATAAGATGACCGCAGCCCAAAACTGAAGGCACTTCCCATAAACAGCGGGTAACACTAGTAACCATCAAGGAACCGTCTGACCAGTGAAGTTACCAAATGGGTACGCGGGTACGGGGCTTTAGGAAACCACCTGGGGCATTAAGCAACTTACATCAGTCTTTGAAGCAAAGTCAAACTTTAACGCACATTTGCACAGAAAATTGCGCTCACTTTTGCGCCACGTTCATTGATTTGGCAGAAGAAAAAAAAAAAGTCCAGGGCTTGGCAAAGAGGGCATGGCTTCCAACGTCTTCACAAATTTACTATAATTTGGTGTAATTTTTAGTGGAAATCTACAGCCACTCAACTCTTCCATAGATTTTGCATTCTAGTGCGCAGACTGCCCACACTTGTGCCAAGTTGGTCAAGAACCTTCTTAAGACGGCGCACTCCACTGTATTCATATAATGCGCCATTCTACATACCGCCCCCCCCCCCATGTGTTTGTGGCCACGTTACGCACCCTCAGTTGTGGAATGATCAAGTATTACAAGTCATTCCCTAATCCCGTGATGAAACATGTTGTGTACCCAAGTGAAGCCACCGCCATCTTGGTACTGTCTAAGGAAACTCTGTAACAGTTTGTTGTTCGGCTACCTTGAGGAAAGTGATTCATGTCTTAGCGGTAACTGGTTCTTCCACAGGGTGAATCCAGATCTGTCCTGCCACACCTGGCGGGACGGGGAAAGACAAAGAACCTCATTATAAGAGGCGCAGGACAAAAAAACTCTAGTCCTGACTGCACTATTAAAGGGGCAGAGGTTCAATAAGTGGAATTTAAAATAATGTCAAAGTTAGAGGAAAAGAAAAAAAAATCTCCCAACATTTTATATATATAATAAATAGAGATGAGCGAACACCAAAATGTTCGGGTGTTCGTTATTCGTAACGAACTTCCCGTGATGCTCGAGGGTTCGTTTCGAACAACGAACCCCATTGAAGTCAATGGGCGACCGGAACATTTTTGTATTTCGCCGATGCTCGCTAAGGTTTTCATGTGTGAAAATCTGGGCAATTCAGGAAAGTGATGGGAATGACACAGTGACGGATAGGGCAGGCGAGGGGCTACATGGTGGGCTGCATCTCAAGTTCACAGGTCCCACTATTAAGCCACAATAGCAGCAAGAGTGCCCCCCCCCCCCCCCCCCACTGTCAGCATAAAGATCGTCCTCCTCTGGCACAGCTGTAACAGCTGTAGCAGAGAAGAACGATGTTTGCCCATTGAATTCAATGGAACCGGCAATACAGCCGACTCCACTGAATGCAATGGGCTGCCGGCGATCGCAGGATGAATGGTCGGAAAGGGGTTAAATATATAACCCCTTTCCTGCAATTCATCCAGAAATGTGTTACACTAAAAATATATACCGGCGTATAAGGCGACCGGGCGTATAAGACGACCCCCCAACTGTCACCTTATACGCCGGTAATACAGTGGAGCAAAGAATAAAAAGCATTACTTACGTTTTTAGATGATCTGCGGCGCTCCTGCAGGCTGTCACTCCCTCCTGGTCCACGGCAGACAAGCTTTCTCCACGAAAGACTTTAAATCCCTGCCTCCAGAAGCACATGTGCCTTCAGCCAATCACAGCCAATGACAATGATGTCATTGAATGGCTGTGATTGGCTGTGTTTCTGGAGGCGGGGATTTCAAGGCTTGAAATCCCCGCCTCCAGAAACACAGCCAATCACAGCCATTCAATGACATCATTGTCATTGGCTGTGATTGGCTGAAGGCACATGTGCTTCTGGAGGCAGGGATTTAAAGTCTTTCGTGGAGAAAGCTTGTCTGCCGTGGACCAGGAGGGAGTGACAGCCTGCAGGAGCGCCGCAGATCATCTAAAAACGTAAGTAATGCTTTTTATTCTTTGCTCCACTGTATTACCGGCGTATAAGGTGACAGTTGGGGGGTCGTCTTATACGCCCGGTCGCCTTATACGCCGGTATATATTTTTAGTGTAACACATTTCTGGATGAATTGCAGGAAAGGGGTTATATATTTAACCCCTTTCCGACCATTCATCCTGCGATCGCCGGCAGCCCATTGCATTCAGTGGAGTCGGCTGTATTGCCGGTTCCATTGAATTCAATGGGCAAACATCGTTCTTCTCTGCTACAGCTGTTACAGCTGTGCCAGAGAAGAAGGATTTGTCTTCTATATGTTCTCAATGGGGTCAGCGCTGCTGCCGCTGGCCCCATTGAGCGCATATAGAATGCATCCATAGCGAGCAGCGGGAGGGGCAGACTTTCATATCAGGCGGACACCTTATCTCCCCAGCCACTCACAGCAGGGGGGTGGTATAGGGCTTAAACGTTGCAGGGGGAAGTTGTAATGCCTTCCCTGTCTTTATATTGGCCAAAAAAAAGCGCTAACGTCTCAGGGAAGAAAGTTTAATTTACCAGAACACCGCATGGTGTTCGTTACGAATAACGAACATCCCGAACACCCTAATATTCGCACGAATAGCAAGCTCGGACGAACGCGTTCGCTCATCTCTAATAATAAATAAATTAATTAATTAATTAAATAAATAAAAAGGGATGTTGCCACACCCCAAAAACGTATTGAAATTAATTTTCATTCCCACACCCATCCACGCTTCCTACCTTATTTTAGTATCAGATTAACAAACACTGTGGACTCTAGTGGAACTATGAACCTCTCTTCCAGCAGTTTAGGCTTGACCTACTGAAGAGGGAATACCCCTACCTCTCCTGGATAGGACTGATTCACAGAATCAAAATGGTGCTTTTACCAAGATTGCTATATCTATTTAGAA
This sequence comes from Eleutherodactylus coqui, assembly GCF_035609145.1. Taxonomy (NCBI): domain Eukaryota; kingdom Metazoa; phylum Chordata; class Amphibia; order Anura; family Eleutherodactylidae; genus Eleutherodactylus; species Eleutherodactylus coqui. The sequence continues at coordinate 43,180,006 of NC_089848.1, read as the reverse complement.
CCCTCCCAGTCCTAGTCCCACACTCAGCCCTATGTGGCTGCAGCTTCCCGATTCCACCAAAGGGCTGTTTCTGACAGCGGGCACCCACCCGCAAAAAATCCTGATCAGGGTTGCCAAGGCAGCTGGGAGACTTCTGAAAACCCCTGGGGCGGCCATTGCAGATTGCCTATCAAGCCATGCCTCTGTCGTGTCTTAATAGATTGCCTGTCAGAGGGCGGCATAATGTAATATTATGGTATTAAAGCATACTGCAGGCGTGATCATCAGATCATCACAACCTCATGTTCCCCATGGGGACTGTAGCAGCGATCATCATGCCATCACAACCTCATGTTCCCCATGGGGACTGTAGCAGCGATCATCATGCCATCACAACCTCATGTTCCCCATGGGGACTGTAGCAGCGATCATCATGTCATCACAACCTCATGTTCCCCATGGGGACTGTAGGAGTGATCATCAGATCATCACAACCTCATGTTCCCCATGGGGACTGCAGCAGCGATCATCATGTCATCACAACCTCATGTTCCCCATGGGGACTGCAGCAGAAAAGTGTAAAATCAGTATTAAAAAAATTCATTAATTAAAAAAAAAAAATTAATTAAAAAAAGAAGAGAAGCCATAAGTCCCCCAATGGGCTTACCCAAATAGATAGGAGCTTGGATGCATAGAGATAAAAGCTTTCTTCTATTCATTCAGTATGTGCCCATCATAACAAGAAAAATACAAACGTCCTGAGGACGCGTTTCAACCTTCTCAGGTCTTGATCACCTCCTGAGAAGGTTGAAGAGCTGAGAAGGTTGAAACGCGTCCTCAGGACGTTTGTATTTTTTTTGTTATGATGGGCACACCTATATATATAAAATTGAATGTATGTCTGTGTGTCTGTGTGTCTGTCTGTCCTTTATGCGCTACTACACCATTCATCCGATCGCCATGAAACTTTGGGAAGTTGTTGAGTACATTCCTGGGAAGATTACTGGCATAGTACAACTATCCTATAATAAGTGGTGCGCGTGCGAGCGTCGACAGTTACGCCCAACACACACACACACGTAGATCGTTCAATTTCCATCATTGCCACCAATTCTCTCACTTCCCGATGTCGTAGAAACATAAAATTTGGCATGAGCATTGAGTATGTCATAAATAGGAAAAGTTAATGGGTCCCAACTCGATTATTTAATTCTAAGCACCAAAGAATTATCGTCCAAATTTTACGTACGGAATCTAATTCCATCACTTCCCAATGTCATAGAAACTTGAAATTTGGCACAAGCATTGATTAGGTCATAAATAAGAAAAGTTAATGGGTCCCAACTCGATTATTCAATTCTAAGCGCAAAACAATTCGCGTCCAAATTTTACGTACGGAATCTAATTCTCTCACTTCCTGATATATATAAATGAATGTATGTCTGTCTGTCCTTTTATGCATTACTACACCATTCATCCAATCGCCATGAAACTTTGGTAAGTTGTTAAGTACACTCCTGGGAAGATTACTGGCATAGTACATCTATCCTACGATAGGTGGCGCGCGTGTGAACATCGTCGACAGTTACGTCCCCCAGACAAAGATCGTTTGATTTCCATCACAAACACGAAAGCAAAAGGCATTACGAGCAACGGGATGCGTGTTCAACCAGAAAATGATGCATCCGCCGAACGTTTCGCTTGACAATTGCTGGATATTGAGAATGCTGAGGTAACATGAAAGCTGTGCTGTGATTGGTTGCTATATATTATACTGCTGAGGCAACATGAAAGCTGTGCTGTGATTGGTTGCTACTTATACTACTGAGGTTACATGAAAGCTGCGCTGTGATTGGTTGTTATATATTACACCCCTGAGGTAACTTGAAAGCTGCGCTGTGATTGGTTGTTATCTAGATATATAAAAACGAATGTCTGTCTGTCTTCGCAGCAACGCGTGACGGGTAAGCTAGTACTGAATAAATAGAAGAAAGCTTTTATCTCTATGCATCCAAGCTCCTATCATTTAAATGCACGCGTCAAGAAACCGCCTAGGATCGAGCGGTATGGATGAGAGACTGCTTTCTTCATGCTGAAAAGAGGACACAGCAAGAAATATAAGACGGGAGCTGACATATTTACCCAAATAGAGAATGACTGTCCTTGTTACACCTAATGATGAACAGTGAGATCTGGGTTATTCCAAGGAAAAATACCCAAACTGTCCCTCTGCGCCCGTCGCCTCCACCGCATGCAGCAGCATTAACTCTTTCTACGCCCTAAACGGTTACATAACAGAAAGACCCATTCTGGACCCCAGCAAAGTGGGGGGAAGCTACAATACATGTTTGGCACGGATTCTGGGAATGTTAGATAAAAGTCAATGGATCCATATTTTCAGGCTGCCGGCAGTGCAGCTAACATTGTAATGTGCGCCGCTCACATGTGTGCAGTGTTGGAACTGATACATTGTTGAGAGACTTGCAACACCTTGTAGTAGATATATATATACCCTTATAATGTAACCATGTGGCTCCTATCAGAAAACAAACTGGAAGAGAACACTTTGTAGCGCATTTCATCTTCCATATTGACCTATAGCGAACATTTGGATTCGGCATTTTTCGCCGCAGAAGAACGCCGGTGTCAAAACCACAAAAAACATGATATTTGTTAAGAGACTTTGTGTGACAGCGGTCTGGGAAAGGATTCCACTTGATGATACTGCGCCTTTAAGAAAAGCCCTTCCAGTAACTCTCTGCGCTGTGATGTCAGTGACGATTGTTCTGTATGCGGTTCTAGAACACTGACCGCCAGAACATATGTGACCGACACACGGATATTCCTCACACTTTATCCTTTACCGGTGAAGTGAATACACCCCGTGTGTACCCACCTGCGACCGCTTCATTCCTGAAGTTCCTTGATTTATATATCTGCGAGCCAGAAAAGATCTCCACATCTGATAAGGTACAGTAGAGGTGTAATAACTGCATTACATCACTTGTGGGTTTATTTGAATGCAGATTTCTTCATTCTTATTGATTTTAAAGGGGAAAATCTGCAACAAATCCGCCCTCATCCCCGCGGAAACGGACATATTGTGGATATAATAATCCGCACTACGCGCCAATTTCCGCAGCCGGTGGATATTTGTTGGGATCTCATCGACTTTACTGCTACTGAATTCTGGGCATTTTCTGTCCACAAATTCTGTATCATTTCTGTCCCATATGGATGTTCTTAGGCGAACGGGAGCGCCAGGAGGCGGGGCTTACGCAGATTTTCTTAGTAGGACATTTATAGTGAATGTTCTGTCATTTTGTATCAAGGTGTGAGAAATAAATATTGTGCGGATTAATAATTTCTCTTCCACAAAAAACAAGATTTAAAAAGGATTCCACTTACTGATGATTGGTGCCCCATTACAAAACAGCTAACTGACAGGTGCTGTTGCCATAGCAACGGCTGTCATTGTCCTGTATTTGAATATTAACCATGAGGTGACTGACAAAGCTTTTCTTTCCACTTCATACATTACTGTGCAGTGAGCGTATCCTCCGCGTATCCCTACCGTGTGACTGCGCCGCTTTAATGACGGGAAGGTTCTAGAATTATTGGTGTTATGTATGTATATATATATATATATATATATATATATATATATATATTAGTCAGGAATGCTGATGTCCAGATTTCTCCACCTCCCTTGGCTTCAATACAGAGAATCTGCAGCATGCTGCACTTAATTATTTTATGGCATTTTTCAAGATAGACTTGAGAGAATGCTACAAGTACAAAATCACAGGCATTAAAGTAGTTCTAGGGGTCGCAGAGGATGCAACTGCTACCGGGTCCCTGTGCTTGGGGGCCGCAACCCACCTTTCAACATTATGTTTAGTTGGGCAGATTACTATGGGGGGCACTGAGAGGGTTATTAGATGCAGCGGCTGGATGGGGACAATGTGCAGAGCCGAACTACGGCTGGAAGAAATGTACATGGCGGTCTGCTACCAGATAATGAAGAAAGACGGAGACGTCACCTGTGAACCCTGGCGGAATCTATGTAATCACTATTGGACCAGTTGTAGACAAGTAGAATGTGGATGGGTGTTTTGGCCCAACCGTAGGCCGCTAACCAAAACTCCCGAAAGCTAACGATGTCTATTTGTCAAACTCTGCAGATGGGAAACCCATTCGCCAAATGCTGCTGTGGTCAACAAGATAAGACAGAAGACACCGAGGCATTGATCATCAGCGAGGACATCACCTGTAAGTCACATTCATTGTTTCTTCTGCATCTAGTCAGTATTTTATTACGCCTCTAGTCTGCAGGGGGGTGATGCTCTGCAGCTGCCTGGGTGGTATTGGACCACTACATGATTGCTGCAGTCACCCTCAGGGTGGGGGTTATATTCTCATAGTGTTTTATTCATAGTGGTATTATTCCCTCCCATTATGGCGGCATTGTACAGCACCCGTATGATGCCATTATTTGGTCTTGTATCTAGTCACAGTATGGCGGTATTACACAATCATGATATGGCGATGTCCTCCAGTTACTGTATGGTGGTCATATTTTCTCACTTCATTATAGTGATTAACAGTCACGGTCTGACGATGCTGTCTGGTATGGCGATGTTATCCAGTCACAGTATGGCGGTAATATGGAGCTGTGGGGGAAGCTGAATGTTTGCCCGTGGGCCCACGAGCCTGTAGCTCCATCCTGAATGAGAGGCCTCATGATATAATAGGCAAAGTGCCCCCATTAGCAGTGCAATCAGGAAGCCCCCCATACACAGTATCAGCAGAGTCCCCCCTAACTGCTGTAATGGGGTGAACAGCAAGTAGGAAGTCGTCGTCTTATTGTATAAATGTATGGGTGTCAGTGATAGCAGTGATGAATCCATATGTAGCGGGCTCCTCCTCGTGGCGTCTGCCAGCCGTCTTTGGGCGGTTTGCCCGCTCTTCCATTATTTTTGAAATATTTAGAAACAAGCGGGCAGGTACTCGCTCGAGTAGTTTGCCTTAGCAAGTACGCTCGCTCATCTCTAGTTATAATGTATAAATTTATTTACAGCATCTCCCGCTGAAGAGGTTCTGCATCACCCTGCTCCTATGCCTGCTGACCACCGCATATGCATTAATCTCCTGGAATGTTTGGGCCTTTTTATTAAGAGGCGATGCCAAAAAGTGGATATCCCCACTGCCATAGAGCCCATCCTATGGCTGGCAGATATTGACCATCATCTCACTATGGCAGGTGCACAACACGTGAGCATATTCACCCCCAGGACCATCACATTCCTCTATATGCTGTGCCGCGAACTGATCTCTCCAGAGATAGACAGCGTAACAGAGCTACGGGCAGCGCTATATGTATGCTTTTATATAACATACTGCTATGTTGGCCACGAAATCTCCTACCCAGTAAGGCCCTTCTTAGTAAAGAACTCCAGTCAGGACTTTTGGGACCGCTGCCTGTCTTACATTCAAAAAATGAGTTTTAATATGCTGCTCATCCACAACAGCCGCAAGATTTACAAGTCCCTGCTTTATGAGCTGAAGGCCTACGGTACATATTAAATCTTACCATCCGTCAGCACCAGCCTAAATCTTACCATCCGTCAGCACCAGCCTAAATCTTACCATCCGTCAGCACCAGCCTAAATCTTACCATCCGTCAGCACCAGCCTAAATCTTACCATCCGTCAGCACCAGCCTAAATCTTACCATCCGTCAGCACCAGCCTAAATCTTACCATCCGTCAGCACCAGCCTAAATCTTACCATCCGTCAGCACCAGCCTAAATCTTACCATCCGTCAGCACCAGCCTAAATCTTACCATCCGTCAGCACCAGCCTAAATCTTACCATCCGTCAGCACCAGCCTAAATCTTACCATCCGTCAGCACCAGCCTAAATCTTACCATCCGTCAGCACCAGCCTAAATCTTACCATCCGTCAGCACCAGCCTAAATCTTACCATCCGTCAGCACCAGCCTAAATCTTACCATCCGTCAGCACCAGCCTAAATCTTACCATCCGTCAGCACCAGCCTAAATCTTACCATCCGTCAGCACCAGCCTAAATCTTACCATCCGTCAGCACCAGCCTAAATCTTACCATCCGTCAGCACCAGCCTAAATCTTACCATCCGTCAGCACCAGCCTAAATCTTACCATCCGTCAGCACCAGCCTAAATCTTACCATCCGTCAGCACCAGCCTAAATCTTACCATCCGTCAGCACCAGCCTAAATCTTACCATCCGTCAGCACCAGCCTAAATCTTACCATCCGTCAGCACCAGCCTAAATCTTACCATCCGTCAGCACCAGCCTAAATCTTACCATCCGTCAGCACCAGCCTAAATCTTACCATCCGTCAGCACCAGCCTAAATCTTACCATCCGTCAGCACCAGCCTAAATCTTACCATCCGTCAGCACCAGCCTAAATCTTACCATCCGTCAGCACCAGCCTAAATCTTACCATCCGTCAGCACCAGCCTAAATCTTACCATCCGTCAGCACCAGCCTAAATCTTACCATCCGTCAGCACCAGCCTAAATCTTACCATCCGTCAGCACCAGCCTAAATCTTACCATCCGTCAGCACCAGCCTAAATCTTACCATCCGTCAGCACCAGCCTAAATCTTACCATCCGTCAGCACCAGCCTAAATCTTACCATCCGTCAGCACCAGCCTAAATCTTACCATCCGTCAGCACCAGCCTAAATCTTACCATCCGTCAGCACCAGCCTAAATCTTACCATCCGTCAGCACCAGCCTAAATCTTACCATCCGTCAGCACCAGCCTAAATCTTACCATCCGTCAGCACCAGCCTAAATCTTACCATCCGTCAGCACCAGCCTAAATCTTACCATCCGTCAGCACCAGCCTAAATCTTACCATCCGTCAGCACCAGCCTAAATCTTACCATCCGTCAGCACCAGCCTAAATCTTACCATCCGTCAGCACCAGCCTAAATCTTACCATCCGTCAGCACCAGCCTAAATCTTACCATCCGTCAGCACCAGCCTAAATCTTACCATCCGTCAGCACCAGCCTAAATCTTACCATCCGTCAGCACCAGCCTAAATCTTACCATCCGTCAGCACCAGCCTAAATCTTACCATCCGTCAGCACCAGCCTAAATCTTACCATCCGTCAGCACCAGCCTAAATCTTACCATCCGTCAGCACCAGCCTGCAAAATTAACATCCATCACCACCAGCCTATAAAATTACCATCTGGCACCACCTGTATATTCTACTAGAATACATTTATAACGTTTTCTGCAATTAATATATTCATTAAATATATATTTTGTGATATAATTAACATATTTTATAAAATAAATAATTTTGATTAAACCCTTTTCTCCTCTCTGCTGTATTTATCCCATCACATCTGCCACAAGAGAACACGGGGTTAGGGGGCTTTACATGGGACAACTAGCAGCCGAAAAACATCTCAGATGAGCGATAGTGTAAATCCGGGACCCCGCAGGCCGCCATGTGAGGAAGCGCTCAGTAGTTGCTGGTCGCTACTTTTCAGCTCACTTAGGGCTTATTTAGGGTGACGACCCACTACAGTTCTTTTTCACTGCGAAATTCGCAGTGGTTTTTTTTCCTCCCCGGGTCTATGGGACTTGTTAATGTTAAAATCGCATCGCTCAAAATCGCGATTTTGCAGTAAATTGTGGTTTTCCCCAATGCTTTTTTAACATTAGAAAGCCCCATAGACACCTGGGGGGGGAAAAAAACACAGCAAATTCACAAAAACGCTAGTGGGTGGTCACCCTTACACGAGCGTATATCGGCTGGTGTTTTCACGGCCGGCTGATATATGCTTCCATCTAAGCAGTTCCCCCCGTTCTCTCCCAGTCACCGACTCTCTTCCTCTCTCCTCCCCTCTGAGCGGTTTGCAATGGGAGAAGGCGGAATGGGGCGGAGCTAAGCTCCCACCCCTGCCCCCCTCTTATTGCAGACGCCAGATTGGAGGAGGGAGGCAGAGAGCCGGTGAGTGGGAGGGAAGGCGGGGGGGGGGGGGACTGCTTAGATGGAAGCGTATATCGGCCAGCCATGAAAACACCAGCCGATATATGCTGATGTTAATAAGCCCTTAAACAAAGTGAACAGTGAGTTCTGCAAACAGGCAGTCATTCATCAACAACTGCCTGTTCATGGCAAATGGAGGCAGACAGCTGAAGAAACCTCAGGTGAGCATCGCCTCCATTCACTGAACAGCTAGCGCTCCGGAGTGAAAATCTTGGCATTGAAATGCATGGAATCCGCAGTGATTTCCCCACAAGTAGAGCATGCTGGGGACTGGAGAATCCGCAGTGATTTCCCCACAAGTAGAGCATGCTGGGGACTGGAGAATCCACAGTGGATAGTTTACACTGTTAGTGAATAAGGGTTAAAACTGCGCATTGTTGCAGAATTTTGTGAACTGAAAGGGCTAGAATACATTTCTTCTGGTCGGACTGTTTTAACCCTTTAGTGATCGCCGATACGCCTTTTGACAGCCTGTATCGCTGGACTATGTATGAAGGGAGATCGCAAAGTGATCTGTCTCTATAAATCACAGCTGATGGCTGTTTATTACAGCTGACACTTGGCGGCAACAGCTCCGATCATCTGCGTAGCTGATCAGAGATGTGAGCCCTTTAAATGACACTGTCAGTTCTGACAGCGGCATTTAACCCCTTAACGATCCGCCCCATCGGGAAACTACGTCCTCAGAAAGTGGGCTTTAAACCTAGAGGACGTAGTTTTATGCATCCTCTTTGGATTGATGCCCACTGGCCTGAGGACGTGACAGCTCCATGCTGTCAGTGCCCGCAGGTAGCCGACAGCATGGAGCTGTCATCCCAGGATGCGGGCAGTCCCCCCGGCATTGCGATCGGCGCTATAAAATGAATAGCGCCGATCGCAAAAAAATAAATAACAGTGTAAAAAAGTAGTAATTCAGCTGCTATGATGGATCGGATCCATCACGGCAGCTGAAAATACTCACACGGCTTGTCGGCGGTGTCCCCCGGAGATCTGGTCCTCCCGGACCCGACGGCGGCCTTCTGCGCATGCGCGCCCGACGATGACGTCACGCGCAGAAGCCCGGGTGTCCCCGGCAAATTTAAAATCTCCTGGCTCCCGGCTCCTGAAGGTAGCCGGGAGCCAGGAGGTGTTACCGGGGACCACTGTCAGCGGTCCCCGGGCCCGCGATCACCGCTATCCATTGCGATAGCGGTGATCGCGAAAAAGTTGAAAAAGTAAAACACAAGTAAAGTTTCACCTCCCCTCATGGATCGGATCCATGAGGGGAGGTGAAGATACTCACCCCCGGTCCTCTGCGATGTCCCGGGACCGGACCCGAAATCCCCGTCTGCGCATGCGCGCCCGATGATTGACATCGGGCGCGTGCACAGAGGGGCTCGAGCCCCGAGAAATTCAAAATTGCTATGCTCCTAGCTGCCATGTGTAGCCAAGAGCAGAGGGATGTCACCAGAGACATGATCACTGTCATCCAATGGATGACAGTGATCATGTAAAGTAAAAAAAAAGTGCAAAAAGTAAAAAAATAAATAAATAAAAAAAGGGGTAAAAGGTTAAAAAAAAAAAAAGTGCAAAAAGTAAAAAAAAAGTTTTAAAAAGTTAAAACATATCCGTGAGGGAGGATGAAATGACGTACCTAAGGCCTGCGGATTTATCCGCGGACCTCAACCCAGCTTCTGCGCACGCGCCCGTCGCCAATGTGGCAGGCGCATGCGCAAAAGCCGTGGTTTTTTAAAATCTCCCTGCTCCTGGCTACAAAACTTAGCCGAGAGCCTGGAGATTTCACGGAGGGCCGCGGTGAGCGGTTCCTGATCATGTGTTCGCCGTTATCCAAAGAATAATGGCGATCACGTAAAAGTTAAAAAAAAGGGGAAGGTTCATCTCCCCTCACTGATGCGATCGGTGAGAGGAGATAAACTTTTTACCGGAGGCCTCCATATTTGCACCCCGACGCAATCTTCTTCCGTGAACTTTCCCGTATTCTGCGCATGCGACCGCTGGCAAAACACCGGACACATGCGCAGGAGTCGGGGAGCACAGGAAACTTAATATCTCCTTGCTCTCGGCGACCAACGGTCACCGAGAGCCTGGAGCAGTGACGGGTGGCCTCGTTGAGCGGTCCCCGGTCACGTGAAAAAATGGTAGCGATCTACCTTTGGCCGGTCTCACATGACCGGATAGGAATTACGGATTCCGCATGCGTCTGATCTGCGGTAATACGCAGATCAATCGCATTGGATTACACAATTCCGCTCACATTAGCGGGTTGGAATTGTGTAATCCACTCGCAGAAAAGAGAACGCAGCAGGTTCTATTTTACCGCAGATATCCGCAACATAGAGCCCATTGTGCTCCGTGGTCATGGATATACCCGCTGCCCATACGCAACTACGTTGTATACGGGCTGTGGGTACCCGCGTCGGTGCGGGAAATACAAACAAAAAAAAAAAAAAGGGTACTGCGCATGACCGCCCGTGTAAGTACGCAGTTATGCGCAGTACATTACGCGGCCGTACGCAGGGTCACAGCCGGGCTCACAGCCGGGATCCACCTACGGCTGCGTAAGCCCGGCGTTATTCAGACCGCTACCTGTAATACGCCATTTACAAGAAGCCCCAGGAACGCTCGCCTTCCTGCAGTTCCAGGAGCAGCTTGTTGAGCGCCTTCTGTGTGAGACCGCCGCACCTCATCAAGCTTACGGAGACTCACAGAGCGCCACTTTTTACACCCCATCCCCGCCACTGAGGTCAAAAAATGACTCCCAAAAAGCATGAGAGGAGGGGGGATACCCGGTTTTATTGCCCCATGTGCCCATCCCAACCAGCCTCCATAATTACCCGTCTTTGGAAATACTACACAGTTCACATTATTACTTTTATCTAAGATTTGGGGAACGCCGAAAAGGGCGTGGAGGGGGGGGGGGGATTTTAGGGAGTCAATTTTTATTCCGTACAAATGAGCAATGGGGCCTGGAATTTATTCAGTTATGCCCTGAAATCCAACAGGTGTTCCCTCCATTACAGGCCTTGCCATGTTTCCTGTAAGTAGATTAGGGCCACAATGGGTATGTTTCTGAACACGAGACAAACGGGGGGATCCATTTGGGGTAAAAGTCTTCATTCCTATGTAAACTGTACAAAAAAAGAGTTTTTAAATTGACAAAATTGCCAAAAAAATGAAAATTGTAATTTTTTTCTTCTGCTTTGCTGAAATTTATTCAAATACTGTGGGGTCAAAATACGCAGTACACCCCCAGATGAATTCGTTAAGGGGTCTAGTTTTTAAAATGGGGATATTTGTGGGGGTTCTTTATCGTTTTAGACGCTCAATGGCTCTATAAGTGGGCAATGGGGCCTGGAATTTATTCCGTTGTACCCTAAAATCCAACGGGTGCTCCTTCCATTATAGGCCTAGCCATGCGTCCTTTAAGTAGATTAGGGCCACAAGGGGTATGGTTCTGAACACGGGACAAACAGGGTTATCCATTTTGGGGTGAAAGTCTTCATCCCTATGTGTGCTGTACAAAAAAACAGTTTTTAAATTGATACAACTGCCAAAAAAATGAAAATTGTAATTTGTTTCCTACCGCTTTGCTTAGATTTATACAAAAATTGTAGGGTAAAAATACACAGTACACTCCTAGATCAATTCGTTAAGGGGTCTAGTTTTCAAAATGGGATCATTTGTGGGGGTTCTCTGTCGTTTTGGCCGCTCAAGGGCTCTACAAGTGTGCTATGGGGTCTAAATCACCTTCATGCTAAATTTCTGTTCTGAAAGCCACCGACTACTCCTTTCATTTTGGGCCCCGTTGTGCATCCAGACAAAAGATTAGGGCCACAATGGGTATGTCTCTGAACACGGGACAAACAGGGGTATCCACTTTGGGGTGCAAGTCTTCATTTATGTGTGTGCTGTACCAAAAAAGCAGTTTTTAAAACGACAGAATTGCCAAAAAAACGAAAATCACAATTTTTTCCTTTTGCTTGGCTTGAATTCATTCAAAAACTGTGGGGTCAAAATAGTCAGTACACCCCTAGATAAATTCATTAAGGGGTCTAGTTTTCAAAATGGGGTCACTTGTGGGGGTTCTCTTTGGTTTTGGCCACTCAAAAGCTCTACAAAAGTGCTATGGGGCCTAAAACGCCTTCAAGCAAAATTTATGTTCTGAAAGACACCGACTACTCCTTTCATTTTGGGCCCCGTTGTGCATCCAGACATAAGATTAGGGCCACAATGGGTATGTTTCTGAACACGGGAGAAACGGGGGTATCCATTTTGGTGTGTAAATCCTCATTTTCATGGGCTCTATAGGAAAAAAATATGTCTTTAAAATGACATATTTGCAAAAATATGAAATTTTATTTTTTGTCCCCTAAATTGAACTAATTCCTGAAAAAAAACTGGTGGGGTCAAAATACTCATGACCCCCCTCAGTGAATACACTAAGGGGTGTAGTTTTTAAAATGGGGTCATTTGTGGGTGTATCTATTATTCTGACACTTATGAGCCTTTGCAAACTTGGCTTGGTGCAGGAAAACAAAGTGCTCCTCAAAATGCTGAAAAGTAATGTTAAATTTGTACGTCCTCTAAATGGTTAAAAAAAAAAAAAAAAAAAAAACACAAAAGTTTTTCAAGTGTGCATTCAGAATAAAGTAAACAGATGGAAATACATATCTTATCAAAAATTTGTACAGTATGTTTGGACATATTTGAGATATTACGGTTCAAAATGTGAAAAAATGACAATTTTTTCAAAATTTTTCCAATATTGGTACTTTTAATAAATATACACAAATTATATCGGTCTCTTTTTACAATCTAAATGAAGTACAACATGTGGCGAAAAAACAATGTCAGAATCACTGGGATATGTAAAGCCTTTATGGAGTTATGCTACGTTGAACGACGCATGTCAGATTTCCAAAATTTGGCTCCGTCACTAAGGCGCAAACAGGCTTCGTCACTAAGGGGTTAAATCCCCTGAACATCGATGAGATCGCAGGAAGCCATGCGGGTGTCATGGCAGCCGGGGCCTTCTTAAAGCACCCTGTGGGGTCCCTGTCCCTGTTTTTTTTTTAAAATGAAGTAATAAAAGTTTTTTTTTAAAAAAGCTAACTTTTGCCATTTCTATAATTAAAATCTAAATAAAACAAAAATACATTTGGTATCGCTGCATCCGTAAAGGTCCGATCTATCAAAGTAGTGCATTATTTACCAAGTATGATGAACTTAGGCCGCCTGCAGACGGCCGGGTCGGATCTGGCTGCGAGAAATCTCTCAGCGGGACCCGACCTGAGCGTCTGCAGAGACCAGCGCATCACTCACCAGCTCCCGAGGCCCCGGCTGTTTGATGTGCCGGCTGCTGGGCCGCTGGTGCATGCGCAGACCGGAGACAATGGCTGGGGAGTGAGATTTTGCGCGGCCAAATCGCGGCTGTCTGCCTAGGATTGCGTTTGCTAACACAATCCTATGGCAGCTTCCACAGGCGGAAATTCCGCAGGAAATCCCACCACGGAATTTCCGCCCGTATGCAGGCAGCCTAAGTCAGAAAAAAAGGTGGGACAAAAAAGCAAATAAAAGCTCAGTCACTAAGTGGTTAAAGGGACATCCAAGAAAAACATTTCTCTTAAAAAGATGTTCTCCATGATATAAAATAGACCTCATTATACCCGCCCCTGGCAGCGCCCTGCACCTCCTGCACCGATAGTGCCCTGTGACGTAATATTACAGGATGCAGTGTGTAATCACAGACCCAGCGAGGGGAAATAGAAGGCGGCTTGTGATTTTCTATCATGAGAAACCTCTTTCTAATAGAAACATGTTATCTTGGACAACCCCTTTAATGGATGAAATCGAAGGGTTAACCCCTTAGTGACCGCTGATACGCCTTATGACGACCTCACTGACTGGGCTCTATTCCACAAGGCCATCACTGTGACAGCCCCGTGGTCTGTGTGACTGACAGCTGCCTGCCATCGGCTGCTGTGGTGAGCAGCTCCCGGTCATGCCAGCAGCGGTATTTAATTGGGGGAGGATTATTTTTAGGGAGTCAATTTTTTTTCTGCACAAGTGAGCAATGGGGCCTGGAATTCATTCAGTTGTGCCCTGAAATCCAACAGGTGTTCCCTCCATCACAGGCCTAGCCATGTGTCCTGTAAGTAGATGGGGGTTATAACTGATCTGTTTCTGAATGCGGGCCAAACAGGGGGATAGATTTTGGGGTGAAAGTCTTCATTGCTGTCGCTAGCCCCATTGAAACCATTTGCGATATGCCGGTTCTATACCGGCATATAGCGGCTCTCAGCGTTTTTGCCTGCGTAGAAAATGTTCCTCCTTGATTTCAATGGTTAACACATAAAGTTTAAAAACACCTAAACTGACCAGAACGGCCAGCGCTCGCAAAATGCGGCGTTTGAACGCCAGTCTCAGAAGATCCATTGAGACCAGAAGCTGTAAAAAGCGGGCTGTGTGGGAGCAGCTTATGTTCATTTTTGCGCTCATATGGTCAGGCTGGGACACAGATCTGTATCATGGATACAAAATATGTTCCTGTATTAAGCCGCGGTCACACAGGCAGATTTGAATTCCCGATTCTGTGATTGGCATCCGCACGTATGATACGTGGGAATTGAAAGCCACCGGTTCGCTCAGACGTGCGAGTAGGAAATGCGATTCTGCAAATGGAAGAAAAATCACTGCATGCTGTATTGCAGGGGATTACATTGATCTGTCTGCTGTGTGGATCTGTGCAGTAGTTTTGGAGAACCGTCTATTTCATCAGTAGCAGCACTTTCCTAGAGGACTATTTAAAAGTACTCCTGGATATTGAAGAGCTGCAGGCTAGTTACAGCCCCCCTGCCCTCCAGTCACTGATTGATTACTGTCTGCCCATTACTGTGCATAGAGAGAGAGCTGCCAATCATTGGCTGGAGTGTGAAGTGGGTGTGGTCATCCTGAAGCTCATGAATATGTAGGCCTACTTCTGTGTCTGGCTGCTACTAATAAAATGCAAGTTTCTCCCAAACTCCTGCACAGATACACACTGCAGACATATCACTAATCAGTGAGACAGGCACAACCCCATGCTGCTCTCAGTGAGGGTTGCAAAAATATGGGGATAGATTCCCTTCAAAGTATAAAAAATAAAAAAATAAAAAAAAGTCTAAAATTCTATTAATTACAGCAAGCAAACTCCCTAGAGCACACCGAAAACCAAAGATAGTCATGGGATATTCAACAGAAGAGGAAAGATAGGACATCTGCCAGGAAATCACGGATCATAAAGATAATGGATGATCACTTCATCAATAATTCAGAACGGCCAGAGATTACAGTAATAACTTTACAAAAACATGTCTAAGATGTGGTGTAAAGTCTGTAACCCACACTGTGCATGGGGCTGCAGCTCATGAATCCGCAGGACTACTTCTGTGTCTGGCTGCTACCAATACTTCATATCACTAGATAGGAATCCTCTGTTATAGGTAGTTTTTGCAAAGGTTTTTTTTTTTTTGGGGGGGGGGGGGGGGGGCGATTTGGAACCTGCTTCATTCTTTTTGGCTTTTAATTCCTGGTTATTGTTACAAGGCTTGTATAAAGAGTCTAACATTGACTTACAGGAATACTGCCTTCCAATAGGTAGCGCTGCAGAGTGTTGTTCCATCTCCCTTATTTGCATATTACCCAGAGCAGCATAAATGTTTTTTTGCAATTCTGACACACTAATGTGAGCTGAACTGCGCAAGACAATGTAACCGAATTCCTGCGTATCACATGGGTATGCAGCGCACGTGAAATACGTGGCAAACGCCCGTGTGATCCTAGACTTAGGGTGGTTTCACATCTACATCAGAACCTCCTACTACAGTCCCAAAACCGGGCAATTGGGTGGAATTCAATATAGTAAATAGTGTTCACCCAACGCAGTTCAGTTCCGTCCAGAGACTGAACGGTTCGGCAATAGGGATTCCCCTTTTCTGCTCTCCAAATGGAGCAGGAAAGTGGAATCCCCAACCCTCAAATTCACTCAATTTTCACAGGAATTTCCCTAGGCCAGTGATCCAGGGTGACCATGCCGCTTGTCCGTCATGGTAAACTCATGCCACCAACTCACACCACAACTTCAAAGAGCTGCAAAGAGCAAATGTAGAAAAAAGTGAGGGAAGCCTTAAAGTTATACTCAAAAGCAGTGAACAAAACCTCCTATTAAATATGGCCGGCAGTAGAAGGAAGCACAACTTACGTAAGACTTAACCCCTTGGGAACCAGGCTAATAAGCAGCCCTTTGCATATATTCCTGCAGTTAAGAATCCGGTAGGGCAACCTCCAGAGTCTGCTAACCTACATTAGTCTTCTGCTCTACTGAATGAAAGGGGAATTCCTCTGCTTGCCTCAGGATTGTTCTCTGATCTTCCTGGCAGCAGCTCCGTAGTGAAAGGCTGCCCAAAAAAGCTAGACAGGGACGCCGAGTTCTAAGACTAATGTACCAAGTCTCTGCCTGCCAACTTTTAAGCAACTTTTCAGACAGCATAATAGGGCTGAAAAGCTTTAGAGTAAATCCTAATACTGATTTAAATTAAACTACTTTTAGTTTGAAACTCAATTGCAAGTTTGGAATAATGTCTATATGATGGGAAACGTGGTAGAAAATAGATGTATTAGAGAGCGAGAGGGCTTCTACAGTCTAGGCCCACGTCGCTGCATCCGTGTTCTTTCAGTGAGGAAGATTCAAGTACTATGTATACCCCTGTTTCCCAAACTTCAGTCCTCATGAATTCCCAACAGGTCAGGTTTTCAGGATTTCCACAGTATTGCAGAGGTGATGTAATAGTTAGTGCCTCTAGAGGATATTCTTAAAAGGGGGTTTGTCATAAAAAAAAAAAAAAATAAAATTCTATACTCCCCCTATTCCTCCCCAGTCTCCTTACAGCATCTTCTCTTTGCTGATCTTCTGCAGTCCTGGTGGGAGAAGGTTGGGGTGAGGCTTTTGTCTCACCTCCAGCTGGCCGATTCTTCTGCTTTCTGTGATAAGGCGTCCATTCACAGGCAGTCTCCTTCCTGCCTGGCAATGTATGCTGGCTGCAATTGGCTGAGCCCACTGACACTCAGCAGGCTCAGCCAATCAGAGCAATCTCTTGCTGGAGACGGGGTCTTCAAACCCCATTACTAGCAAAAGATCCTCTGTCGGCGATGACAAGTGCCAGAATCGGGACAGTGCCAGCTAGGTGAGTATTGATTTTTTTTTCCCCCCCTTTCTTCAGCTTCCTTGGCGGTGTTATCAGTTGTGCTGAAACAGCAGCCAAGACGTATGCAAACGCTGCTGAAACCGCAGTACGCGCAGTGTTGAAAAAGGCATTCAAAATATATTATCTGAACACAAACAAAATCCAGTATAAGGCCCCGTCCACGGCAGTATATTCGCTGGCAGTAAACCGCTGGCAAATCAAGCCCGCCAACGCTTCCCATAGCATTGCCATGGAAAGCGCTGGCACCTGTCCATGAGCGGAGAATCATTGCGATTCTCCGCTCGCAGCGGGCAAGTCGCAGCATGCTGCGAATCACCCCGATTCTCCGCGGTCAGCCTATCTATTAGATAGGCTGCGTCTCCTGCTCCCAGGCGGTGGCTCTCGTGGCGGAGCTTCGCCGCAGGATACCGCATTGCCCGTGGACAGCCGGCCTAAATCAATTGAAGATGTAAATAAGGGAACAGAGTTATAATGCCTAAAAAGTCAAGTTGCAAACTTTGCTAAGTGCGTATGCTGAGAGGACCTCTAGAGGGGCGCACACTAGTTGTCACTGCCACTGGAGATCAGCCCACTAATGGGGTTATGAGGGATTTTGGCTTATCCTATATAGTAGCAGGAGGAGGGTGAGGGGGGGGTGGATTGGCTTGGTCAGGACAGGATGATGAATGTTGTGATTAGAAAGTGTAAGCAAGAGCTGGGAAAGGTTTGCCAAAATCAAAATAGCTCTTTGGCAGCGCCATGGACTTTTCATCTTCAGGGAAAACTTGCATGAACTTTGGACAGCTGATCGCTGTACAGCGAATGTGAATGACTGAATGATCGCTGTTTACATGCAACAACAAGCAGACGAGCGAATAAAATGGGTGAATGAGAAGTGAACGAATTGTCATTCAATCGTTGGCTGCGTTTACATTGGACTATAAGGCCTTATTCACACAGGCTACAAAAACACATGTGTAACTTATAGTTTCCAATAGGTTCTGTCAGGCTACAAAACCGCTCTCGTGTGAATGAACCCATTGGAAACAATGGACTACACATACATGAATTTTTGTAGCGCTACAAAGTAGCGCGATTTTGCATCCCGTGTGAATAAGGCCTAAAACACAGCCCTCTCCGGACTCCCGATCACTTAGCCTTGAGCACCGTAATATAGTTTATGCTGAGAGACCATCTACCTGCAAATAACCAAAGTCTTCAGTCAACCCACATACAACGGATATACTTTTGGCAGGACCCGCTGGACCTTCACTCAATAGTGCTGAACCGTTCATCAATGAGAAGGATTACTAAACATTCCTTCATTGATTAACGTCGTTCCAGGATGCAGTTGTGAAACATTCTGTGAGTGACGGTTACACATCCATCTGTGTGTTCCTGTATTTTTTTTGGTCATTTATTTGCAGAGTTTGAACCACCAGGCCGCGCTCACTGCTAATATGCAGTGTAACCTCGTAACGCACAGCGTAATGTAGACGCGCAAGAAATTAACACAAGTAGAGAATGGCGTCAGAAATTGGCCATCCCCATGGAAACACCACTCCAGCGCTCACATGATCGCTCAGGCGCCATTCTCTTGTGCTTTCCTGCATTGGTCAGAGTTGTCACTAGAGGACGACACTTAGCTGTTTTCTTCCCACTTTTGCGCAGCCATATCTGATGCATCAGAGCCTATTGAAAGTTAGCAATATCCACAGAAGAGCTTGGGTGGGTCGATGGCCCCGGTACGCTGTCCTGCAGCGTCTGCCTACAATATCCTGGTTTCTTTCTTAAAAAGGGTCTCCTAGCAATATGCGTAAACATTGCAAATCCACAAAATAATTCCGTATGCATTGTGTTCGGAACGCACCTGTAGAGAACAATAGGGCTCTTCAGCTGAGAAAATAGCACAATCTCTGCAATCTCTTCCATGCGCTTAATTACACGCAATTGTGAGCAATGTACTTTCATTGACGCCATTGTGCAATACACAATGAAAATAGGTGTGTGTGAGCCTGGCCTTATAGATGTACAATACACAACACATACATACCAGACTGTGACTGACCTCCAGGATCTTTCTTGCAACCAGTGTAACATAGGTCAGGAAACTATCTTTTCTCCTTAGGGAGAGCACCTACAAGGTGAGTGAGGAGACTCAAAAGGCCATTCATGCTCCTCTGGGTAATATGCTAATGAGAGATGAAACAATTCCTCTGCAGCGCCAACTATTTGCATATTACCCAGAGTAGAATGAATGGCCTTATAAGTCTCCTCACTCACCTTCTAGGTGCTCTCCCCTAAAGAGAAAGGATAGCGTTCCTGCCCCCCATCACAGGCGTCTGACTAGCCAAGCCAGAAACCTACTGCACACTGATGAGGGGGCAAACACCCAAAACAGCTGTCAGTGTATGGATTCTGGCTTGGTTTTCAATTCCCAGTCATTGTTACAAGGCTTGTATAAAGAATCTAACATTGACTTGCAAGAATGCTGCTTATCAATAGGTGGCGCTGCAGAGGTATTGCTCCATCTCCCTTATTTGTAATGCAACATAGTAACAGCAGCAATCCTGGGACACAGTACCATCAAGATGATGCAGAACAGTATACTGCAGCAACGTAAACCGACTGCAAGTGGTTAAAGTGAGTTGAAGAAGTAAATTATTTTAGGACCGCTAATCATGAAGTTGGACAAAACCTTTAAGAAAAAAATAAATGATTATTATATATATATATATATATATATATATATAAATTTTTTGCTGCAGTATATTAAACATTTTTTTGTTGCGTGCAATATATATATACACACATTATATATATATATATATATATATATACATACACACACACGCACAACAAAAAAAAAAAAGTTATATACTGCAGCAAAAAAAATTCTATATCAAATTTTCTACATACATATCAAATGTTTCCTGTGAATACGGGGAAGCACAGAATGTAGCAGAGGTCCGGTGTATTTCTACAGAAGCGCCATACCAGTTGGAGTCATGAAGTCCGGTTGTAGACCTGGTTGGCACTGCTGGCAGCCGGCCAGGACATATAATGAACAATATGCTCCGGTTCATCCGTCACGTAGCTGGCTTTACAATGGATCTAGAAAGGATTACATTAATGCTTGCATAACCTTACAGCGCTGACCTTCATGCCACAAGTAGACGTATGCAGCCTCCCGGCAGGTCCATCTGCGGAGTATTGCAGCCTGTCCTAGCGAAGGCAATCGCCGTGACGATTGCTCGGAAGGGAAAAAAAGCCGTAATGGTAAAAACGTGGCGTATCGCAAGAATACTTAGAGGGGGTCGTCCCACAAAAGGAACAATCAGCTATCTACAGGTTAGCCAAGATGTATCTGATCTGTGGGATGCGACTGCTAGGACCCCAATGGCAGGGAACGGGGGGCTCCGAAGGATGGTCAGTGTGTAGAGTCCGTGCAGCATTTCTATAGGAGATCCAGTAGCGCAGTCCAAGCACTCATCTGCATGGGGGACTACGAGGTGGTCATGTGGAACCAGTAAGAAACAAACCGGCAGTGGAGGGATCGCTTTAGACACGGACGTCTACAATTCTTTACATGGAAGTCACATTTTAATTATTGCTAATTTAAAACAAAGTATAAACGATCCCAAACGTCCACTCCGTAACGCCAAAAAAGTATCACTGGCTCGCACGACCATGCGGTAATGTGCTGCAGAAACATTGCAACGTTTAGCAGTCGTACGCAACTGCATATCCCCGCATATCATCGCGTCTTTGCACGCGTATGGCTGCACATGAACAGTGTATTTTCCGCACGCTGTACTGCAATGGTTTCTTTTTTTTTTTTTTAATTAGCTTTATCATGTTTCCCATGAACACCCGTAAAAAAAACCCACCACAGACACTGTATGCATTCCAAATGCACCCATAAAAAAATAGGTCTGAACTGCGTAATTTGCGGTAAAAACAGAATATGCTGCGTTTTTTCACGCATAATATACGCAATAAATACATGCGAGTGCGAATGGAACAATGAAAAATCAATGTACTTTCACAGACGCCATTTACTGTGCATTATGCGCACATAATCCACAATTCAAATACGTTTTTTGTGAGCCCGGCCTAAGGGCTCATACACACGACCGTGGTTTCGAAATGCAACACGGACACATGACACGCAGTGAATGGAGTCAGTGAAAGTAAAAGGATTTCATTGATCTGTTCACATTAACGTGAAAACACTGCGTGTCGATACGCACGAGAAATAAAACGCAGCACGCTGTTTTTCTGCGTACCATGCAGCTTGAGCCCTATACATTTGTTTTGCTAGACAAATGCTGTCTATATGCAATAAATTGCGTATGGGTGGCGGTTTCATAGGCAACCCCGCTATGAAACGGGAATAAAAAAAAGGTCACACTGCGTTTTACGCATATGGCCATGTGGTGGTTTCATCTCTGCGCTAGGGATTCCACTTTCCTGCTTGGGGCGAACTGTTCTTTCTCTGAACAGCGCCGGACGAACCCCATTGACTATAATCCGTTGACGGAACCTCCGGCTGAGACAAATGTAAAAGCAGGCTAAGTATTACAAATTATTATACATGTTAGCACCTCGAATCATTATTTGAAATTCTACAAAAAAAAAAAAAATAGAAATTTTATTAAAGTTGATTTAAAAAAAAAAAAAAAAAAAAAAAAAAAGTTCCTAAGTGAAAAATAAACCACTCATTCTTCTACGTTAAGCGCTTTGACTTTGCAGGAGTTGCCCGTATTCGGTATTGCTGTAATCACAAGAACCCACAGGTCAGATCACGCGGTCTGCAAGTAGTTAGAAGGTGCTGAGATCCTAGTTTACAATGGAGTTGGTCAGCAGCTCTCATGACTATGGCCGGCACGTTCTCTAAGCCCAAGCCCATCAATTGACAGGCCGACACTCCCAGATGAGAAGTGGAAGTAGTTCAAGTAGTTCCCGCTGGTTCTTCTAGACTTGTGCTGGTCATATAAGAGCAGGTGCTGTTATATGACCAGCGTCCCGCCTGGAACTCCACGGCCCATAATCATACAGTGGAGAATATTGCAGAACTGAATGACAGAAGAAAGCAAAAACCTCATTAAAAATTACATTCCTGTAATAATAGACTGAGAAGTGGCCGTGCTCACAAAAGTGACAATATTTTGGTAATTTCTAAAATCCTATCAAACAGCAAATGCAGTGACGCCAGTACCACAATTAACCCGGAGGTCAGGATCATTAGTGAGCGGTTCTCTTTAATTATACGCTGCCTTTTATGAGTCCTCTCCGAGCACAAGTTAATGATTTCCTTGACATGTGAATCAGCAGCTCTGCGTAGATCATCCCGGGCTTTGTTACACAAGAAGCACTAAGCCGCATGAAAAAAAGGGAAACAAAAAGAGCTTTCAAGACATTTGTGAAAGCCGAAAAAGTGCAGGGAACTATTACTTAGGACAGTAGAAGTTGTTAATAGCAGCAATTGGGAAATCGGTTCAGCCAGAACACATAGATTGACTTAAAGAGAAGCAGTCATCAGGCTCGTGCGGTGCGAGCCCACAGACAGATCTGACCTGTATACTATATACTGAAAGGGTGTGGCGTCACGGGAAAAGTAAAAAGTAACACACGACAGCCACCATAAAGGTCCAGCAGGTACGGATATTTTAGCGACTGTCCAGTCACGGTTACATTGTATCACATGTAATAGGATCAAATTACTTGCGATGTTGCAATGCAAAACTTGTGATCTTGGCACCATCCCTACAAGCATGCTGAACACATGGTGGAAACAGCTGCTGCAAGCAACACTGCATGTACCCAGCGCTGGCAGATCAGGAAGAGTTAATATCGACAACACCGAGATTCGGATCTAATCCCGTAATATCCTCATTTACATGCAGGTTACCAAGCAACTTTCAACAACTCCTCCAGGATGGGTCTGCCGGCGGCACGCCAGGTAGAGGAAGGATACAGCGTTCTGTCATCCGTCTACCATCTGCAGGTTGTAAAGAGGAACACAAATAGTTACACAAACTCCCGGCGAGGTCATCTTCCGAGTACCCAGACCTTTACAGATCAGGTTTCATTCACGGAACGTTTTCTGCTCAGTTTAGGGCTCACTCACGCGGGCGTATCGTCACTTCGTAATACACAGCGCTAAAAGCCCATTGACTTCTATTGGGCCACACACACTTGGTTTTATTTCGTATAAGGGAGGAAAAAAAAAAAAAAAAACGCATGTCCTATTTTGGTGTGTAATACGAATTGATATAGGCTATAGAGATTTAGCATACGCAGCAAATATGCTTATATGGTGGATATAGAAAGTCCACACACCCGTGTTCTGCCGGCTGTCCACAGGAGGTGCGATATAACGCCGCAGGGGGAGCATTATGTCACGGCGATTATCTGCGATGACCCCATCATTATAAGTTCATCACAGAAAATCGCAGCATGCCACGATTTTTATGCGCAAGCGGAAAATCGCTGCGATTTTCCGCTCGTGTACATCGAGCTGCGCTTTCCCAAGTTCTATCAAAAGCATTCATTGCGTTACCCACGTGCAGATTATCGCCGCGGGTAACGGAGTAAAATATTGCCCGTGAACAGGAGAACTTAAAATGACAGATTTTTGTCACGCTAAAAAAAAAAGACAAAAAAAAACAACAAACAAAGATGAATCCTTTCAGATTTAGATCGCCCTTTAGTGTGACCTGCTATCTGTACAATTCCATTGAAGAACAAACTGAAACCTATTAGGGCTCCTGCACATGGGCGGATTTGATTTGCAGAATTCGGGAGTAGCCGCCGGCCTCGGATTCCGCAGCAAATACCGGAAATCAACTGTAATTTCTGCTCGGGGCAGAAAAACCACAGCATGCTCTGTGCTGTTTTCTGCCTGGATGACTTCCATTGAAGTCAAGTCAATGGAAGCCAACGATCCCGCAGCCCTTCCGCAACTATCATTGCAAAAAGGCCACGGGATCCGCATCATCGCCTAGCGACAGGGTGGCATGATCTCTACTGTGCATGCATGCCAGCCAGTGCTCCCGCATTACAGATAAAGAAGAGTCAGGACAGGTAAGCGGGGTCATCGGCTGGGCATAGGATCCGATCCCAGATGCCCATGCTTTTGTTGCCAAGAACACAGGCATTTCTGTAGCCCAAGACCCTGGACATGCATTCTTGCAATTAATGGCTCTCATGTTATACTGCAGGTAGAACAGAACCTTTGCTTTAAAACCAGACTGGGACTGCAGCTCTAGGATCAACCCAACCTGAGAGAGAAAAGTTTAAGTCCCCTCTATCAACCAGATCTCACCTCAGCTGGTGTGGAAGGAGAGAGAAGGTTGTCCCATGTAAAAGCCTTGTGTGGTGCAGAGCAGAGATGAGTGAACGTACTCGGTAAGGCCGATTTCGCAATCGAGCACCGCGATTTTCGAGTACTTCACTACTCGGGTGAAAAGTACTCGGGGGTGCTGTGGGGCGGTAGCAGCGGGGAACGGGGGGTGGGGGGTGGGAGCCCTCTCTCTCTCTCCCTCTTCCCCCCACTCCCCGCTGCAACCCCCCGCTCACCCACAGCGCACGCGAGTACTTTTCACCCGAGTAGTGAAGTACTCGAAAATCGCGGTGCTCGATTGCGAAATCGCCCTTACCGAGTACGTTCGCTCATCTCTAGTGCAGAGTGTTAAATGAGTACCCAGCTTGCTGGGGTGGGGGGAATAAATAAATTACCTGAAAGTGCTGTGGAATAAGTTGGCGCTATACAAATAAGATATTATTCATTTATTTTTATTAAAGCACCCCAAGGCATCTTTCACACGTGCGTCATTTTGGCGCAGAGTAGGTGCGTAAAAAAAGTTGCATTTAAAAGAACCTATGGTTTCCTATAGGTTCTTTCAGACAAATGATTTTTGGACGAGGCAAAAAAAAAAAAAAATTGTGCGTCAAGAGATCGCACCTATTGTAATATTTTTTGATGCTGAGATTTTTTTCCATCAAAACATAGGACAAGTCCACACACCCCTGTCAAGTCCAATCTTTAGACGGCACAACGGTGGAGGCTCCCATAGACTCCTATGGGAGCCAGTCGGCAAAGGGAGGGGCATACTACAAATACTAGCCGCGATGCGCTTGCGGCTGCTATTCATTTATGCGATTTAATGCTCAGATAGCTGCAATATCTGAGCGCCAGAATGACGCCCATGTGAACGAGGCCTTAAGCCATCAGTCCAGCATCACCGAAATCCTATTGAGGCTGCAGTACCGATTACACAACGATATGTAGAAGCTGCAGAAGACAAGCTGGGCAAAAGGTTTCATCAAACCATACTGCAAAACCGATCTTACGTGTATTTAAGTGAAGGGGGAAAAAAAAAAAAAAAAAAAATTGTCACAACATGTGTGTGACATTCTTTTTTTTCCATTTGCCACTTCAGGCCAGGATCCGGCGCGCACGCTCTTCCTAGCATGAGATAGAGCAGATTGTTTCTTTAACCATCACACTGATAGCATTCGGAGCGGCTGCCAAGATATGCAGCGAAGCCTCTGGGGCGCTTTACAACTACAATGAAATGTCTGTTTATCTTCACTACACGGATGGGCATTTTCTCCGCGGTGCGCTACGCATATATTAAATCACACATCCGCCAACAAGTTAGCTGAAGTGCGCAGAGGTCCTAGCGAGATATTGTGTTACCTCAACCGCTGGCTGTACGCTACAAATACATGTAATGACGCTATGCTGGCTGCACGGCATCAGTGGGGCTCTACCTCCGCGGTGGATGGTCAAAGCGCTGCCTGCACTGCGGTGGAGTCTACAGGCGTAGCGCTTCCACGGTCCTTGCTGCGTGTTACAACCGTTCAAGGAACGGACCTTCAGGGTTGAATCCCAAGTAGTATCTCTAGAAACCTCTCAGGGTGCCAATATTCAGCAGCGCGGAATTCTAACATGACATTCTGCAACACTGTTCCCGATTATTCTGTCCCATGTGAAAGCAGTGAAGCTTTCTTTCTTTCTTTTTTTTTAGGTTTTTAACCCCTTAGTGACCAAACTTTTTTTTTTCTATTTTTGTTTTTCCTGCCCCCTTTAAAAAAAAAAAAATAGTAACTTTATTACATTTATCCATTGATCTAACTGCATTGTTCTTGTTTTTTGTGGGACAAGTTGTATTTTTCAATGTTACCGTTTGATCTACCATATGATGTACTGAAAAACTTTGGAGAGTGGCGAGAAATGGAAAAAAATAAAATAAAACGACAGTCCGCCATCTTTCAGTGCATCGCGTTTCTTGCATCTTGGTAAGGCTGCCTGTTCACAGGCAAGTTTGAATTGCGTTCCCCGTGGCGATAATCCGGACGCGGGGAATGCAGTGAAAGATCTCCATAGCGTTGCAATGGAGAGCGCTTCCCCCTGTCCACAAGCGGAGATTCATTGCGATTCTCCACGGTCAGCCTGTCAGATAGGCTGACCGGCAGAGATCCGTCTGCCGGCTCCTGCTCCCAGGAGGTGACTCCTGCGGCTGAGATCCACCACCGGATACTGCATCGCCCGTGGACAGGCAGCCTAATTCTTCTCTGAACTTGCTCCAGTTTGTCCATGTCTATTTTTAAAGTGGGGTGCCCAGAACTGTCATTGGACTCTCGCGATATAATCATGGAGTGCTTGAGGTTGGGTTACCATGGCAACAGGACGCCAGACACCGCCACCTTGCATTGCCAGTGATCGTTGCAACAAGCGATAAGGCATTGCAGGACAGTAAGTGCTGCAATGCCTTATCATAGTGATCAGAGCTGGTATGGTGCAAGTTCCCCACAGGGACATAAAATGTGTGGGGAAAAAAAATGAAAAATAATGTACAAAAAAGAAAACCAGTTGCGTCCTTAAGCCCAAAATAGGCCATGTCCTTAAGGGGTTAATACAGTCCATTCGGAAACATTCATCGCTTCATTTTTACTGCACCTTTTTACAAGGCGGATGTACTGCCTCCCTCTAGCCGGGGGGATTTCCAGTCGCACAAGTGTATTTGCGCTGTGTTTTTGCGCGGGTGGGGCGATGCATATATGTGTGTTTACTGAAATTTTTGCACACCCAAATAGTGTGCCTTTGTGCACTGAAAATAAACACAACGCCGCCCTCAGCCCCTGAAACGGGCAATTAGTTTCACGAATCCAAAATGTTCTTTGAGCGCACGATTTGCGTGTGCAAAAAGTACAGTAAAAAACACAGTTGCGGACACAAATCTGCAATACCCGAAGCGCAAAACATGTGGCGCAAATACAGGCACCTGTCTGTGTGATACAAGCCTCCAGCCCGCTTCACACAGGTGTAAACGTATTTACGTGCGCATTTGCATTTTTTTGCATGCCTCTGTGCATATTACTTTATTTTTTGTCACGTGTGTTCAATATGCAGTTCCGTTTAGTTTAATATCTGCTATTTCGGAGAGTACACGCAAAAATAGAACATGCTGCGTATTTTGCAGAAACTTAATGAGCGTGCAAAATACACGTGAACGAACCCGTTAAAGTCAATGGGTTCTAGTCACTGCATATTGCGCACGCATAACACTCAACACAAGTGCGTTCCTGTGAATAAGCCCTTACTCTGAAACCCAGGTATACGGATGGGGGTCGCATTCTGTCACATGGGCCCTTCTGCAAGTGGTGGAATATATAGGGGGGGGGGCGTATGGTAACTTCTCCATCATATCTGTTTGTAAAGACGACACGGGGTGCTGGCTGCTTCCAGAACACGTGCTTGCCCCTTATGTGTCTTCCCGTTGAGGCGGTGATGGGCTGCAGGAAAAGTCCTTATCTCTGCTGACACCTGTTAAACCAGATTATCAGAGCTAAAGTGGCATGGAACAGACTAATCCTCTATGTGATGCGGGGGACAAGTGAAGACTTTGCCAGTGGCCATGGGAGGGGAGGTTTCACTAAGCACATCCAAAATCCTATAATGGTTTGTCACCAGATGAGCGGTAGGTGTGCGATAGTGGCGGCGGCTGCACCGCTACAATAGGCGCTGCTGCTTGGGTCATAAGTAGAAAGAATGGGCTCTACGGCAATCCACATAATGACGGGAGAGAAAACAGCACTAATCCATCCATAGGATTCACCTGCTGACATTACAAGTCTGTCAAACGGACGCAAGAAATCCTGTACAAGCCGTTAGCGGAGCAAGAACATGTAACAGGTGCCCAGCGACTCTGTGCTGCCACCCTGGAGCGAGTGTCGTTCAGTGAATGCAGGAGGGGTCAGAATGGAATGAAACTTTATATGTGCGATTGTAACATTGATATAAAAGGTTTCATCACAATACCGGAAGAAATAGCGCAGCCGGCAGCTCTTCTACAGAAAGTCCAGGCAGCTGAGCGAACAGACCCCATTATAGTCAGTGGAATCCGTTCGGTTCCATCACAAGACGGATGCATTGGGCCAGTAGAATCTCAGTTCTTGCTCCCCAAATAGAGCAGGAAACCAGAGCGCCCGACGCAGATGTGAGGCAGCGGGATTAGAGTATCAGAGTAGAGGCATGATTTATTGTGGAAAACCGGCCCGCGAAGGGAGGCGCTAATACACTGCTGGGCCAGCAGGAGGTCCTGAACATGTCGCTGAGCTGTCATTGTCCCTCATACCACTACTAGGGGTGACCGTGTTGTATGCAATGGCCACCCCAACCCCCCAGACTATCCTACCAACAGGGGGCAGTGTGCCGCTGCACAGCAAAGGCAGGATTGAGGGCTCTCCCCTAGGTCTCCAGGCACAAACACTGCCGTTGTCTGTGTCCAAACTAAACCTGGACTCGTCACTGCAGACAACCCAGTCTAGTTTCTGGACACCACTGGGCCTTAGCCCGGTCATCTTGTGTGCCCTCACACATCCACTGGTCCCAACACCGCCTAACAGTTTGGTCAGACGCTCCTCTCTACTGGTGGTCTGTCGGGGGCATCCTAAACCCAGTCACCTTGTGTGCCCTCACACATCCACTGGTCCCAACACCCCCTAACAGTCTGGTCAGACGCTCCTCTCTACTGGTGGTCTGTCAGGGGTCCCGAGCCCGGTCACCTTGTGTGCCCTCACACATCCACTGGTCCCAACATCTCCTAACAGTCTGGTCAGACGCTCCTCTCTACTGGCGGTCTGTCGGGGGTCCCGAGCCCGGTCACTTTGTGTGCCCTCACACATCCACTGGTCCCAACACCCCCTAACAGGCTGGTAGATGCTCCTCTCTACTGGTGGTGTGTCAGGGGGTCCTGAGCCCGGTCACCTTGTGTGCCCTCCCACATCCACTGGTCCCAACACCTCCTAACAGTCTGGTCAGAACGGCCCTGGTGGCGGCAATTCATCAATATGACCATCCAGTTTCTTTAGTCCAAAACTTGGGAAGAACATTGTGCAGCCAACATAGATTGGTGGCTTTAAGACCTCAGGCTCAAGTTTCTCTTCTAAAATTTATCCCATTGACACCACATGATCGATCTCCCCTTTACTGGTCCTACAGCTCCATGTACAGCCATTTTTTTGGCACCCGTTTTGACGTCTCGAGCTCCAGTATGATAGGAACATATTGCGCAAAGCTGCAGTCACAAGATTGATTATTCTGCTGCTCACACAGGTCAACTACTTCCCGGTAACTTTGTCCAACAAGCATTACAGAATACAAATCCTAGAAATTCTGTTTACTTATGCAATCACAAAAACCACGTTTTAATGTAAAATCCTTCAGAGCTTAGCAATTATTTTTTAGCCATTTATTCTGTTTTGAACACCTATAAATCCAGTAATTTAGGGCACATTTTGAGTGACCTCTTATGCAGGAGGAGTTTACAGTTATAGAAATAGTAGATCTGTACTTCAGCTTGAAATCCAAGTGTTTTCACAGAACGCTGCAATCTGAGTCACTTGTTACAATGTGTAGATGAGCGATTTAAGACCATCAAGTGATTACATTAAGGCCAATTGCACCCAAGCCTAATCCAGCATCACAGGAGCCTATGCTGCCATCAATTCAGGTCATGAAACCCATAATAGGCCAGCATTACGCTTGGTAGAAATTGGTCTAACACAGCAACCTGCAGATCTTAGGGCTCCTACCCACCTGCGTATTTTTTATGCTGCGATATCGCAGCTTTTTTTTTTTCCCCGCGAATGTCAATGGGACTTTTTAGTGTTAAAGGGGTTGTCTCGCGAAATCAAGTGGGGTTCAGCACTTCTGTATGGCCATATTAATGCACTTTGTAATATACATCGTGCATTAAATATGAGCCATACAGAAGTTATTCACTTACCTGCTCCGTTGCTGGCGTCCCGGTCTCCATGGCTCCGTCTAATTTCGGTGTCTTCTTGCTTTTTTTAGACGCGCTTGCGCAGATGGGTCTTCTCCCTTCGGCTCCGCTCGGCAGCAGCTGCGTTTTGGCTCCGCCCCCTTGTACGCGTCATTGCGTAGCTCCGCCCCCGTCACATGTGCCGATTCCAGCCTCCTGATTTTTTTCCCCCCAAATCTGTTTTTTTTCCCCCATGTTGTCACTAGGCAATGACAAGGGTACCTGCGGCCTATCCACAATGTCACTTGCAGATGGGATTAGGGTTGGACGGCTTCCACTGACTTCAATGGAAGCCGTCCGTGCCGAGCCCACACAAAATGAGAACCTGCTGCGATTTTTCTCCGCTCACGGAAATCGCAGTTAGTTTCTGTAAGTGTGTAAGGAAATAAAACGATTCTGCATAGCAT
Organism: Eleutherodactylus coqui; assembly: GCF_035609145.1. Lineage (NCBI taxonomy): Eukaryota > Metazoa > Chordata > Amphibia > Anura > Eleutherodactylidae > Eleutherodactylus > Eleutherodactylus coqui. The sequence continues at coordinate 43,149,002 of NC_089848.1, read as the reverse complement.
GTCCTGAACGGTATTTGCGGGGGATCCTCGGTGCAGAATCTGAAATGCAAATCCGTTCGTGTGCCACCGGCCTTAGTCACTTAGAATGTGTAGGATTCAGAATAATGTATTCCGGTCACATTTACAGATTGTAGAGTGCTATGATATGGAGTTCGGGCCAGGATGCCCGCGGGCAGGCTGGGACACGCCTCTGTATTAAGGGTACAAATGGGACTAGAATACACTAGTCTGTCACTGGTGTAATACGCACATTCGATCAGAAAGTGTCGCAATGCGCTAGTTCTCTTAGCCCCGGGGTTACAGATTAACAGCAGTACCGCTCAGTGTAAACGAACACATGGCAAGTAGAAGAATAACGGGCTAGTTACATGAGACGATTAGCGCTCAAACTAAACTAATTTCATGCACTAAATAATCATGCAGTATAAATGCACAAAGAGAGGGGGGGGGGGGGAGCGCTCACAGAGTCTGATCGCTGTAGTTCTGTGTAAACACTCCCAACTTCACATGGAAGCCCGCGATCCAGCGGTGAAGTTTTTCAGTGTAAACCCTCTGCACGAGCGCTAATGACCTTAGCGGTGACGTCAGCGATCGTGCAGTCGTTTACCCGACTGTCGGCCCAGGTAAAGCGCAAGAAGAGTCAATTTATGGTAAGGGATTCACTAGAAGATCAATTTAGTGAATTAGGCTCAGGTAACATCAGGTTAATGGCCCAGATGCCAAGAAGAGCTCACAACGTATCCAGTCTTACATATATACTGTTGGGACATATTGCCAGTAGGCTCCATAGTAGTAAGGTCGGGGGGGGAGCAGTACACATTTTTTACTATACCTTTTTTGAGGTATAACCTAAGGAGGAATATTCCAGCCATATTGATCTCCTCCTTAAATTGGATTAATTTTTCCAATTTGAAGTTGCGTCCGCTGTTGGTGGATTTTGTGCACCCCAGACGGGGAGGTATAGGAAGTTTCGAAGCTGGCTTCCCTCTCATGGTTGAATATCATAGACAACGCATTTGTGGCCCAAACCGTTTTGGATTCTGCTCTATAATGGATAGGTTTAGAGAATATGATGAGACAAGTGGAGGGCACCGGGATACTGATACAGCTTGTGATTAGTAGGAACACCGAAATGATAAACAGAGCAAAATGCTAATAAAACAAGGAATGTGTTCTTTATATAAACAAGAGTGTTTACATTGTGCTTCATAAGGCAAAACACACAACAGACCCGATCAAAGGAGGCCGTGTATACAATACATCCAGCACTAGGAAAGGTCTCCACAAGGGGCCTGGCAGAGGAGCAAGGGACGTCATCGCTAAGGCCGCCTGTGCACGACGGGGGTCGGATGCGGCATGCAGGATCCAACCCTGAGCCCGGCCGGTGACCCCGCTTACCTGTCCGGATTCTTCTTTATCTGTACTGTGGAAGCGCAGGCCGGATCCCACGGCCTTTCTGCAAGGATGATTGTGGAAAACCCACAAGACGGACAGCTTCCATTGACTTCAATGAAAGTCCAGGCAGAAACCGCATAGAAATTGAGCATGCTGCGATTTTGCTGCCACGAGCAGAAATCCCAGTTGATGTCTCATGTGCAGGAAGAAGTTCTCCATAGGAGGTTATGGACAGTATTTGCATGCGGGAGCCTGCAGCGGAATCCGACCCTGAAGCATCCGCCTTTCGCACATACCTGTCTTCTTTTTGCTGTACTGCACATAGCTGCGGCAAGCCGCTGTCAGACATGCACAGTACAGATTTAAAAAATATATATATTTCTTTCCCGTGTCATTGCTAGGCGATGATGCAGAATCCGCAATCTGTCCACAATGTCAGTTGCAGACAGGCCACGGGTCGCATGGCTTCCATCGACTTCAATGGAAATTTTTCATGCGAACACCGCACGAAAATAGAGCATTCTGCATTCTTCCCTCCCACCGTAATTGGTTCCCGCGAGTGTGCAGCAAGAATCAATTTCCCCTAGCATGCTATGAATGGCAATTGCTGCAGATCCACGGTGTGGACGCCAACCGCAGATTCCGCAATGTAGATCGCTAGTGTGCAGGTGGCCTAACTCGTTGGCTCTCATGCGGCCCGTTTAGACAGGCAGATACATCGTTGGCTCATTTAACCGAGAATCGTTCGGCCTTTCAAATTCGCTGTATAAGTGACTGAGAACGACTGTTTAAACCGAACGCTAAGTGAACGAGCCGACAATGGCTTTAAGACTGCATAAAACGAATAGATTGGTCAATATATCAATGGGTGGGTAAAATGAATGACTGAACAGCAAACTATTCCCGTTAGTCATTGACTCGCGTTTATCGGTCATTTTTGCCTCTTTAAAGGCTTTTTATGAACGATCGTTGTGTCTAAAAGGGATAATACTTGACATTTTTACTATGCCGAGAAATCAGTTCTGCTCATTGATAACTAGATAGCAGGGTCAGTGCTTGTCCTACCAAATGGATCCATAAATCCCATTAAAAGTACCTTCCCAACAGGTCTACACTTAAAGGGGTTGTCCCGCGCCGAAATGGGTTTTTTTTTTTCCAATAGTTCGGCGCGAGACAAACCCGATGCAGGGGTAAAAAAAAAAAAAAGAAACGTCCAGTACTTACCCGAATCCCCGCGACTTCTTACTTACCTTAGTAAGATGGCCGCCGGGATCTTCACCCACGATGCACCGCGGATCTTCTCCCATGATGCACCGTGGGCTCTGTCCGCTCCATTGCCAATTCCAGCCTCCTGATTGGCTGGAATCGGCACACGTGACGGGGCGGAGCTACAAGGAGCAGCTCTCCGGCACGAGCGGCCCCATTCGGAAGGGAGAAGACCGGACTGCGCAAGCGCGTCTAATCGGGCGATTAGACGCTGAAATTAGACGGCACCATGGAGACGGGGACGCTAGCAACGGAACAGGTAAGTGAATAACTTCTGTATGGCTCATAATTAATGCACGATGTACATTACAAAGTGCATTAATATGGCCATACAGAAGTGTATAGACCCACTTGCTGCCGCGGGACAACCCCTTTAATATTGCATAATCTTCTGTCTAACTATAACTACACATTAATATTCCCAATGAGAACATCAGCTTTATTTAATTAGCATTGTTTTGAACTCTGCAAAATATTTCTATACAACGTTTCATTCTGCGCTGTTCGAGGTATAAAAGATCATACAATGACCTCTGTAGTTGAGGAAGCGGGAACCATTGCAGAACCACACTGTAGGAGTTTATGACTTCCAAGACATTTACCCTGTACAATGCACCGACATGCAGATGACAGACTGCCCACACCGGTAGGGTTGGTTTTTAACCTGTTAATCAAGAATATCAAGTGCAAAGTCTGAACCACGTGAATCCAGAAAACAAACTGTAATCACGTAGTTACTAGGGGCCGAAGTAGGCGAGGAGCTCTGTAATCACAAGTTTCTAGCTCTACACTTTCCAGCAGGGACAATAGTCAGAGGACAGACAGCTTTCCTTTCTCCAGAAGCGGGCCGGGATGTGACATAGGACTGAACTATTCCTCAGACTCAGTTATTTGAGCAATCGGATTAGCATGACAGATAAAGGATTTTCCTCAGCATCGCTGTCTGGCTAAACACACGATGACAGCCGCACACAGGCGCGGGCTTAAAGCCGATGACAAGACAGATGCTTAGAGGAGTGACATTGTGGCGCTACTTCCCGCTAAATAGAGTTACTTCATCTGTTCAGAGTTAGATATGCATCTTTTTATATGAAATGTGTCGCCTACATAAGAGGCGGGCTATGGTTTCATACATTGCATGCAAACTCATGTGCCCTTTGAACATTTTCCCAGCATGCGGCTTCTTCAATGTGTTGCCTTTATAGGGTTTCTCAACTAATTCATTAAGTTTTTGAAGAGTACATCTGCAGAGCTAGTAAGTACATTGTACAGATCTACTCCTTTTTGGTAATGTAACCTATAGTTGAGGTAAGGTATAGCTTCTCATCATCTTCAATGGGTGCATTTACAAGTATGATTTTTGTCTCTCGTAGCTGCGAAATCTGGTCCTGGCAGTAGTGGTGTCCGCCCGTGCCTGCTTTGGCATTTCTTCATCTGTACTGCGGATGAGCCACACGGCGAGACAAGCGCAGTACATATTTTTGGTTTTTCAACCTCTGCTTTTCCTACGTCATTGCCCAGGACTATAGATGAGCGAGTATACTCGCTAAAGGCAATTGCTCGAGCGAGCATTGCCTTTAGCGAGTATCTCCCCGCTCGAGACTGCAGGTTCGGGTGCCGGCAGCGGGCACGGAGCTGCAGGGTAGAGCGGGGCGGAACGGAGGGGAGATCTCTCTCTCCCTCTCTCCCCCCCCCCCCCCCCCGCTCCCTCCTGCTGACAGCCGCTACTCACCGCTCCCCCGCGCCAGCACCCGAACCTGCAGTCTTGAGCGGGGAGATACTCGCTAAAGGCAATGCTCGCTCAATTGCCTTTAGTGAGTATACTCGCTCATCTCTACCCAGGACCTTTTGTTGTCTGCACAAATGGATGCATCACAAGGTCTTCACGCAATGCAGTTAAGGAAAAGCAGGTTTTGAAGGAAACCAAACTCATTATGTGTACTCTGTGGCAAATAATTCTGTGTGCTTGCTGTATCATTGGCAGGCTGCTACAAGCTCCGGCTCTGGGGCAACGCTTGGTCTCTGAAAACTGCGAGCCTGTTACAATAAGTGTCCTGCACCCTCAGGTCTTGCAGCCGTGCTGCACTTTATAACCAAAGCGGAACACGGAGGTCGTAAATGTACGGGCACACAACCAAAAAGGCACCAGGGTCCCTCATCTTAAGATACATACGCAAACAATTCTTCAAAACATTAGTGGTCTCCTTGTTTTAAAGTTAGTGGGCAGAGACATTTGTGCAGGAAACACCTTTTGTACGGTTTTCTGGTAAAACCACAAGGGACTACATAAAAAGAAGTGAAAGTGCTGCTTCGCCTCATAACTGAAAAAGACAAGAAAAAGTTGCACATGAAATTTAAAGGGAACCCGTCAGGTCCCCACAGCAACATAAACGAAGTTCTAGTGCTGTTAGAGGACGTATCAGGGAGTTGGGGGCTGTACTTTATACTCGCCCGCTCCCACGATCCAGCATTGTCCCCCTCTGAAGAGTCAAACTTCTGTGCCTCTCTTCAATTTCAGAGTCTCGCGCGCGTTCTCCTATACAAGTCTATGGGAGACTCCGGAAAAAGTCAGTTTTGTGCTGCGCACTGACTTCAGAGGGGGAGGGGGGGGTGAACACTTCTGCATCGAGCGAGTATAAGAAGTACCCAACTTCCTGACACATGCCCCAAGCGCACTATAACTTAATGTATGGTGCTGTAGGGACATGACAGGTCTGCTTTAAAGGAATCTGGATTCAGGACGCGGGTTATGAGCAGATTTAGCAGTGGTCTCTCCAGTGATCAAGAAAGAAAACATGATTGGTCACGTAAGTATTACATAGTTGTATTTTTCCAATGCTTGGCACAGTGCTCCCCCCCCCCCTTTCCCAAACAATCAGAACTCATCTGGCTTTAAAAAATGTTTTTCGTTTTGGATCCACTTCTAGCTTCAGGGAAAAAAAAACAAAAAAAACTAATTGGCATCCAAAAATAAAAATCATGTGTGAATTACGCCAAAAAAAAAAAAAAAAAAAAAAAAAAAAAGTTCAAAATTATATATATATATATTTTTTTTTTACATTACATACATATACACACAAAACACATTATAGCACATTTAATCAATGCAATTATGGCTTAGTCCCCATTTTTTGGAGACTCAGAGGTTAGCCTTTCTAATCTATGGTAAAATACTCTGGGTATAGTGCTGTTTTCCTGCATTTCTCCCTTAGGATTTCCTGTAGAGCTTTAAAAATGTTGGGAAAAACATTCGCTTTAAAACAAAAAATAAAAATTATATATATATCCCATCAAAAACAGCATAAAACAGTTTATAAAAAGGACCAACTTTTAAAAATTGCAATCTTTAAAGCATTGTAAACAATGAAAAGGACAGAAAAGGAGGCCTAATTATACACACTGTTTAGGCTCACCCCTTGCCTCGGGGATGCAGAATCAGAAACCTTTTGGGTGCAGTTGGTAGTGTTGTACAAGCTTCAAAATGAAAAAAAAAACAAAAAAAAACACACTTATAATAAAAAATTACCTTACACCGGGTGTTCTCATTTTACTACAGTAAGTTACTAATGATTATACACAAGATCTTTATAAAGAAGCTGGAGTCAGCGGGTTTAAAAATGAAGCAGTCAGAAGTTCGTCTTACGGACGCCGCGGCCCTGACTTGTCTGCAGCGGGGAATAATCCTGGCTTCAAGTACAGAAAATATTTTACACAAGTGTTGAAGCCTCTGGAAAGGACCGGCATGATCTCAAGGCGGTTCTGTTATATATGTGCATGATTACACAACCAAATATAGGTTTTTCAATTTTAGTAACATAGTATGTAAGGCTGAAAAAAAAAAAGACACATGTCCATCCAATTCAGCCCATTATCCCCAATGTTGATCCAGAGGAAGGCAGGAAAAAGACCCAATGAGGTAGAAGCCAATTTTCCCCATTTAGGGGGGGGAATTCCTTCCTAACTCTAATCTGGCAGTTGGAATAACCCCCAGATCACCGACCCTTCTGAAGTAATCAGGGATTATAACATACAATATTGTATCACTTGAAAAAGGCGGTCAGGCCCATCTAACTTTTTCCTTAGCACTTTGTATTAATATGAAAGTAGCCTAAATAGCCTTTCTATCCTTAATGGCGTGTTCCAAGTATTAGTAAAATTGGGGAAGGGTAGCAGATTTTTTTTAAACTCTTGCGGCTCTGTCCTCATACTCAAGCAACACTACTTTCATCTTCACTGCTCGTCCTTGTTTATTTGGTTGCAACACTGACACAGGCTGTAGTGGTCATGTGTGTATACAGAATAACACTGATCTGAGTGGTATATGGCTCAAGACCACTCAAGTCAGTGATTGGGGGAACAGTCCCGTGTATACAAACACATTACCATCCGTCAATAAAAACTGGCAGTGATCAGGCAGCGCTGGACCAGTGAAAGGGCAGAGTGGTAAGCGAGAAAACACCTTTAATGGGAGATTACAGAACTGCAAACATCTAATCTGTCAGATCAATTGTAACAGGAATTCTAGAATCTCGTCCTGCTGAAAGTCCCTAATTCTTCTGACTATACTCTGTATGCAATGCTAATGTACAATTATGAAGCACTATATACACTATAGGAAATCTATTAAAGAAAGGTTCTGGTAGCAGATATTCATCTGAGTTCTGTACTGGCAAAACAATTAAAACCCACATTTGGCTCTCAAAACAAACCGCCAGCTGGGATCTCTCTGAAGGCTGATGAAGGCCTAGGAGACGTCTGCACTTGGAATGATTATAAAGGGAAAAACTCAACAGAATTATATATCTGAAATCACTTCTAAACAGCGAAACCTTCAGGGCTCGGTCAGACGAGCGTTGTTTTGGGGTGCACAAAAAGAGCGCTTCTAAAAGAACCAATGGGTTCCTATCGAAGCGCCCACATGAGAGAATGTAGTAGCGCAAAACGGTGCACACCTAGCAAAGATAGGACCTGACCTATCTTTGGTGCGCTGCGCAGGAGTTTCCATTGACTCCTATCGGAGCAGGAGTCAGCAGGGCATTTAAAACCTGCTGTCCAGGAGCACATTTTAATTGTCCCGCTGTAAACTACTGTTAGTCCCCGCGGGGATGAGGAGACTCCTTGAGGGTTCTGCTAATCCCCGCAGGGACTAGCAGGAATTTACAACAAGACATTTTAAATGTGCTTCTGGGCAGCACCTTTTAACCCTTTCCAATCCAAGAGTGTGGGAGGAGGGGTGGAGATAAAGGGATACACCCATAACCCCACCCTCTCTATGGTTTGCTATGGGGAATCTGTGAGAATCCATACAGCCCCACCCTCTCTCTGCACTATGGGGATATCCCTTGGGGATCCTCATAGCAGGGAGAAAGAGCGGGGCAATGGGGGATTAACCCATTAACTCAGTCTCTCCCTGCTATGTGGAATTCCCCCATAGCTCCACCCTCCCTCCCTGCAATGGGGAAATCCCGAAGCCCTGCGGGGCTTCTTCACGCTCTCCTCCTGGAGCAGTTGCTCCAGTGAATGGACAAACTTTATGCATATGAAGCTCAGGTCTTCTGCGCATGAAAGACAATTGCCCAGTCACACAATTTTAGCAGATATGAAAGGCGCCTTTTATGTGCACAAAAAAAACAACAAAAAAAAACGCTCGTCTGACCGAGGCCTTAAGACGTATTCTCAACTCAGATTATACTATATCTGCAGGATGTGCCATAGATGTCTCATAGGTGAACGTCCAAAATATCTCCAGAATTGGTTTTGTTTCGGATCACCTCCACCAGCCCAAGATGGTATACTAAATAGTCTCTGTAAGGCCGGGCTCACACGAGTGTTTGGTACGAGGCTCCGCCTCCTTCCTAAGAGCTCCTTTGCACTGGCGATCGCAATATTGCCGATCACGGCCAAAAAAAAAAATAATCACAATTTTGCTCATGAGATGTCTGAGCATCAGCGATGCTTTTTCTTGCAAAAACATCATTACCACTTGTGATTTTCTCAATAGTTTTTTCCTCGCAATAGACAATAGGAGTTTCTAATGTGAAAAACGCACTGTGGGAAGAAAAATATAAAAAAAATGTAAAAAAATAAAAAAATTAAAATCACAAGTTTGTGCTTTGCGATGCAATAAAAGGAGGCCTCAAAGGGAAACATGGGAGATAAAAAAAAAGCAAAAGAGCAGAAAGATAGGGAACGCTGAGATTTTTTTTTCCACTCCACATCACGAGTGAAAACGTAGCAAATGGGAATGAAACCATTAAAAAAAAATTTAAAAAAAAATTTATTGATATTGTGTTTGGAGCTGCGTTTTTACTCACTCTGGCATAGCGCGATTTTATCGCAAGTGTGAAGGCACCCTAATGGTGATAAAGAAAGCCAGACAAGTCCTTTCTTCATAGAGCTGCAGTGATGACAAACTGCGGTCCACACGGACCCAAAGTTCTTGCACGAGGGACCGTGGATGCCATCGATCTATAAATAGAAACAGGAACTGGTCTAAATATAGTGACTTTTTGCCACAAGGATCCTCTTGCACTGCACACCGCCACGCTTCTCACCGCATCCCATCTCTCTTTCTGAACGGAGAGGCCAGCGTGTAAACATGAAGTTGCATGCTATATGCACATATATGGGAGAGTCAAAGGAAAATATTTGAAAAAAGGAGATAAAATGGAAATACCAGTTTATCCAGCAGACAAGCACACAGTCACAACCTCAAAATAAAGTCCTGCCGCCTTAATAAACTAATTGTAACATTGTTTGAGTAGTAGGCAGGATTATTTACTTAGTCACGGATTACAGCTATCAGAATCCCAGGCAGACCACACTGCAAGGAGCGCTCCAACAAGACGGCTGGCCTGCTACACGGCCGCCATTACATAACAGTCTAAGGATAACACCGTCACATCAGAGCTACATGTGCCAACATCATCACTGTGCAGGCCCATGGTCTCTGGAGGGTCTCATGGTGTAAAAAAGAAAATGTATATTGCACGGTATTTCTTGGTGCAAAAGTACTCCATTATATTGCCAAGCCAGAGATTGCTGAAGCTAGAGGCTCATGATCCTCTCCTGAGCTGCGCCCCACCAACAATTAGGGGGCGCCTCCCAGTTCCAGAAGCACTATAGTAAAGCAACAGACTGGCAGTTCAATTATGACTCGCAGCAGTCTGAACTAATGGAGAATGCAAGATAAATGCGGCATGTAACTGTAAAGAGTAATGAGTGCGCCCACTACAGGCAATACATGTAACTGTAAAGAGTAATGAGTGCGCCCACTACAGGCAATACATGTAACTGTAAAGAGTAATGAGTGCGCCCACTACAGGCAATACATGTAACTGTAAAGAGTAATGAGTGCGCCCACTACAGGCAATGCATGTAACTGTAAAGAGTAATGAGTGCGCCCACTACAGGCAATACATGTAACTGTAAGAGTAATGAGTGCGCCCACTACAGGCAATACATGTAACTGTAAAGAGTAATGAGTGCGCCCACTACAGGCAATACATGTAACTGTAAAGAGTAATGAGTGCGCCCACTACAGGCAATACATGTAACTAAGAGTAATGAGTGCGCCCACTACAGGCAATACATGTAACTGTAAAGAGTAATGAGTGCGCCCACTACAGGCAATACATGTAACTGTAAAGAGTAATGAGTGCGCCCACTACAGGCAATACATGTAAATGTAAGAGTAATGAGTGCGCCCACTACAGGCAATACATGTAACTGTAAAGAGTAATGAGTGCGCCCACTACAGGCAATACATGTAACTGTAAAGAGTAATGAGTGCGCCCACTACAGGCAATACATGTAACTAAGAGTAATGAGTGCGCCCACTACAGGCAATACATGTAACTGTAAAGAGTAATGAGTGCGCCCACTACAGGCAATACATGTAAATGTAAGAGTAATGAGTGCGCCCACTACAGGCAATACATGTAACTGTAAAGAGTAATGAGTGCGCCCACTACAGGCAATACATGTAACTGTAAAGAGTAATGAGTGCGCCCACAAAACAGTCTTTTGAGCGAGAATCGTTGGGTCCAACTGCGTGGACATCGTGCAGTTTTCGTTAACGAGTCGTTCATCGTTGTCTTTCAGCAAGCTGAAAGAGAACAATGAGCCTCATCAGTGCCATGCTGTGTTCTCAGTGGGATACTGATGATACTATTGTTTCAGCTGGTATCCCGCTCGGAAAACACATCTGGAGTATGAAGAAAACAGCGCTCCAGCTGTGTTCTGCATACCTCACTCAGAGCACTCAGCTGTATACCAGCTGTGCACTCCGTGAACACAGCAGGAGTACGAAGAAGACAGCAGTCCAGCTGTCTTCTGTATACCCCGCTCGAAGCGCTCAACTGTATCCTGCTGTAAACACAGCAGGATTATACAGAAGACAGCGCTCCAGCTGTGTTTTGCATTCCCTGCTCTGAGCGCTCAGCTGTATACCAGCTGAGCGCTCTGAAAAGAAAACAACTGTATACAGAAGGCAAGCGGCCCCAGTTGTCTTCCGCATACCCCGCTCGGAGCGCTCAGCTGGGTACCAGCTGATTCCCCCGAGAACACAGCCGGAGTATGCAGAAGACAGCGCTCCAGCTGTATACCGAGAAGACAAGCGCTCCGAGAAGACAACAGCTGTATGCAGAAGATAGCGGTCCCCTTGTCTTCTGCATACAGCGTGCGCCTTCATTTACACACTTATGCAATGTGAATGCTCAAAACTGTCACTCATACTGCCGTTTGAGCGAATTTTTAGCGATCATCTTGCCATACAAATGCAAACAACGATTATCGCTCAAAAGATGTCTTGAGTGACTTGAGTGATAATCGTCGAGTCTAAATGGGCCTCCTAGAAAAGAAGGAACACCATCAGCGATGCTGGAATTTGTTTTATTTTTCTCTAAAGAAAGCTGACAAATTATCAGCTAAATCTATTGATATTGTATACTTTGTAACCACCTCTTCATATCTTCCAGAGTTATCTGCAGTTTCTCTTATACTGGCTACTTAAAGTGGTACATCCACAGAAGGGGTTAACCTTGACATGCAAAGATTTGCTGAGAGGAGGCAAAGCTCAAAGTCCTCTTCCAGGCGAACTCCCCCTAGACTTGAGGACACAGCTGTTAGTCTGGACTCCAAGAGTTGTCAGTTGGTCTAAAGGACAAGGGCAGTAATCCTGCGGTGTGATAAGGCTCCCATTACATTTTAACCAGCTGTTAATTTGCAAAGAAGGAAATGCAAGTTAAGGTAACTTTACACGGGTGGCTGTGGGGTGTACAGAGCGCCGCCCGCCCGGCAGCTGTCCCACGGGCTACCGCCCAACTATCACTGTGCTTTACACAGGAGGGATGGCCGTTCCATAAATGGTGTCAGAGCGCCCAGAGATCATTTCGTCAGCCACCTCCATTCACAGTCAGGCCCAATGTCCGCAGACGGATGTGAATAGTGATCTGCAGTTAAAGCTGGCCATCGGGAAACACGGGGGCGTCCGCAGCTGAATTAAAGCATGTGGATTTCATTTACGGATTTTTGGATGCGTAAATCAAAATCGCAGCAAGCTCCATTTCAGTGCCGTTCCCGCACGAATGTCTTCCATTTAAGTCAATGGAAACTGGCCGATCTGCGGCACGGCATTGCGGACGACCCACGGATTCCACAGGAAAGCGGGAATTTGAAAACTCTACTGCACATGTGCGCCGGCCAACGCTCCCGCTGTAAAGGAAAATGATGACGCGGACAGGTACGCACGGTCCTCGGCTGTGGGCAAGGTTGGATTCTGGTGCTAAATCCGACCCGCCGGTGGGCATGAGACCTAAACAGGAGTCGATCAGACATTGAGCATCTCCTCTTCACACAGTTGCTTGGCTTTTAGGCCTCATGTCCACGGGCACGCACTGATTCCAAGTGCAGAATCCTGCAGCGGATCCCACCCATGCCCATTTTCTCATCTGTCCAGATGCGTTGTGGTTGTTCTCAGTCCCGGCTGGATCTTTTCCAGCGTGTCGCGCAGTGCATTTTGTTTTATTTACTGTTTTTCCACACATCCGTGGCATGTCCAGAACCTCAGCTGCAGGTGCGCCGCACATCAGATGGCTTCCATTCACTTCAATGGAAGCCGTCCATGCGAAAAACCACTGAAAATGGATCATGATGCATTTTTTTTCCGCACGCTGAGAAAAATGACATCCGCGGGTATTTAATTACCTGCAGATGCCCGATCATTGTCTATGGGCATGTTGAACTGCACATCGACCACAATTCAATTTTGCCCGTGGATGTAAGGCCTTAGTACTGCTACTGCGTTTGACAGCTCAACATATCATGGAGTCCTACAGGCACCAGAGATACCCTAGCATTAGTGAAAATTTGGAACAAAGGCCCAAACCACATCACTGGCCATCAACACTGATATCTTTAACAGACTTCCCCCTTTATTATCTAGTGTGGCTCAGCAGCATCTGCCACTTAAAAAGTGCCTCGCCAGCACAAAAAGTTGAAGAAACTTGGCTTCAGAATGACCAGATGAGAGTGAATTTGCACCCCGCTAGCTGATATGATGTAAAGTATTGAAACGTAGATCAAAGGCGGCCTTATAATGCTCAATATACGACATTAGTACTTGTCTTCGTGTACAGAAACATACAGAGGCTCTATGGACCAGTACTGTATAGCCACAGAGAAGAATACAGGAACACGCAATAGAACATAGGGACAACTACAACACTGTGGGATTGCTGAAGAGTTGGTTAGGGAATTCTGTAGGGTAATTGGCTCTTTATTCTATTAGGGACTTTCCAGGACTGAATCCAGCCTTGCGATAGATTAGCAATAGTTGATCAGCTGGGGTCTGCTGTCTGGGACCCCCATAAGCAGCCCCATTACTGCAGATATGTTGCCTGAACAATCACTGATCAACATGCTTTCCCAAGTCGGTGGTCATTGCAACAGGCCGATTGTTGGCAATCTGGAAAGAACTTAAGGCTTAGGCCCACGTCACACGCATGCTTTTTTTACTGCCTTTATGCCCAATTGGGCATGGCGTATTTACGAGTGCAACAGCGGTTTTTTTTTTACTGTACATTTCGGGCATGCAAAACCCCCCCCCCCCCCGGATGCTCTCAGCCATAGAAACAGTCAGTTTAATGAGTTCAAAGTGTGTTTTCCTGCACAAGTGCATAGAAAATAGAGCGGGCTGCTTTTCTTTTGCGCAATGCAATCATACACACAAAATACGACCTTGTTAATGAGCCCACTGAAGTCAGGGGATCGATTTTCCGCGTACATTTTTATGCTCCATTATGTGTGCAAACAGACCCATGTGACACGAGCCTAACAGTCCCCTGAATCAGCTGTCGGACAAATGGAGCTTATAGGGGCTCTCACGTGTGCAATGGCGCAGTCTTCTTGCCACGTACCAATGCCCAACGCATTTTATAGCATGGTTTTGCAATGTACTGGTCGTTTTAGACAGCATGGCTTCCACAAGTGAAACGAGATGAACAAACTTGGAGCACCTGTAAACCGCAACATAAAGCGGCAGCAATGTAGGTCAAACAGATGTGGTTTTGCAACAAAGTAACAAGGCAGCTTGCTATTGTAGATGGAAGTGCCATCACTGTGAAGGGGAGAAGTCTAGCACAAAGCAGAAGCGTACAAACAGGAAACCACCGAGGGCTGAAGCACGTAGGACAGAAAAGAGGTCCATCCCATCCGATGCAATTGTCACTACCCAAACCGCTTCCGGAAATGACATCGGCGCAAGAACTGCATCCGGAGGCTGAACAGGTCTGACAGCCGAACAGCTGCATAAAGCCCAAGATCACCGCTGAAGTGTCAAGCATGGGCTGTAAGGGTGTGAAGCATGCTCCCCCGGCCCAAGGAACGTGGGGGAGGGGGAGGATAGCAAGTATAACCAGTGGCACATCAGGCAGCCTGTCCTGTAAGCTGGGTGGGCATTTAATGACACCCAAGCAATGACTACAACTAGAACATAAGGAAAGCACCCAAGGTTATCGGAATATATCACATACTAGTGATAACATATGAGCCTCCAACTAAGGGTGGTTTCACTTCTGCATTGGAACGTCCGGAGGTTCCGTCGCCGATTTGGCTGCAGATACCGGGGCAGTTTGGTGGACACCATTATAGGCAATCAGTTCTGTACAGAGAAGGAGCCATTCGGCCGCGGGGATTCCCCTTTCCTACTTCCCAAATGGAACAGAAAAGCGCAATTCCCAGTCCAAGGGCAAAACCACCCTTAGGCCGGGCTCATACGACCGGATGGTAATACGCTGAGCTAGAAAAAAATTGACAGGTGTAAGGAACTGCGTATTGTCACGTTTTTGCTCGCATAGGCCCAGCGCATTTTACGTGCGCTGTCCTGCACTGGCTTCTTTTTCTTTAAATTTCCTTCTCATGTCTCTTAGCAACATGCATTAAAAAAAAAACTGCACAGACGTATTGTAATGGCGTATGCCCTGAAAACAATAAGGCCCTAATGCATGTAAAACGGGGAAAAAAAAATTGAACATGCTGGGTTTTTTTGCAGCATATGCAATAAATATACGCGAGTGAGATGAATGTACTTTCACAGACAGTATTTATTGCGTATCATGCGCGTGTACGTTGCACAGTATTACCCAATGCAAATACGCTCGTGCGAGCCCGGCCCAAGTGTGATAGTAATAAACCATGTAGGGCAGAAGCCCCGCACATAGGATCTGCCCTTCCAGAGTTATCACTTCCTGCCAGCCGTCTTCTGTTCCCCGATGGCCGTAATGTGGAGGCTTAATAGCCAAGAAGAATTTATCTAGAAAGAACAGTTGCATGAACGGGTCTTTCCAAATGGCTTTTCCTGACAATGATGTGTTGATTCCATAGGGCCATCACAATGGATGTAACACGGATGACCGAGGGGCGCGGAATCACAGAGCAGTCTGTGAGCCGGGAACAAGCCTGCAAGATGAAGGAAACCAGCCTGACTGAAGTCTACAAAGACGACCAACAGACGCTGCATGCTAGATGGAGAATACATGAAGAGCCAGAAAGGAAAGGGACTGAAAAATAAACCAGTTTTTGCTTTTCTCTGGATCAACTAGAGGGTGGAAACAGGCTGAACTAGATGGACATAGGATGTTAGGCTGAATAAAGACAATGTTACTATGGAATATCACAACTACTAGTAATTATTAGGAAGTTATATAGTACTAGTGTTTCTGGTGGCGCAATGCACCACACAGCTCTGCTACATGCACGTCACACACACACAGCTCTGCTACATACATTGTTCATCCCCTACAACAGGGATCAGAAGCAGCACAGCAGGATCTGTGATGATATCACCATCATGCTCTGCCCCTGATCACATGATTGTGACGTCATCAAAGGTCTTCCATCCCCATTCAGGGAGTTACATGCTCCACCCCTGATCACATAACTATGACATCATAGGTCATGCACGCACACGGCAGCTGTCCAGCTAGGGTTGTAGTCTGCCCGTAATCTGCACAAGGATGCAGGACCTGTGATGACATCACCATCATGTGAACAGGGGCGGGGCATGCTAGTCACTCAAAGGTGTCAGTATTTTGATATGAGTCCTGTGACATGGGGGCTACGAATTACAATTACACGCACGTAATATGCAGCGCTTAAAGCCCATTTATTTCTTTTGGGCCGCTCACACCTCTGTTATTTAAAAAAAAAAAAAAAAAAAGGCAGCAGCACAGCATGTCCTATTTTGGCACGCAATACAGGCCATAGGGATTTAACAAACGCAGCAAATACATGTTACATGCATGTTTGCTGTGTGTACTGTGTATTATGCAGCTCCTATACGCCCGTATGAGTCCTAACACACCCAAATATACCGACGCTAACACGACCTTTGCACAAAACTGTTCTAGAGCGTCAGAGGTTTTATAACCGAGTCATAAAAGCTACTAAGGACCCGTGCAGACAGCCGTTTATTCGGGACGGGCGAATTACAGGCAATTCGGCTCTTGACACACTTTTTCCCCCCCACGCAGACCTCCGGCGAAGCCATGTCCGTTCTTACAGATGAGAACAGCGCATGCGATCTGCGGGGTCTACGTGTAGGACGGCGCGCTGACAGGCGGTCACAGCACCAGAGTTTCTCGCAAATGGCTTCCTGAACGCAGACTAAACCCATTACTGAGGTGACGCCACCTTTCATTTACAGTAGTGATGTCGTTAATTAGAATTATAAAATCTCTAACGATCAAGGGGAAAAAAAAAAAGTGTTTGAAAAAAAATATCCAAGTACTTTTGTAATAACACAACACAATACAGGGGTGTTCAAATGTATGACGTCAAGAATATCAGACACATGCACTGCAAACGACAGGAGGGTCTGTCACCTGGCCCATCCGCCATGAGCAAAGACACCCTTACCAGGCTCAGACGGACGTTATTCGCTGCGTGCTACTGGCAGGAGGCACGTGCGCAACAAGAATGCAGCGCCACTATGTACTTGCTGCGTGCTGACCATCGGCATGTACTATCTACGGAATAGCTACGGAATCCGTGGTCTGCACTGCGAATCCGCAGCAAATACCGCAGGTCTTTTCCTACACATGAGCGGAAATCAATTGCTATTGATTTTTCCCATGATAGTGGGAGAAGCAGAAGGATCTTCGATCAAGACTTTGACTGTTTTTGCTTTTACACCCAAAAGGTACTTGACCATGAAACTCAGACAAAACCTTGGTCCATTGGAAGATGGGCAATGGCGAGAAACACTGGAAAGGATTCCCCTCAGCTTTGAGTCGGTGAAGCTCGTAGGATCTGATACAGCGAGTCTACGGACCACCACTCTTCCTATTATACAATGGCCACAGAAGGTTCTACTTGTAGGCGATCAGTGGAAGGGGCATCACTGTTTCCGCTGAGGGCTCTCCGCTCTAGGATTTGAGATTTCCACAACGGAATACTGGCAGATAAGCTGTAGCAAACTCGCGCAATTTGGGTTTCGAAGCTGCCTTTTCAATGCAGAAATCTTGTGGAATATCCCTGTGGTCCCGCTGTGGACATTTCGCAGAATTTCCATCCTGTGGGAACCTGGCCTAAAAGGGTTTTGAAAGGTTGAAGTTAAAGTTTGAAGTCCATCAATTTCTTAAAGCGGTTTTCCAAGAAATTGGGAAATTAAATTAACTGCAAAAAGTATCTAAGCAGCAGAACGAGGAGATAACACCCCCCCTCACTTGTTAAATGGCGTGTCACTCCAACGCCAGAGCTCAGGGGGTCTTTGCCGATGTTTACTTTACTGAAGTGATAGCATGTGACCCTCTGTAGCCAATAAGAAGCCTTAGTGGTCAGTCTAGCACATACAGTGGCCAAGAGTCAAAACCAGTGATTGGCTGCAGCCGTCACATGGGTACATATCACTACTCCAGTAAATGAAACAAAGATAGTCTGGGACCATCAAGAGCTGAAGGAGCAGGAGCGCTAAAGGAGTGCGTGATCAAAAATACAGTATACTGCAATGATGAAGTATTGCAGAAGTTATCAGATGATTGTAAATTCAAGTGAAAAAGTGAAATGAAAAAATATTTTAAAAAAAAAATTCAACCCCTCTTCTTTTCTCATAAAAAAAAAGAAACAAACTAAGAAAATATAGATAATGCCCCGTCAGAATAAGCCCGAAATATCCAACTAGCACATTTATCTCACATGGTGAATACACTCCCAATGGCAGAATTGCGTTTTTGATTTTAATAGAAGTGACCAAGAAGTCATATGTACCCGAAATTGGTAGTACTAAAAACTGCCGCTCACCCCACAAAAACCGAGCCCTCACACAGCTCCATCAACGAAAAAAGAAACCATTTACAAGGCTCTGAATGGTTTGTCATCTCTAAGGCCGCCTGCAGACGGCCGGGTCAGATCCCACTGCGAGTATTCTCGCAGCGGGATGCGGACCCGTGCCCCTGCCTAGACCTGCGGCTCACCCGCTCCGGCATCTCTGAAGCTCTGATGTTCCGGCTGCCGCCCAGCGAGGCCCGCACATTAGTAGAACATGCCGCGCATTGTTTTCCGCGTGTGTTTTCATGCTGACAAATCGCGGCTGTGTGCATAGGATTACATTTTGTAATGCAATCCTACGCAGGCGGAAATTCTGCGAGAAGTCCCGCCGCGGAATTTCTGCCCGTGTGCAGGGGGTGTTAAATAGTTTATTTTTAAAAGCAGTAAAACAAACATGTCTATAAACAGGATATTATTTGTTCAGACCTATAGAACAAACAACTTTTACTGCACAATGAATAAGTTCCATTATATGGTACCAGAGAAAACCAAAACCGTGTCAATGGAAAATAAGGCTTCAATACGGCTATGTTGTCAGAAGAAGAAGAAAAAGAAAGGAACTGGAAAAAAGCTGGTAGTTAAAGGGTTAAAAATATGACCATTTCCTCATTTCATGCTTTGCATAAAACTACTTTAGGAATAGATAGCCAGGAAAAACTTTAAACTGGATCATCAGTTCGATGCCTTGGGGCTCTCTTACACAAGCGTTCTTGCAGCATATCTCCCACGTGGGAGCAGGCAGTAGGTACGTAGTGACATGCCCACAATCCCCATACACTATCGTGGCACGTATACACGCCTAAGGGTGTCTGCACACAGGCGGATTTGCATTGTGGAATCCAGAGCGGGCGTCCACCTGTGGTTCACCCATAGCACGCTACGGGAAAGTGATTCTTCATGCACACGAGCAAAAACCAATTGCGGTTTCCACGCGCACGGCTTTCATTAAAGTCCATGGAGGCCATCCGATCCTCGGCCCCTCGCCAATTGACATTGCGGAAAGGCTGCGTATTCCACGCCATCACTAGGCGATGAAGCGGGAAGAGCAGGAGTTAAAAATATAACAAATCCATACTGCGCATGTCCAACAGCGAGACACGCGGACCATCCGCATTACAGAGAAGAGAAGAAGAAAGCAGGTACGCGCGGATGCCACTGCTGCCAGGGCCGACCTGCCCGTTCGCATGCGTCCTTGTACGTGCCCAGATAGTGCATCCTGTGATCTTTTTGTGTGTGCATTTCGCACCATTTGAGAGGCACGATTCATAGTGCATGTGGGATTGGCATCAGGTGATATGCGGTACTATACGCTCGGATGAGTGTGCCCTAGCAGTACACTTTGCCACCCACCGAACGGTCTCAAACACAGAAGATGAATTTAGAACATTTAGATCAACAAGATCATCAATTAGGTAACGGGAAAGGAAGGAGCCGGGCCTTGTTTACTGGGGGTGGTAAGCCACTTAGTGTCGGCTCATTTCTTTCAGACAGGCTGCAGGGTATTGTGAGCCTTAATACAGCTTATGCTACAGACTGTCTGCAACAACCCGGGAGGATCCCTGGAGATACCTGTTGGTGGTGTCATCCCGAATAGATACAAGAGCGAAATAGCAACAGTTCCATCCTAATGTAATCTTATTGATCTCACGGCAAACTCCTTCAATCTAATGCAGCAAGCTCCACAGAAAGATACATTGTATATGAAGGGGAACGAGTCCTGCTGGTCACACACTGAACCATGGAAACCACTACATCCAATTGTGGGGAGCGATTCAGGTGGGGTTAGGGGGAAGGCAACCTGGCGATTGCCCCAGGACTCCCCATATCCAGGGAAGCCCCCTGCCTCCAGCACTGCCACTGCTGTTCAATTAGTTGAAGCATGCAGGACCAACGGTCAGGACCCCCATCCATCAGCTGATTGTCAATGGGAAAGCTGTGCTACTTCACTTCCAGCGTGTCTGCTGGGCAGGACTGGATGGGCCGTGCCGACCAGGAGAGATTTAGGAAGGAAGAGCAGAGCTCTCCCATTAATTTCAATGGGAAGAAGCCACCGCAGCTCGCACTCAACTGTCCGCTGATGACAGCTAGCCGAACGATCAGCTGATACACGGCGGTTGCAAGTGGAGCCCACGCCCTTCAACTACTGATGACTTATCCAAAAAAAAGGTTATCAGTGGAAGGGAGAGCAGACAACCCCTTTAAAAAAAGTCAGAGCTACAGAAGTCCCCGTGTAAGCAGGCCTAATTGACAACTCACTATGACATTTTTTCCTTGTCGGTAGAGTATGCCACAACAGTCTGATACCATCACTGATGAGGGGATGTTTGTGTGGAGGGTCACTTAAGGCCCTTTTGGACAATGATTCTCGCTCAAAGCCGTCTTTTGAGAGATAACCGTTGCGTCTAAATGCACGGACATCGTGCAGTTTTCGTGCACAGTCGGCAGCACTGATAAGATTCTTTCAGCTCATGTCCCGCTGGTAGTTCACAGCTGGACGCGAGCTACAAGCACAGAGAACAATGCAGCTGTTTGCTTATGCAAAACAGCTGTATTATTCGCCGAGCGATAGCGGCAGTGTCCTGCTCCACCTGCATAGCTCTTTAGTAGCTAGTTAGCAACTATAGACTATGCAAAGATGAGCGCTCAAAACTGTCACTCAAACTGTGGTTTGAGCGATCATCTGTCAGTGTAAATGGGGACTAAAACATCACTTTTCACAACCATTGTGGCAACATCCAGTCTTCAATTGATGGATACATTTCTAGGAGGAACAACAGAGGAATGCACAACGAAAAAATACTGCAGAATCATCTAATGGGTAACGAGGGGTGTGACCAAGTAAAGCAAAACTTGGTGCAACTTGTATGGCGCACCGCTATTCTTCCACTATATGGGGGGGGGGGGGCAGTACTGTATGTGGGCTGGTGGAGATTATACGGCAGATATACTTTATAATCCCAGTCAGGCCCCATTGTAAAGTGGGCGACAAGTTGTGTATAATTACTGCCCTTGCAACTGCTATACATGGGGGTACAGATGTACCCAGGAAGCAGCTGAAGTTGGCATATGGGGTAATGTTTGTAAACACTGGAAAAATAGGAGTGGTTTCATATCTTCGTTGGGGATCCCTTTCAGGAAACAGGAAAGGGGAATCCCCGCAGCCAAATGGTTCTATCCCTGGAAGAAAAAGAACCGACTAATGGAGTCTGCCACTTTCCGCCCAGCTTTTGGGCAGCAAAAGCAGTGATGTATGTAGCACCCGTATTTTCAGCCAGATATGCGACTGAGCCGTAAACAGAAAGTAAGTCTTGCCCATTTTTTTGAAATTTAATTTATGGTGGTGGTGGGGGGGGGGGTCAGTTTGTTTTTTTCTTCCCCCATTGTATATCAGTTTGGGTGGACGTTCCATGGCAGATCTGGCACAGAATACCAGACAAGGCGTTCAGCGCTGTTCGGTTCTGTCATGGCGGACCCATTCGGCTGGGGATTCCCCTTTACTCCAAAAATGGCACAGAGAGACGGAAACCCAGAACTAAGCAGGTGTGAAAGTAGCCTGAAACAGACCAACATGTCGTCATAGCCCGCACGTGATGTCACTACTTACCTCCAAAGAGGTGCGGGGAGAGGTGAGCAGGCAGCGACCCGATCAGCAGCCTGGAGCCTCCCCCGGGCGCCCGCTCTCTGCTGCCCTCCTCGGGTGTGCTGCTGCCGGAGTCCCTCGCTGCTCCCGGTATACTCAGCCCGGCCTGACCGAGCGGGGCCTGGCTACGAATCCCTCCTACCGATCGGCTCCGAGAGCCCAGAGTGGGCGGCGTGTGCTCCGAGCTCCCGGCTCCACTGCCGGCCGCCGCCGCCGAGTGCCCTCCGTGCATGTACGGGTACCTAGACAGGGGGGAAGCCGAGGACGCCGCCACCCCTGCCGGGCCCCTCACCGGCCCCCGGCCCGTGCTGGAAGGGATGTCCGAACCTGAGTACGCCCGTGTCCGACCGTCCGAGGCCGGGCTGCTGCTCTGCCTTCCGCCCATCGCCAGCACAGCCCCGGCCGGGTCAGCTCGCCTGCACCGTGTAGAGAGCTAGAAGAGTCTGAGGGTAGCGGACAGAGTGCGGCGCTCCACAAGTCTCCGCTACATGCTAGTCCCGGCGGTCCTCCTGGGTTACCTGGCCGGACGGGAGCAGCCCCGCTTCATGGTGCCCGTCACTCCGGCCGCACTCACGCCACACATACAGGACGCCGGGGCGGACAAGTAAACTTTCCGGCAGCCCAGTGTGACAGGAAGGTGGTGGACATGGCGGCGGCACGCCCACTGCAGCCCGAGGTGTACTACGAGGTGCACGGGGGAGAATGTGTCCGCTCACACCGCCGCTGCTCCTCGGTGGCTCCTCCCTCCTGTCATCGCCGGCTCCGCCCACCGCAGGCGCCGCCTCGTTTTCGCGCCTTCACCTTTCCGTGTTTACAGCGCGCGCTCTCCTCTGTGTCTCCTTCACACTCTCCATGTTGTCTCATTCATGCCTCTCGCTCCCTCCCTGCCAGCCGCCGTGTTTCCTCCCTCACACGGCCTGGACATGTACAAAGTCACACACAAACTGAGACTTTATAAAATGGTGGAGCTAGAGACATAAAACACCACATATAACTGCTGACAGAGACCTTCCCCTTCAATAGACCCAGGGGGGAGGGGGGGGGGGGCAGCTCTGAGGTAAAAGCAGCCATGTTTTACCTCACAGATGGGCCCTGTGTGGGACATAAGCTACGCTAAGGGCGGTGTCAGACGCAGTTATGCTCGCCGGTACGGAGCGTGGCTGAACCTGAACGCGTTCCTTTTTGCCCCAGCGGGGTGTTAGGACTCGGCCCTGCATTATCTTTCCCACACATAGTTAGTATAGGGCGGATCCCATTTTTTTCTCGCCCATACAATTAACAACGAGAATCCCCATAGTGAAAGCGAAACCATATATCAGGAGTTTGGTTTGGTTTTGGCCCGTGGAGCGGCCGTGATCATCACCGCCACATAAGGGGAGAAGATCACGTTCGTCTGAAACCGCCCTTAGGGCTCTTTCACACGGGCGTGGTTTTCACGAAGAATGGGCGCGTCAAAAAAACGTGTCTATTAGAACCAGTATGGTCTCCTATAGGAACGTTAAGATGAAGGATGTGCCAAAAGCTCGCACCTTACAAAGGAGATGCGTGGCTACAATGGCCGCATCTAAGGTGCGTGAAGTGATGGAGCCTGGCCTATTGTTGGTGCGCGATTCGTGGCAGTTTCCGTAGACTCCCATGGACGCTGAATACCACGCAGCTCCCGATCGTGTGAACGGCAATTTCCCTTAGACTTGACAGCTGGAAGTCGCCCGTTCATGGTATTTTTCACACGCCTATTCATGCGTAAAAACGACGCCTGTGTGACGCCTTACATTGCACAATTCCCGCTCGTCCCGCCAGCTCGTCCGCGCTCATGCAGTCCGTTTACACCGGCAGATTCATTGTTGACCCGTTCACGGAGAGAAGCGTCCGCTTCTCGTTCAGTGTTCACGCTCCCTAGGTGAAGGCGGACATAGGCGTTAAAACGCACGTGTTAGCGCAATGTATTTATGCCATGAACGTCACGTTTTGGGCACGATATAGAGCTTTTTACTGTATTTTTTTGTGCTGTCAAGGACATTTCATCTGGGCACGTGACCCTCCCGTGATTCAGGGCCTAATCACACGGGCGTCTTTTAGTCCCGCTATGCGGCCGTGATAATCATAACGGGACGAAACAAAACCATTCATTTCAATGGTTCTGTTTTCACGAGCTCTCTCCTCGGGCGTGAATACTACGGCCGGGAAAAGATAGGACTTGCCCTAGTTTTAACGCGGGAAAGTTGGCGCAGCACCGATCTTCCTGCTGTTTCGCTCAAACTCCTGCGCTATGGAAGGAAAAAACCTCGTTCATGCGAACTACGCTCTGTAGCGGTGTGCATAGTTGCATATATTGGCCGCGAGAAACCGCACTTAAAAGGCCATATAGTCTAATTAGTTCCAGATGTGTTCTTTTTGCTGTGAAATTGCGCAGCGTAATGTGTAATTACGTGGGTATCAGGTAGTATCAGGTAGTATTTGCGCACCCTCCTATAGACTTTTGTGTACCCCCCTCATAGACTTTTGCGAACCCCTTCCCCAAAGACTCCTATGGGCCTCTGCTGCGCAAATGCACACTAAAATAGAGCATGCTGAAATTTTTTCCGCTCACGCAAAAACGCGGGTCAGAATGAACCCATTAAAATGAATGGGCCCTGTTCTCTGCGTTATGGGCGTGCAAATATGTCGGTGGGAAGCCGCCCTGAAACACTGACCGAGCGCTGATTAAACGGAACGAGTCAACGATTATTTTAGTCCTGCAGAAACTGAACGCCCAATGAGCAGCGCTGGATTCTCGCTCGCCGTTCAGTCGTTGGCTCGCGGTTATACTGAACAATTATCATTCAATTTCTTGATTTTTTTGAACGATAATCGTCCGTTTCAAAGCGCCCATACACAGACTAGCGCACAAGACTAAAAGCACCTGCTAAGGGTCCTCCTGCACAGGACGACTGATACGGATGTCCGACCGGCCGTCCCCGCGATAATCGTTCCTGTGATCATCACTAATAAATGGAGGTAGAGTGGGCCGGAGATCGATCCTGCCCGCCCCCTCCATTCACAGTAAACAGGCAGCTGTTCCAAAAAAATGCAGTGATATCGCCATCACAAGTGTGAATGCACCCTAACATTGACTTGCAGGAATGCTGCCTTCTAATAGGTGGCGCTGCAGAGGTATTGTTCTATCTCCTTTATTTGCATATTAACCAGAGGAGCATGAATGGCCTTATAAGTCTCCTCACTCACCTTCTAAGTGCTCTCCCTGAGGAGAAAAGATAGTGTTCCTGACCCCCACCCCAAGCCTCTCGCTAGCCAAGCCAGAAACCTACTGCATACTAGGGAGGACCAAACCCCCTGAAACAGCTGTCTGTGTATGGATTCTGGCTTAGCTCTCAGTTCCCAGTCATTGTAACAAGGCTTGTATAAAGAGCCTAGCATTGACTTGCAGGAATGCTGCCTCCTAATAGATGGTGCTGCAGAGATATTGTTCCATCCCCCCTAGGGCTTATTCACACGTCCGTATACCTGCTGGGTTTTCCAGCCTAGGCGATATCCCTTTCTGCAGGAGGAGGAGGCGAGGCGGGCCAGGCCGGGAGCAGTGCACTGAGCTCCTGCCCCCTCTCTGCCCCTTGCCACTGTTTGCAATGGGAGGGACAGGGGCGGAGCTAAGTTCCGCCCCCTCCCATTGCAAATAGTGGCGAGGGGCAGGAGCTCACTGCACTGCTCCCGGTCTGGCCCGCCTCGCCTCCTCCTCCTGCAGAAAGGGATATCATATATCGCCTGGGTGTGAAAACCCATCCAATATACGGACATGTGAATAAGCCCTCATTTACACGCTTGCGTGTAACACCCTTCCTGCGGATTAGAATGGCAATGAAATGCCTAATTAGGACCAGCTGTCTTCCTTTCCCCCCCCCCCCTCCGTTTTTTCAGCTGCCATACAAGTCTATTGCAAATTTCTGCGTAACACGGACAAAGATTTTGCTCTGGAAAAATAAATTCGTCTGAAATAATCTATTCAAATCGAAGGCATCGCTTGGTTGCATTATACTTTTTCACGTGCAGAAATGCATCCGCAAGTACGTTCGCATGAATCCGTCCTTACTGCGTATTACGGACATACAGCCCTATTTTTTTTTCTATGGGTGTGTTCAGAGCGTAGTACATACGCAATTACATTGCACACTGTGCAGTTAACAGAATGACCAGCAGAGGGCTCCAAAAGCAGTTATTTTGCTAAAAGGATGAGAGAGAACACCTGTGTGGGTGTGGCAGGAAGGACAAAAAAGCTTTGACACCTGCCACATTCATAGCTCTTGAGTTCTTCTCACTGCTGCAGGAGACTGCCCTCTCTGAGATGAGGGCACATTAGGTCCCAGCTGCCCTGCAATACGCACGAAAACAGAACATGCTGCATGTTTTTTTTCGTGAGCAAACCCAATGAAAACAATGGGTGCTATTAACTACGTATTACAAATGTTATGTGTGTAATACCCTGCGCAAATGCGTCCTTGTGAATCCAGCCTTAGGGCTCATTCACACGGGCGACAAAACTGCGCAGAAGATAGCCGCGCAAAAACGTGTGAATGGACGATTTTTCTGCACTGAAGTCCTGAACTGTATCCGCATTGAAACAACGCTGATGAGCACCAGAAAAGATGTGCTGCTGCTCCGGAGATCGGGGATAAGAGAGAGAAATCACGGCAGCAGACCCGAAGTTCCTCGAAAAAAGCAAGTTTTCACTTTTTAAATATCCTGCTGTAAGTTTCTGCTAGTCCCCTACGGGGATGAAAGGAGTTCCCGGCAGTGATGAAGGGAACCCATACTGGAGACTCCCTTCATCCCTTCCAGGGCTTCCCTTTTTTTCCCTGACGGTTCCTTTCATCGCGGGGATGAGGGGACTCTCGGGGGTTCCCTTCATCTCCCCAGGGAGTCCCCTCATCTCTGTGATGAAGGGAAGTCTCCGGAGGCCTCTCATCCTGCGTGAAGAGAACTCCCGGGGAGATGAAGGGAAGCCCTGGTAGGGATGAAGGGAGTCTCTGGTAGGGATGAAGGGAGTCTCTAGTAGGGGTTCCCTTCATCCCTGCAAGGGACTAACAGGAACTTACAGCTGGACATTTAAAAAGTGAAAACGTGCTGTTTTGGGGGATTTCGGGTCTGCTGCCGCGATCTCTCTCTCTCGTCTCTGAGCTTTCCTTCATCCCCGCGGGGACACAGTGCTTCTGGGTTTAGCAGCGCGGCAGAACTCGCTCACCCTCCCTTTTTTTCCCAGGAGTCTATGGACACCTTTGCATTTTGCGCACCAAAGATAGGTCAAGACTAGAGATGAGCGAGCGTACTCGGATAAGCACTACTCGCTCGAGTAATTGGCTTTATCCGAGTATCGCTGTGCTCGGGGCTAAAGATTCGGGTGCCGCTGCGGCTGACAGGTGAGTCGCAGCGGGGAGCAGGGGAGAGCGGACGGGAGAGAAGGAGAGAAAGATCTTACCTCCGTTCCTCCCCGCTCTCCCCTGCAGCTCCCCGCTCCGTGCCGGCACCCGAATCTTTAGCCCCGAGTACAGCGATACTCGGATAAAGCCAATTACTCGAGCGAGTAGTGCTTATCCGAGTACGCTCGCTCATCTCTAGTCAAGACCTTTATTCTTACACAGCAGGGAATATCAAATGCTGAATTTCAGTCGCTGATGTCCTATCTATTTAGGTGCAATTTTTTTTGGCGCACCTAAAAATTCCTGCGTCTGAACATTCCCATAGGAAACCATTGCTTCTAATAGTCGCATTTTGTTTGTGCGTGTAAGTTAGCTGCGCAAATTCCCTCATGTGAATGAGCCGTCAAGCAGTAAATACATCTAATTAGCACTGGATAAAAGTGATACAATACTTTACTGGTTTCTTCAAAGCTTCATAGGGCAGTCATACACATATTTAGGGGTACATACACATATTTCAGGGGTTCCCCTGCAGCACTATAACCATTTTTCCGGGAATCACTGATTTACTCACTGAAATATTCTGCAATGTGCAAAAAAATGACTCAAAGAATCCTCTAAACTCGCCTGTACCACTGCTAACAACAGGCATCTGGTAGTTAATGGTGACCTACAATGTGACCGCTTATACACAGTGACTGTTGCCAATACAGATCACCTTGTATAGGAGTACGGGTAACATCCTTTTGTGTCTATACAGGGGGGAATTCATCCACAGTTTTCTCTGCAGCCCTTTTGTTCTCAGCAGTTAACCGTTATCAACCCAACCTCATCATCAAGTCCAGAATCATTTTTCACCGTCCTCTGGACAATCCTCTCCTTGTCTTCTGTCCTCATAATAAACCTCTCGTTCCTTTGTTGCTTCCAGTCCATCCCGGCTATTATTATGCTTTGGACTCACATCTATCCCCTTGTTCTACGTCTTCAAAGCTATATTACATTTGATCAGCCCCACAAACATCATATATGCTGATCATCCTTTTCATCCTTTAAATAGGTTCGAGGAGGAAACAAATGGAAGTGTTATGAATGGTGCTTTTTTTGTTACTACCCAGTCAAACTGGAGCTTCTAAGCCAATCACCGGAGATCTATAAAATCTCTAATGAAGGGAAAAAAAATCCCACGGGGTAAAGAGAAATTATTCCATTCTGTTGTGACTAGATTCAGAACCTCAATATGAATTCCTCAGAACTGTCACTAATTGCCTTAGTGCAAAGGGACACAGGAATAAGCAATGTTGACAGCACTGAAATCTACACTTGAACAAAGCCATGTGACGCCAAATCAGTGCCTGGAAGATGTCATGTGTACTCTTCTTGACAGCTCTCTTTATTAATATTATATAGCATGCACAGAAGCTTCAGTGCTACACGGGGAACAATCCCAGCCAAACGAGTAACCCACTGTAAAGAATACAACATATTATATACTGAGGTTTATACTGAGGGTTACTTCTTCTATCACAACAACATAAGGCTATGGTCACAGTGATATCAGGAATGCCCAATCAGGCTTCCAGAGCTTTTTGGTGCCCAGAATTTGATATTCTTGCATTGAAAAAGGGAAACCAGAAAGACCTATTAGGCTTCCTTGTACATACATTTTTTGGCTTTTTTTACCCAAGCAAAGACCCTTTTTTCCCATTTTCAGTTTTTCCTCCCAACTTTAAAAAAAAATTATAAAATCATAACTGTCAGAGCTTTTTTACGGAAAAAGTTGTATTTTTCAATGGTACTATATAATGTACAATTTAATGTACTGAAAAATCTTTAAAAGATCCTAAGTGGAGTGAAATGGAAAAAAACATTCCTGCCGCCATCTTCTGACAGCCATAGTTTTTTACTTTTTCTGCTGACATAGTTGTGTGAGGGCTTATCTTTTGTGCGACGTCCTGCAGTTTCTGTTGGTACGTATGACTTGATCGCTTTTTATTACATTTTTGTTTGGAGACGGGATGACCGAAATCGTGCAATTCTGACGTTGAGGTGCACCATGCAGGGTAAATAATGCATTACTTTGATGGATCAGACTGCTATGGATGCAGCTGTTACAGTATACTACCCTTGATACGCCAGTCCGGGTTGGCCTGGATCTCACCCACAACCCCTGTCCCTGCCTGCTTGCCTCCACTCCTGGCTAACCCCAGGTGGGCAACTGGGTGGCGGTCCCTACTCTCACTAGGGACCGAGAAGGGACGCTGGCGTACCTGATGGAAGGGTAGAATACTGACAGAAAAGGCAGATGAAAAGCAACCAACACGAACAAACTAATCAGAACCGAGGCAGATGGAAAAACCTGGCAGATGGTAGCAACAATAGACAAGCTGATAGAGGTAGACTAGCTAACACACTGATGGAAACCAATAACTGGCAGTGACTGCAAGTCACTGCCAGACCTTTAAACAAAAGCCTCTCCCCAGGGGCGGAGAGAGGGAGACAGCCCATTCCCAGCAGATCATAATGAAAGGGAGCTCATGCACGGCAGCTGCACTCACTGGTGCACGCGCACGCACGGCACCACACGCCCCCAGCACCACGCTGGGCAGGCACCCGTGCCCCCGGCAACTGGACAACAAGCCGGGGGAACGCCCCCTGACCGCGGGACCTCGCACAACGCCGCCCTGGCAGGATGAGTAACCGCTGCATGGTAACAGCAGCGAGACTAAATATGTTTTTCTTTTAGACTTTTTAATTATAAATATGGCAATTTTTTTTTTACTTTAAAAAAAAAAAAATTATTAAAGCTTTTTAAACTGATTTTTGCATTTTTTGCATAAACTTGCATTGGTTTGATTGCTCATGCAGTATGATGTAATACCATAGTATTAAATCAACATGCGATCTGACTAGCAATCTACCAAGCCACACTACAGGCATGGCTTGATAGGCAATCTACAATGCCTGCCCTAGGGGCTTTCAGAAGGCTTCCAGCTGCCATGGCAACCAAACGGCACTCCTGGATCTCATCACAAGGAGCCTGTTTGGGACTCCCGAATTCAGATGAGGGCATTTAAATGCTGCTATCAGAATTGCTGGCGGCACTTAAAGCGTTAACAGCCACAATCAGTGGGAGTGCTGATCCCAGCTGTTGTGTGCAGGTGTCAGCTGACACCTGCATTGTATAGAGCAGTATCAGCTCCTGATCCCCCTACATACAAACTCCAAACTGGACATCATGGAGCATCATGGGTTAAACTGCTGCAGTTATTTTTTATAAGTGTTTTTTATGTAGTGATATTTTTATTGTCTACGTATTTTTAACATGTGTTTTCTCATGCTCTATAGAGAGCCTATGAAATATGCTCCTATGGGAGCCTATGGGAGCTGTCGGAGAGGGGAGGTGGGAGGGAGTTTTGCAGCGTGTCTGCTAAACTCCCACCCCCTTCCCTCCTCCTCTTCACCTCCTCCCATTGCTGGCAGCTAACAAGGGGTGGAGAGGGGGCGGGAGCATAGCACACTAGCTCCTGCCCCATTCTGCCCCTCCTCTTAGGTAATAGGGTGGAAAGGGGGAGGCAGTTTAGCGGAGCTAAACTGTCTCCCCCCACCCAACGGTATTCTGGGTGCGGCGTATAAATGCTGCACTTGGACGTCTGAACAGGCGCACAAATGGGAGGTGCAACTGTGACTTGGTCACGGCTGCCTCTTGTTCATGTGGTTTCCGGTCGTGTTGTGGCCGTGACACGGCTGACTGAAAATCGCCTATGCTCGTATGAAAGAGCCCTTAAACAAATATTTTTATCCTCAAAATAACAGCACTGAGCAAGGGCGTACAAAGAACTCATGGGGCCCATAATAAACCTCACAGAAAAGTGCATATAACAACCTTTATAACACAGCTAGCTTAGATGCAGTGACTCAGCTTTAGTATACCTCTAAATAATGTATAATCCAAATAATAGATACCAGCTCTATACAGTCATAGTAATTACAGTGCAGTTGCCTTAAGTGAGGACAGGTGACATTATAGTCATCGGTGGTCCTAATTGGTAATAGTGCACCCTTGGTGGCCCCAATTGATAATAGAGGACTTTCTGTGCCCTAGTCTTATTATGTGGCCCTATTCAGAAATAGTATGGCTTGTAGCCCCTGCTTCCTGATCAACTGTAGAAGAACAGTCACTCACTGCTATTGTCTAATGCTGTGCTTTTACACTGCACTCTGTGTACAAGCTGACTCTTGTCTCCCAGAGTACAGTGCTGCTGGAGTCAAGGAAAGAAGTAAGCTTGCACACAGTGTAAGCACATGTCAGTGTTCGAACCCACGACCTCCTGTAATCCTAGCGGTAGACCTTCCTATTGAGCTGTCCTGCATCTGGACAGTTCCTCTCCTGAAACTATCCGTGATCCTGGATCTGACTCCTAGCACCTAGTTCCAGCACTGGCTCCCCCCTGCTCTAATTAGGGACACAATAGAAACCTGGCCTTGAACCTCCCTTCTGTATTGCATACCGAGACCACCAGTTACCGACTTCTGTCTTCCCATCTGACTACGCACCCAGCTCATCCTTCTGTACTGCATATCAAGACAACCCATTGCTGACTCTTGGCTCATCCCTGATTACCTCTCCAGACTTGCATGGCTACTACATCCGTGGCTCCTACCCAGTGCCACGATAGCAAACAGCAGTAAGTGATTATCGTTCTACAGCCAGCTAGGATGTGGGAGCGAGGGCCTGACAAGTGGAGCCATGGTGCGGCAGGACCATTCAACCCTGGGCTGCCCAACCTCTCTGGCCCCTTAGCAGCCAAATGGTCTGCTGCAAATCATACTGTGCAAAATTTCCTGGAGCAGCCTTGCTAGTAGCTCTAAATCGCTCTTAGGGTCTCTTCAGATGGACATATGTGCCGCTACGAAGCGTATTTTGAATGAAGAAGTCCAAAGTCTTTTTATTTTTTACCATGCAAACCTCGCACTATTGCATGCGTACAAAAAAGAAAATGCAATATGACAGGTCCCGCCCTATCTTTTCTCACCTGCATAAAAAACTAAATGCGACAAAGATAAGGCAAGGCCTGTTTATTCTCATGCTTAGTAATATCGTGCAATCATCGCACAAGTGAAAACGAATCCATTGAAATCAATGGCCTCATTTCATCACATTTTGCGAGCGTGATTTTTCACGCCCCCAAAACGTTAGGCAATCACCGTCATCTCTTTAAACCCTTAATTACCCCTCAATACTAATGGTCTATAAAAGAACTATATCATTAGAAAGCAGAAAAACTGCAGGTCCGAAAGATAATGCAATGGCACGGGTCTGCAGCGGTACAGTGCCAGAAGAGGCATTTAGCCCATGCATCTAAGAAGGTAGTTCAAAAGACTATTGGGATATTGGATGAGGTCATGGCATGGCAGTATTTGTAAGAGCAATGTATGACCCAATTTATTTATTTGTCCCGTGTCTCATAAATTGCACAGGCTGTGAGGAAGGGGATAAAAAAAGCATCTGTCTATATAAATAGGATATTACACCTTTCACGGTTCCAGAACACCCAATAAAATTCTCCAAAGGGTATTGAACCGTAAGCACAGATGCTGACCGAGCCTGAGCAGCAAACGCATGTCGTAACTAAAGTAACTGGAAAAAATAACTACGAGGAAATCCTAAATCTCTCTAAATTGTTCAAAACTATAAAAAAAAGACCCCCAGAATGTATCTACATATTTCAAAATGATTTCCCCTTCTCTTCTCCCACGGTCAAAAGCCTTCCAACGTAAAAAAAAAACCTCTGGCAATTTAGGGTTCCTCCTGGAAGGGGGGGAGGGTGTATATAATAAATCTATCTAGTTGCAAAATCTGCTAAAATGTATTCCATAATGTAATTATTAATGTAATAATTGGATCTAGTCCCTTTTCCCCTCCTTTCATCCCTCTCTCACATACTGTTATAGCAGGGCTACAACCTGTCATTTTAGAAACCAGTCTGCCATTCAACCCCATTTCTTTCTCATCACCCCTTTAACTGGTACATTTGAGACACCAGAAAGTACATCCAAGCATTTGGAGTTGACAATCCTCCAGACCGTTTATTCCTTTGAAGGGTTTCCAATTTCATTCTTGCCGATTTCCTATTCTATAATAAACTCTTAAATATTGTATGGAGTCTAAATGGAATCCACAGAAGAGAATTTCCCCTGCCAATTATTGACAATAGCAGACGATTCCAGACCTTGGCCTTAGGCTGCATTCAGACTAACGTATATCAGCTCGATTTTCACGCCGAGCCGATATACGTTGTCCTCGTGTGCAGGTGGGGGAGGATGGAAGAACCAGGAGCAGTGCTCTGAGCTCCTGCCCCCTCTCTGCCTCCTCTCCGCCCCTCTGCACTATTTGCAATGGGGAGAGGCAGGGCGGGGGCGGCGCTAATTTGCGGAACTTAGCCCCGCCCCCGGCCTGCCTCTCCCCATTGCAAATAGTGCAGAGGGGCGGAGAGGAGGCAGAGAGGGGGCGGGAGTTCACTTCCTGCTCCTGGCTCTTCCATCCTCCCCCCCCCCCCTGCACACGAGGACAACGTATATTGGCTCGGCGTGAAAACCGAGCCGATATACGGTTGTCTGAATGCAGCCTTATCCTCAAACTTTCATACCAATGGAAGCAAATTGGCAGGAATATAGTCTTGAGGCTTTGAATTCCATCACTATCTGTAGTTGTGTATGTTCTAATGAATAGACCTCCCACAAGGGACCTAAAGGAAGAATTACAGATTTCACCCAGTTAATAGTGAGACCCAACATGTTAACAAATATATCAGAAATGGGCATAATAAGACTCGTTGATCTACTCAAATCCCACATATACAGCAGATCATCTGCATATAGTGAGATACGTTTCTTAATTTCTCCATAATGCAATTCAGCTATATCGGGTGATTGCCTTATCAAACCAGCCAGGGCTTCGATTGCCAAAGCATAGAGAAGAGGGAACTACTATTTACCCTCACTCTTGTTCCTGGCATTGAATAGAGAAGTTTAACCCTTGCCACAAATTTCTCACCAAAACCTATCCTATGAAGAACAGCTCACAAATAGTTCCATTCGACACTCTCAAAAGCTTTGGCAGTGTCTAGTGAAAAGAACTGTCCTGTTACCACAAATTCATGGCTTATTCACATGGGCTTGGAATTCACACAGCTATTAGCTGCACAGAAAGAAAATCACAACTGTAGCTGCGGAAAAATCATCTGAATGGACATTGTTTCCGCACTTCAGTCGTGAGCTTCAGTCACAATTTTTTCATGCCAAATGGGAGAGACTGAAAATATATGCTGCTGGAGAGACAAATGGGAGGACTCCCGGGGGCTCCCCTTTATCTCAGCGTGGCTGGAGGGGTTCACCTGCAGGAGAGGTGAAGGGATTCCCCAGCAGCACAGCTGAAGGGGTTTCCCTGCAGGGGAGATTGAGGGATTCCCCAGCAGCACAACTGGAGGGGTTCCCCTGCAGGGGAGATAGATGGATTTCCTAGCAGCATGGCTGGAGAGGTTCCCCTGCAGGGGAGGTGGAGAGATTCCTAAGCAACACAGCAAGAGGGGTTCCCCTGCAGGGGAGATGGAGGGATTCCCCAGCAGTGCAGCTGAAGGGGCTCCCCTGCAGAGGAACCCCTCCAGCTATACTTCTGGGGAATCCCTTTATCTCCCTTTGCCGGCCGCCTCTCATAGACTCCCATAGGAGACTATGGAGGCTTCTACGCTTTGCACACCAAAGATAGGTCAGGACTGTTTCTAAAGAATACCACTGGTTCTAATAGTTCCACTTCTTTTATGCATGTAAGTAAGCTGCACAAATTTCCTCATGTGAATGAGCCCTCAATGACTCTTCTGAAGATTCAGGTATAACCTCCTTAAATTAATAGCAGTTGATTTGTTTTGTCATGAAGATGGACTGATCCTCGTGTATTAAATGAGTCATCACTGAAAGCAATCTATTCATAAGTACCTTCCCAAATATTTAACATCAGTGGTCAACAGAGATATCGGATAATATGAATGAGGGAGAGACAAATCCTTTCCCGGCTAAGGAATTAAAACATCTCATTGATGGTGGAAGTATGCCTTCATGCAATGATTCACTAAACACCGCCAATAAATGTAGTAGAACATATCTTAAATTGCTTAAATTCATTTGGAAGACCATCCAACCCAAGCGATTTATCATTAGAAAGTGCTGCAACTGCATCCCTTAACTCATTCAGTGTCAAAGGAGCCTCTAATATTGCTCTCTTGTTATCAAAGTTGGCAATTGCACCCGAGCCAAGTATTCATGAAGATCTTCACAATCGACACTTAACTTGGAAGCATATACATTTTTAAAATAGAGAAAAATGTTTCCAAAGTTTCATCCTCTTTTTTTATCAGGCCTTCTCAATGCTGCCACATAAGATGACGATTCCTGTGCCTTGATATAGAAGCCAAAAAGTGACCCCCTGCTTTCCCTTCGGGTGCCTGTCCACGGGCGTGATTTTGCTGGCGGTATACCGGATTTCGCCGGCAGAGAATCATTGTGATTCTCCGCTCGCGGCGGGCAATTCGCTGACCGGTGGAGAATCGGCGGCGGCTCCTGCTCCCGGGCGGACGGCTCCCGCGGCGGAGATCTGTCGTGGGACTTTGCATCGCCCGTGGACAGGGGCCCTTCCTCAAAGATCTTCTGCTTCATGAAAGATGCTTATTTTTTGCAACACTTCTCAGATGATTCGCAAGTTGAGACTGTGCCTCTTTCCAATTAATTTCCTGATTAGTAGGAGAGTACATATAAACACTTGCTCTGCATCTAACACTTGTAGCTGAAGGGCACTAATGACATCCTGAGATTTAGACTTATGTAGGCTAATCTTCTGTATATAATGACCACAAATAAATGCCTTCATAGCATCCCACATACAGACACTGAGGAAGAGCCAATATTAATCTGATAACATTTCAATAGAGCCTTCTCCATTCCAGCATTACCATCAAGCAGGTTCAGCAAAAAGGGATTTAACCTCCTAACCAAATTCCCACCATTAATAGTCAATGACAAATAGAGTGGAGAGTGATACATACAGTTTGTGCTAGATATTCCACTCTATGAACATAAGGAAACATATCGGACTATCTATCAGATCCATTCTAGAAGGTGTATTATGTGAACTAGAAAAACAAGAGCATTGTTGAAATTCTGGATTTCTCAACCTCTGCAAATCACATAAACCTAATTCCATTAATAAAAGTGCAAAAGTAGTTGGGAAAGGAGAAGCCACTATAGGGCTTTTATTAAATATATTCAAACAGATATCCAGACAATTATTAAAGGGGCTTTGTCATTGAAAAAAAAAACAGAACAATACTTACCTATTCCTCCCCAGGCAGCCTTCTTAACAGATCTTCACCTCACCGATCTTCTCCTGCCGGCTGCAGTCCCCCAGGTCACCTCAACGCAAGCCGGACGGATCCTCTTCTCCCTGTGACGAAACATACATTGCTGGCATTCTGCTTCCTGCATGACAGTGAATGCTGTGTGACTAGTGACATAGCGTTCACTGCCTAACAGGGAATGCCGAATCCTCGCCAGCCTGCTTTAGCGTGACTGCGCATGCTGTACTATATGAAACATAAGTGGCGAGATATCGCGCATACACACGAAAGCAGGCTGCCTATGTTTAGGCATTCGCTGCTAGGCAGTGAACGCTATGTCACTCGGAGCATTCACTGCCTTGCAGGAAGTAAACTGCCGCTGATGGGCGCTCCAAAACAGGAAGAAGAGGATCCGGGCGTTGGAAGGTGAGATAACCCGGGGAACTGGAGGAGCCAGGAGAAGATTGGTGAGGTGAAGATCTAACATAGAATGTTATGCTGAAAGAAGACAATGTCCATCCAGTTCAGCCTGTTTCCACCCCACTTGTTGATCCAGAGGAAGGTAAAAAAAAACAATGAGGGAGAAGCCAATTTAGCCCATTGTGGGGAAAGAAAAATTTCCTTACTGACTCCATGATGGCAGTCAGAATAATCCCTGGATCAACATTTGAAAGTTCCTACTTGACTCCAAGACCCGGATCAACAACCCTGCTGGTTATTTAATGTCTATATCCTGTAATATGATAACGCTCTAAAAGGACGTCTAATACATTATTGATTTTGCCATTGCCACTTCCTCAGGCAGAGAGTTCCATAGTCTCACTGCTCTTACAGTAAAGAAGACGGACTGGGGAGAAATAGGTAAGTATTGATTTTTTTTTTTTCTAATAACAAAACCCCTTTAGAATTACCCACAAGTAATATAGGAAGAGCAGGAAATATAGGCGTAAATTTCATCACCACCTTCTTACATTCACTGGAATAGAGGGGTGGATATATATTGCGCAATAATACATTTAAGACAAGCAAATCTCCCCATAGAATTTATAAAAGAGGACTCATACTTAAAAGAGATGTTTTTATGAATCAGTACACTTATTCAATGAGACTAACTGGAGTACACAGAATGAAAAGAATGTGCCCATACAGAATGGTGAAGCAAGTGTGCAGCATCTTTTGTTAAAAGTGTTTCTAAGGACTTAAACATACTGCCATAGGCGTAACTATGCTCGGTGGTACAGAGTGTAGTTGCACCTGAATGATGCAGGAGTTTGAAAATAACCACAGGAAGATGGGTGTTGCACGATCTTTCCCACACGATGTATTGACTACATGCGGGAAAGATAGGGCAGGTCCTATCTTTTCTCGGCCATGGTATTCACGGCTGAGAAATCCCAGCAGTGAAAACAAAATCACTGAACTTCTATTAAAATCAGTGTTTTTGCCTTGTCCCGTTATACGGATATGATTATCACGGCTGTATAAGGGGAGGAAAACACGCTCATGTGTTTAAGCCCTAATAGACAGGCTATAATAGCTGGTTGAAATTGTTGAATAGATGAAAAACAGCTTATCTTTTAGTTTTGTCACCCCTAACCCGTCCATTTTATGAAATTATATTAACCTGTTGAACCACGGTAAGTAATATTCATTATTTATATTTTACATATATAATTTTAAAAGTCGGCTGCATTGAAGGGTTGAGGAGAAGAAAGAGAGAGAAGTGGATGGAAAAAAAAACAACACCCCGCCACACCCAACCCCATACACACATACCCATGTCTCCTAGGTCTCCAATCACTTAAGTCCCATTTACACACAGCAATTATCGCTCAAAATTCACTCAAACTATGTCTTTGAGTGATTATTATTGCATTTAAATGCTACTATAGTTTAATTTTCAGATGAACAATGATTTTTAGTTGAGCTTAAAATCCATTGTTCGGCCAGGGAGTTGATAGCAGAGACTGTACTCTGTGTTTCTCCATTGGAGCGCTGGTAACATTGTATTCAGCTGCAGTCCCGTGGCAGAACAAAAGAGCTGTATGCAGAGAACTGATCACCTGCTGTTCTCTGCATACAGTGCACGGAGGCTCATTTACATGCAAAAAAAACCCTAATAAGCTACTAGTGGACATTAGTGCCCATTAGCAGCTTATGCAAAATAATTGCTCAAACTGTCAATCATCCTATCTTTTGAATAAATTTTGATCGACCATCTTTGTGTGTAAATGGGGCTTTCGGCATAGCGATAATGGTAAAATAAAATCACAATATCACAGTAATGGCCTTTTATACACAATTATTAATGCTCAAAATTCACTCAAAGGCCATCTTTTGAGTGATAATCGTTGCTTGTAAATGTGCCCATCTTTGACTTTTCTGCCGAACGATGATTTTATGTTCAGCATAAAATCCATCGTTCGGCAGATGAGCTGACAGCAGGGACTTCAAACTGTGTTCTCCACGGGGTGTACTGTTAACATTGTCTCAGCTGTCAGCCCCGCTGCAGAACAAAGGGAATGTATTCAGAGACCACCCACTCACACGCATTAATAAGCTACTAATTGGCATTACTACCAATTAGTAGTTTATGCAAAAAGATGGCTTTTGAGTGATCATCTTTGTGTGTAAATGGGCCTTAAGGTCACTTAAAATGCAGGAAATGCTAACAAATAATTTCATTTCAAGTGGTCAAATACTCTACCAATAAAGCATTAATAGAAAGGACTGCTTATTACTGTTATATAAATATTGGAGATGGCAGGAGATGGTATCCCCACAATTATCAAAGAAAAAAGTCATCACAACTCTCAGCCGCGTCATATACTACATAGCATGAAACAGCTGTAAACCCCATAACCTTCTCTTATCATGAAATCGCACCCATTTTTTGTATATCCACTTAAAGGGGTTGTCCCGCGATAGCAAGTGGGGTTATGCACTTCTGTATGGCCATATTAATGCACTTTGTAATATACATCGTGCATTAAATATGAGCCATACAGAAGTTATTCACTTACCTGCTCCGTTGCTAGCGTCCCCGTCGCCATGGTGCCGTCTAATTTCAGCGTCTAATCGCCCGATTAGACGCGCTTGCACAGATGGGGCTTTTCCCTTCGGCTCGGTCCGGCACGAGCAGCGTTTTGGCTCCGCCCACTTGTACGCGCCATCGCGTAGCTCCGCCCCATCACATGTGCCGATTCCAGCCTCCTGAAGTGCATTAATAGATAGTTAATAATCTGGAAAGAGAGCTATACGATAATAGTTCATAGTTAACGCCTTCATTTCTCTTGTTTTCTTTAAAATAATGTACTAATCTTTATAATGCAGGAGTTTTATCAAAACAGTTCTCGGCGTGGCACCAGGTGGAGGTGGTTTAGCAGGAATTCTAGGCCCTTTTCACAGCAAAGAAAGCTGACAAAGTATCTTCCCCAATTACTGATTTAAGCCACCTCTCAAAAATGTATCTCGGATCCAATCCTTCCACCTTGTCTGGAACTCCCACCAGTCACAAATTATTTGTCCTTAGTCTATTTTCCAGATCATCTGCTTTATATTGCAAAGTATGGATAGACTGCGTGTATTTACTAATTATATCCTGCATAGCAACAGTTTTTTTCCTCCAGTTCATTAATACGTGTCTCTGCTTTAGACAATCTTTCAGCTACTTTCTGCAAATCATATTTTACAAATCCACATCCTCTTTCAAACTTACCAACCTGAGCAGAGAGGGAAGCAAAAATAGTAGTGATTTTAGTCACAGCTAGAAAATAAATCACGTAGAGTAGGTTCATTTTGTGTATCATTTTACATATCTACACCACTAGCTTGTGCTGAAATGTCCTGCATAATAGTATTCGCAGAGGCGGATGAAGTATATAAAACAGGGCCATGCTTACCCTTCTCAACAGAGTGAGATAATGTATTAAAAAGTTTCATCAGAGGAGGCAAATACAACTGCAGATGCTTCATGAGCATTTCTTAGCGTGAATTCAGGAGGAGTTGAATGAACAAATATCACCAATCTATTCACGACATCGTGGCAACTCTTAGTAAAGCAATTACTCAAAGCAGTCCGTGCATTCTGCATGATCACCACACTCAATTTTTTGATATTTCCTCCAATGTTGCATGGGCAGCCTAACAGTACAATGTATTCGCAGCAGCCTGAGCATCATCATGAAGCGCATGTACATCGCCAACTTCTTACCTTCTCGGTTAAATGAAAGATAGGCCTCACAACACTATCACTGCTCCTTTGCTCCTTCACAACAGGTACCTTGGTGCAGCACAATCAAAAGTCTAGGGATCAGCAAGGCAGCCAGTACAGCAGAGTTAGAAACACAGCCTCAGGGGAAAAAAACAAGCTAGCATAACAGGCAGCAGCTCTCCTAGGAAGCAACAGACCGCATAGGGAAGGGGCTAGGGACTGGGGGGCGAGAGGGTTTAGCAAGGGTTAATAGAAGAAGCGACAAGGGGAGGGGTTGGGAGGAGAGGAAGTGAAGAGAGGAAGGGGAGGAGTCGGCAGTCCACGAGGAGAAGAGATAGAGAGAAGACGCGTGGATCCCTGCTACCTTGGATTACAATTATAACGATCAAGGATTTAACTGTGCGGATCGAAGGATTACTGACCCTGCAGTTCCAGAAGACCGGGCAGCCTGTGAAAGAAGCCGCGGCAAACAAGGACGAAGTCCCAAGACAGTGAACGCTGCAAGCAAGGACCGAAGACCCAAGACAGAGGACGCTGCAAGCAAGGAAAGAAGACCCAAGATAGAGGTTGCTGCGGGTAAGGACCGAAGACCCAAGACAGAAGAATCAGGAAGGCGGCATGGAGCAACTAATGCAGCAAATAAAGGACGCCATGGCCAGCCAAGGACCGCAATGGCTGCTGCAGATGGCCGCGGAAGTGAGTGCCGCATCATCAGGAGAAGCCGGGGTGGAAAGGAATCTCCCAGAGCCGGTTCCCGCCACGAAGCCCCGCGGAAGACCCATTAGAAGACGCCTCCCCCCTGCCAGGCTGAGCCCAAGTCCAGCCGCGAAGAAGGGGGGAAGAGGAGGGAGCCCTGCAAGCAAGAAACCTGGTGGGAGCGTTTTGGCGCGGTCGCAGCGCAAAGGACAGAGCAGCAGTCGGGGCGCACGTGGGAGCGGCGCCGAAGTGCCGCGAGCGAGCGAATCGGGACTTACCGGGATGTCGGCGATCGGTGGTGGTAAGTCCAGCGCGGGAGGGGGGTCCCCTGCGGCTGTCCGACAGGCGGCTGGGGGACAGCCGATACAGCCCTCGAGTGGAGTTGGTGGAGCGCGGAGGGATCCGCGGCCGGGAAGTAGTTCCAGTGGAGAGGCACTATTTTACCGCAGGAGCAGCGGGGGCTATGGGAGCGAGTCCCTTTACAGCCCAGAGCCGGAGGAGTCGTGGATCAGCAGGCAAAGGGGCAGAACGGCCACCGGAGGAGCCGTTGAAAGCGCGCGCCCAGCGGTTAGGAGCGGGGGGGTGGAAAGGGGGAGGGGGGAGAGAGAGAGTAGTGCGGGTAGTAGCAGCAGCAGCGTGGAGCAGGCCGTTCGCGGGCTTTCTCACCTAACGCAGCGGGACGTAGCGTCCCAGGCAGCGGCGGCTGTTAGCAGGCGGCATAGGGCATATGCAGCAGGAATATATAGAGGGCCTTATGGGGGGGGACATGTGAGGAAAAATGCCTATCATCATAGTATACCTCACATGAATGTTAGGGAGGAAGAGGCTGAGCTGGGTGTGCAGGTCAGGGGGGAGCGGGTGTTATCAGGGCTGGGTGTAACAGGCGGGGGAAGGGGGGTAGGAATGCGCAATCTAGCTCTTCGGCGCCATCTTCAGGCGACGAATGCGCCAGCTGCAGTAGAACCCCTCGTGCGGGGCAACATAAGCGTGCAGAAGCGGGTCGGGACACCAGCGGGCGTAGCAGCCAAGTGGTAGAGGCTTGGGCTCCGCGGTCTACTTTTCATGTGTTCCCGGCTTCTTCCGCAGATAGTAGGCGAGCCGGCCGTAGCGGCAGGCAATGCAAAGCGATTGCAGCCTGCGGGGCTTCAGACGTACAAAGCCCAAGAAACCGTGGTGTCGCTCACGACAGAGTTCAGGTACGACACACGGCCCAAAGTCCAGTGGTTCACAGAATGAGACCACCCGCCCCCGTTTATCCCTTGGCAAGACCGGAGGACAACAGAGCGGGTGAGTCAACATGTGATAAAGTCTGGGGCACTTCATCGCCCGGTGATAATGATTTTATGGTAGCGCTAAAGGCGCTGGTTAAGCAATTTGATAAAAAAGGACTACTAGTGTCCTATGTGCATCCAGGGAGTCAAGGCTCGCCTGAGGTTGGTTTGTTGGCTCACGCACCCGGGGCTTCGTCTGTAGAGGCGAGCGGGACAAGCGAAGAGCTTGGTAAAGATGGTTTGAGGTTTGCGGATTCGCTATTTTGTGGTGTGGCCCCGCTGGGCGTTGGCCTCGCGGAAGATGTTTTGGAAAAAATAAGGAATGGTGTTTACATGGATATCTGGTCATTATTGTCTGTGGAACATGTCGCTGTAGATAAAGAGCGTTTTTCGGAGCGTGGCGTCGACAAAAAACCGAAAATCGCTAAAACATTCAGCAACTGGTTGCAAGCGATTCTGACCTTAGCTCATGTTGTTTGTCAGCAGCATCCGCAAAAAGGTCCGGAACTGCTGGTGTACATCAATACTATACACAGCGCCTACAAGCTGCACGGAGGTGCGGCTTGGTGGCGTTATGACGAGGATTTTCGTCGACGCATTTCCGGGGTGAAGAATGTCAGTTGGGCCACTAAGGCGACTGACGCCTGGATTCAGTTAATCCTGGCACAAAAACCTCCCAAATCGTTTTTTCCAGGAACCACCACAGGAGCCAGCTCGGGACAGCAGGCACCTGTGGTGCACAAGCCATCGGGTTCCTGCTGGGCTTTCAACGAAGGCCATTGCCGGTTCCTCGCGTCATGTAAGTTTCGCCACGAGTGTTCCTTCTGCGGAGGAGCACACGCAGCGGTGCGCTGCTTTAGACGCCAGAAGACATCGTCGGTGGCAGGCGTGCCCGCGGCTGGGAACAACCCCAGTGAGCGTACGGTACCTGGATTGGTGGTTCGCCAGGTATCACAGGAAGCAGGAGGCAAGCCTACTTAAAGCGGGTTTTACCTCGGGCTTCGTTATTCCCCACATCCCGGGTTCGGCTCTTACACTTAGTCACAATTTAAAATCGGCCCGCGACAACAAGAGTTTGGTGATGGATAAGCTGCTTAAAGAAGTAGAACTGGGTCGCATGGCGGGTCCTTTC
Organism: Eleutherodactylus coqui; assembly: GCF_035609145.1. Taxonomy (NCBI): domain Eukaryota; kingdom Metazoa; phylum Chordata; class Amphibia; order Anura; family Eleutherodactylidae; genus Eleutherodactylus; species Eleutherodactylus coqui. Next base: position 43,104,770 of record NC_089848.1, on the reverse strand, counting down.
AGGGAGCCGCCGTTCGAGAATTTGCGGGTTTCTCCATTGGGGTTGGTCCCGAAAAGGGAACCTGGCAAGTTCCGGCTTATCCATCACCTGTCTTTCCCAACAGGTGACTCAGTCAACGACGGGATCTCAAAAGAGCAGACTGCAGTGTCGTACACGTCTTTCGACAGGGCGATAGACTTGGTACGGCAGGCGGGTCCCGGAGCATTGCTGGCAAAGGCGGATATTGAGTCGGCCTTTCGGCTGCTTCCGGTGCACCCGGACTGTTTTCATCTTTTGGGTTGGCGGGTCGACGGGTTGTTTTTTGTGGACTTGTGCCTGCCCATGGGTTGCTCCATCTCGTGCTACTATTTCGAGGTCTTCAGTTCCTTTTTGGAATGGATGTTGAGATTCGAGGCGGGCATCTCATCGGCACCGCACTATTTAGATGATTTTCTGTTCGTCGGGCCGTCAGGGTCAGAGATATGCGGTTTTCTACTCGCGTCATTTCAGGCTCTGATGGAGAAGGCGGGGGTTCCGCTGTCGCGGGAAAAGACGGTCGGTCCTTTGTCGTGCCTCACCTTTTTGGGTATAGAGATAGACTCTTGCGAGATGGTTTTTCGGCTGCCAGAGGATAAAGTGCTTAGATTGCGGCAAGCGGTGGAGACGGTTGGCGGTTCGCGTAAAGCTACACTGCATCAGTTTCAGGTTTTGACGGGTTTGCTGAATTTTGCTTGTAGGGTCATTCCTATGGGCCGCCCGTTTGCCAGGCGCCTATCGCTGGCAACGGTGGGGGTTAAAGAAAAGCATCATTTTATAAGAGCGACGAAAGGTATTCGGGCGGACCTTCACATGTGGCGGATTTTTCTCCAGACTTTCAATGGTCAGGTGATCTGCCAATCGGCAGAACTGGCGAACGAGAGGTTGTCCCTTTTCTCAGACGCGTCGGGCGCATGTGGGTTCGGAATCATACTGGAGAACAGTTGGTGTAACGCTCCTTGGCCGAGGGAGTGGGTGTCCAGACGATGGGTGAAGAACATTGCGTTACTGGAAATTTTCCCTCTGATGGTGGCCATGGAAATTTGGGGAGCGAGACTGAAGGATAAAAGCATATGTTTTTGGTCGGATAATCAGACGGTGGTTAGAGCTGTGAACAAGCAGTCTTCTTCGTCTGTATTGGTTTTGGCGGTCCTTCGTCAATTGGTGTTGAGATGTTTGCTGTTTAACGTGAAATTGAAGGCAAGGCACGTGCCAGGTACATTTAATAGAACTGCTGACGCTCTTTCTCGTTTCCAGATGGAGAGCTTCAGGGAGCTGCACCCGACGGTGGACGTCGAGGGGGTACGTTGCCCGGCTTTCTTGTGGGGGATAGTAGAAGAGAGCTCCTAATGCTGATTCGCAGCTCAGTTGCGGAATCAACATGGAAGCGGTATAGCAATATTTGGAGAGCATGGATAGCGGCAGCAGGGGGTCTATTTCCCGACGAAGAGCAGGCGAGATCGGTGACGCTAGATACTCTAACTGGCCTGCGCAAACGGGGCGCGTCGGCGGACGCGGCACGGAAGCATCTGACGGCAATCGCATTTTTGCTTAAACTTCATGGCGCTCGCGATGTGACGAAAGATTTCGTTTTTGGACAGATAGTCAAGGGTTGGAAGAAAGAGAAGTTGGCTAGAGACGGCAGACGACCTGTAACCTTTGAATTATTGGGTGCAATGTTGGAAGGGTTGGGTTTGGTCTGCAGTAGCGAGCAGGAGGTGAAGTTGTTCCGGGCAGCTTTTTCGTTGGCCTTTTTTGCGGCGCTGCGGCTGGGGGAGCTAGTATCCCCTAGCAGGACGAGACAGGGCGGCCTGCTTTTTGCGGACGCCCTCGTCGGCGAACAGGATGTGAAGCTATGTATCAGGAAGTCCAAGACGGACGTCTATGGCGCAGGCGAATGGCTGCGTATAGCAGCTATAGGGTCAGCATGGTGCCCGGTTGCTCTGCTGAGAGACTTCATGAAAACGCACAGAGGATCGGGCCCTCTGTTAGCGCACGCGTCAGGTTCCCCGCTGACGAAGTTTCAGTTCAGGGCAGTCATGCGCACATGCCTGTCTAAGCTAGGTTTCGAGCCAAGTGAGTTTGGAACGCACTCGTTTCGGATTGGCGCAGCAATGTCAGCTTTTGCTTGCGGACTAAAGGGAGAAGAGGTGAAGAGGGTGGGTCGGTGGAGGTCGGAGGCCTACAGGTCTTATGTCCGACCAGATCTGAGAGTATTGTAAGAACTTAGGAGTAAATAAGTTAGTTTGGTTGGTGCTTTCTTTTGTTTTTCCTTTACAGTAGCAGGCTGGACGGTTTGGTTGGTCGGCCATTCATATATATATTGGGCCGAGAGAAGAGCGAGGGCACGGCCCATGGGTGCGAACCTTGGACTACAAGAAACGCAAGTGCGATGGCATGGTATTAGGGGTTTGCACTGGGCCAGGCTGCTCCGTGAAGTCCTGTATATCAGCAGATGGTCCCCGGAAAGGGTGATTCTGGTTATTCATGCCAGAGGCAATGATTTAGGAAGGATGAAGGTAGCGGAGCTAACGGCACTAATAAAAGAAGATATGGTTCGTTTTAAAGAGTTTTTTAAGGATGTTATACTGGTGTGGTCAGACATCGTGGCGAGGAGATTTTGGAGGGAAGCGAGAGACGCTGAGGCCATCGAGAAGGTGAGAAGAAGTATTAATTTCAAGATGTCGAAATTCGTTAGATCATTAGGCGGAGTGGCAGTGAGACATTGGGAGCTGGAGAGGAGGGAGCCGGGGATGTTGAGGTGCGACGGAGTGCACCTCAGCGACATCGGTTTGGATACTTTCCTGTCAGGATTGCAGGACGGGGTGGAGGCGGCTTTGTCGCTGGCATGTGGGGGGCGGAATGCAGCGTAAAAGTCACGCTGCATCCTTCGTGGCGTTAGTTGGACTTTCCATGCCAGCTGAAAAGGAAGGCGTATACAGGCCGTTCAGGGGCCTTCTCACGCCTGGTGCTGTTATTGGACTTTGACTTGTTTACGAGACGTTTTAGGCATGGGAAGATATAGGAGAGAAAGTTAATAACGTTCGGTTGATAAAATTTAATAAAGCTGTGGCCTTCCCACAAAAATTTATGCCAGCAAGGTATATTGTGTCTTTATTATTATGTTGCGTCGTCATTATTATTAGTATGGTTAGTATTATGGTTGGAGCAAGTTATAAGGTAAGGGGTAGTCCCCCCAGTCTGGTGTGTCTCCACTGCTCACATCACACTCTAGGCTACACTCGTCCAATCCTCAACACTCAAAAATGTCCCTTGGCCATGTTTACATGGGGTTCTGCTGAGAGGGAGTTAAATTATTTTCTAAAAACACAATGTATTGCAAAGCCCTCTTTTTCTTCAAAAATAAAAGGTCTAAATACAAAAGTTACATCCTAGAGAATTCCTTTAGGCCTCATGTCCAGTGACACGCACAGATTCAGAGTGCATTATCCCTCACGGAATCCGCCCATGTAGGCAGCCATGGGACATGTTCTTACCTCTCTGGATCCTGTGCTGGTCTCTTCTGTCCCGGCCAGATCTTCTTTCTTCTGCACGGCGGATGATTGCGGACGCGCCATTGTGCCCCTCGCATGCGCAGTACTTTTTTTTCTGGCAGGTCTATAGTGTTAGCTGCGAGTGTGCCACAAATTGGACGGCTTCTATTTACTTAAATGGAAGTTGTCCGCGCATGAATCCGCAAAAAATAGAGCATGCTGCGATTTTTTTGGGTGGGGGGGGGACACCGGACGGTCTGCAAATTAAATCCGCATGCTTTAAATCCATTTGCAGATGCCCATGCATCCCTATAGGAGCCATAATTTGTGGATCATTCCGCAAATCAAATCTGCCTGTGGCCATTCGGCCTTAAGGCCTCTTTCACGGGGGCTACAAAATCTCGCTACAAAAAGCATCTGTGTGAAGCCTGTGGTTTCCAGTGCGTTCTTTCAGGCTACATAACCTGTGTGAAAGAAGTCTAAGAAAGTAATAGAAAGATCATATGTATTATCATGCTCTATAGTGGATTTTTACTCTGTTTTTGCTTCAGATCTGCCGCAGATTTCACACTTTCAATTGAAGGGAAGAAGTCTGCTGAGGATCCGCTGCAAATTCCGCTGCAAAATTCACACCAATTGAACGGATTTTGATGAGGTTTTTGCTGCAGAATTTGCCATGGATTTTGGTGTATATTTTCCGCTGGGACTCTACAAAGTTCTCCTGTACCCACTGCATCCTTCTCCCAAAAATGCAGTAAACATATGAAAGAAGACTTATGCACGATAAGTTCAGCTGAGGATAAACCATTTGGTTGTATTTATAGCTCCTAAAATATTGTGGAGTCTGAATCTAGACATCCACGTTAAGGCTGGTTTCACACGGGCGATAAAATCATGTGATATCAGTCATGTTCAGCTTGTTCCCACTCTGATCTGTGCTTGCAAGTAGGTCTGTGTCTCTGCTTCCAGTGTGTCAGTTGTTGGATCCCTGACACAGTTCCCTATGTCAGCCTGATTGGCTGTCTGTCTATCCCCTGGTATGAGGACATATAGACTTGCTGTGAGTTCCATCTGTGTGCATGGGAGCTCTGAGTGGAGCCTGTCCGGCTATCTGTGTCCTGTCCTGTTGCAGCGTTCTGTGTGAACTCTGTTCGGTTTTGCTGGACTTCTGGTTAGTGTAGGGACTAGCGGTATAACCAGGAGCCATGAAGTGGCCTGCTAGCTTCCATGTTTTGTACAAAATGTCAACTAATACCTGGTATTTACATTCAGCTTATCATCTGTTTCTAGTGGTTGCATTTTGGCTGCTGTATACTGTGTATTCTGACTCTGTGTGTCCTGTTGTTCATTTGGCATGTGAATGCGTCCTGTTCTGGTGCGTGGCTCCTAGGTTCAGCTAGGGCCCAGTTCCGAAGACCGCTGGGCCACCCTTTATTGGGGCGAATCCCCCGCTTAGGTAGGGCCACATCATCCTCCCGTGTAGCACAGGGTCAGTTGCCTGAATACTGTGTGCAACCTGTGTGTGTCCATCCCATTCATTCTCTCCTTTTTGGGTACGATTGCGTGGGCCCCCATTCTTAGTCTGCCCACACGATCTAAACACAATTATTTCCATAGGAATCAATGTAAATCCAATTGATTCATTCTAGACTTTCCAAAAAACACACAAACCACATTTTTGTACAGCATTTAGTGATGCTTTTTTAGTGCAGCGCTAAACGCCGTACAACTCTCCCATTCATTTCAATTGGGCTGTTCACATAAGCGTTTTCGGCCCTACGTCAATCATTGACGTGAATGGGCATCGGTTTTAGCGCTGCTGAAAACGTGACAACTGGTACCGTGTTTTTAGCAGCGATAAACACCCTAGCTACACTACCTGAGAGAAAAAAAATCAATACTCACCTTGCAGTTGGCATCGGGGTCCACGGCGCCACTCTCTGGACCTCCGTGCAGGCTGCCGGGCACTTGTCAAGCCGGCAGAGCATCTTGCTGCTGACGGAGATTTCAATCCCCTGCCTCCAGCAAGAGATTGCTCTGATTGGCTGAGTCGGCTGAGTGAATGACTGTGATTGGAGCAATCAATGAATAGCTGTGATTGGATAGCGAGGTCAAATGGGCGGGCGGCTACCGGCGAAACTAGAAGCAGGCAACGATAGTAGAGGCGAAACTCTGCGTTGAAGAATCGGCGAAACTGCAAAACGGCGAAAGAAGAAGGCCACGAAAATAGACTCTATATGACTGTACATGAAAATCTTCTGAAGTGAATAGGAACTCTGCCTGTAATGCCAAGCTTGGCCACTGCAGTGAAAACAAAGCTGTCTGCTTCCTGCAGAAGTCAGCTCACTGCATGAGTACATTGGCCTGGTTAACAGCTGAACAAAAGGGTCGGCTCTTAGATGACCTACTGCTGGGGACCTAGCCTGAAGATAGGCCATCAATAGCTTACAACTGGACAACCCCTTTGTGAAGAGCACATGCTTATTGCTGAAAGAAGATCTAACTAAAGATGAATGCAATGTTTGTGTGTCTTCACGCAGCTACCAACACCTCGCACTTGGTCATGGATACACAAGTGATACATTGTGTTTACAATTCTGCAAGCTGTTTGTTGTGATCTCCTGCATAGAACTCTGGCATTACTACCGTACAGTCATGCACTTTTGTGTCCATCACATGATCAGGACAGATTTGTATCCGCTGGAAGTGAACAATAAATGTTCTTATTAAGTTATAATGAGCAGAAATGTTGATAAACACAAGGAAATGATACGGAAACTGAATTGGAAAACTCTGTAACCTTATTATACAAGGAGTAAGATGTATTTGCTGAAATAAGTGTAGCCCTTTAAGGGGGTAAAATTATTAGCCTTTTGTAAGGCCCGATTCTTGATATTGCCACAGATTAAGTGTCTATTGACCACAGCCAAAGGATCGAATGTAGAAGACTTCTCCCGTTCCACCTTTTTGACTGATCTATCTACATGATTAACCTTTTCCGTTTTCAAAGGAAGAGTCTCAAATGTATAATCTTGAAAAGGCTTTCTTATTTTTTTCTCTTCTTCGTGGAATCGGCCGCCTTTTGTGAGACTTCTTTTCTAGGTCAGGTTTAAAGAGAAGCTTTCCATGAAGAGGAATTACACAATATTTCACTTTGAAGTTGCGTCTCTTGATTAGGCTTTAAACTAAAACGCTCACCTTGTGTTATTAGAAAAATCGTTTAACCCTAAAAGGTACAGGTAGCTTGTAAAAGGCGTCAAAATAAGTCATAAAGAAATAGGACCAGGGATGTCCTCCTATTGTCCGCAAAGAAAATCTACTACTAAAAAGTTTGGTTTGGCCGGTTCGAAGGATTTAGGCAAGAACTTCAGTTCAGTTCGATTTAGTTCGAAGTTAACCCGAAGTACAGCAGTACACCTAAAGCTGGTGTATAACAATGTCTAAAGCCCCCTTCACATGAGCGTATGAGCATTTGCGCACTCCTCAGTGCTACTTTTTTGCACACGTATCGGCATATTTTACCATACTTTTTCCGCCCGCACGGCATGTTCATTGTGCATGGCAAGTAAAGATGCACTAATTGAAATGGCTAATTTATGTATTGAGTTCCAGATGTGCCCTTTTTCCTGTGCAATTACAGGCAAATGGCGCATTTCAGGTATGTGCGCACCTGGTTGTTCGGTTGGCGGTGTTGTACATCCCTTTGATGATGATGATGTGTGTCAGGTCGGCATATTGAATGCACAAACTTTATCATCATGTTCTCCAAACTGAATTGGTTGCTGCTGCTATGTGTTGGACTAGTATGCCGGCAGAGGTGGTGGAGAGCTTACTCAGTGGCCTCCCAGTCAGACATGCTTGCAGCAGGTGTCTACTTTCTTTATAGAAAGACAATTTTTCCTCCCTCTCAGAAGGCGTAAAAAATGACCCCATTGTGGTTTTATACGGGGGATCAAAAATCATCATCTTGCTTCATGTTAACGGTATGGCTGTCAGCATGCAAGCATAGAGGCATACAGCTCGCCAACATTTCCGAGGGCTCGTTGGTTCCAACTCCGCCCCATACAGCCATGGTTGTGCATCATGATGGTTCTCGTTGTCATCATCACAGTCCCTTATTCCTTCCAAATAACCTCCTTCTCAACAATAGGGCTGGGAGACAACTGTGCTCCTTCCTCCATCTCTTGCTAAATCATCATTGTATTGCGGTATAACAGCGGTCATTCTGCTGCTGTCCCAGCTGACATCTTGTCACCTCTTCTTGAGGCCTTCACATGCGACACACTTTTCTGATGAGCTGCCAATGCCTCAGCTGAGAATTACTTGAGCTCTAAAAGCCGCCCGTCTGCTGCATGAAGAAATCATTCACCACCTGCAGACGGTCCAACACGTGTATGGTGGAATTCCAGCACGTTGAAGCATGACATATCAAGCATTGTTCTAGGAGACCTTCTTTTGCTGCAAGTCTGAGAACGCATGCGTAAACGCATATGAATGGCTAAAGTGAACGCAAACTCTTCTGGACTTGGCCAGTACATGCTTCAAACCAACATACATGTCTAAGAAACGTGTTACGACCAGATTGATCGCATATGCCATGCAAAGATTATGTATCATGTGACCTATATGCAATGCAACTGCATTGCTCACTGTAAGGCTAGTTTCACATGGACGAGCGCAATATCGGGCTGTGAAACGCGGCACGATATCACGCTCGTACGATGGCCCTGCGGAAGCAAGGTATTTTTGTGTTAAAAACCCCTCCCATTGCTTCAGTACCGTTGAGATCCTCCGGGAAACCGTGTATCGAACTTTTTCAATAGGAAACCTCGCGCACCTCTCACGTTGTACGATATGTTTTCAAGTCCCATTGAAAACAATGGGCGATGCGTTCCGAAGGAACGCCTAAAAATAGGACAAGCACAATTTTTTCTTGCACCACAATGCGATATGGGATAAAATCACTCATGTATATGACCCCATTCAAAAGAATCTCACGTGATTTTCTTGGTTGTGTGAAAGCAGCCTTAGTTTCCGAGGAGGTTTTCTCCTTCATGCACGGCTGTATTCACGGCTGGCCGATATGCGCTACACTCTGATGCATTGGATTCCAACGCATCAGATCACACAGGCGTAATCACGTGGCGTAAAAGCGCCCGGACGGCGAATATAATGCCGGCACTTTTATCCTGGGCAGGAAAGATAGTCCTGGAACTATCTTCCCAGCCAGAATATGTCAGCCGCTGCATAGACTCCTATGGGAGCCAATGACAGCGGCTGGAGAAGGGAGGTGGGAGGAAGTTTAGCAGCGTGACTGCTAAACTCCCTCCCCCTTCTCTCCTCCCCTCCGGCTGTTTGCAATGGGAGGGGGCGGGACCTGCTCAAACACAGTCGTCTGTTTAAGCCCTAATTTAACTTAATTGGCCATTGAAATTAATGGGAGCATGCTAGCCTAGTTTTTTTGGCATGTGCAAATATATATGCATGCGCATGCAAAAACTACACGCACAGGTGCGCAAAAAACTGCAACACCCATCCTGCAAATGCGCACCTAACGCAAAGGCGGCTTTAGTTACACCAAACGATGGGCAACTACAGTACATCCTTGCATGTCTCTGCACGTCCGGCAAAGAACGATATGCTCATCATGATACCAAGGAGAAAAGAAATGTCGCATCTCGAGCGATTTTCTGAGCCGTGCGAAATGACCTAAGGGTTCTCAGCAGTTGAGGATGTGAAATTAAATAGTTGATTTCAGTAAATGAGGAGAAGCTATTAACACAACACGGCTTTATGTCACCGTTGTAGTCCCTGTACTGCACACTGCTTTCCATCTGGTACACACACCTATATATAGATCACACCTGGATTTAATTGTTTCTTGTTAATCTTAGTCAATTATCCGAGCTTACATAAAGTCATGAAGAAACTCCTGCTGAGAACTTTTCCTTTCTTTTTTTTCAGCCTGCCATTTGTGTTGGTTTCTAAATTGAGATTCGCATTTCAACAGAAAAAATCTTGGATTTGAAGGTGGCAGTAAAACACGTAAACTGTCACTTACTGCTATCATGTGTTGTTTGTTCCAGAGTTTCTTTTTTCAGTAATTACACTGTATACAAGCACATAATGAAGCTTTCACATGGCCATAATATGTTTGCATTGAGGGTGTGCAGTGGCCGAAAACCAGATCTTCAGCCGGGGAGACAGCGGGGTACAAGATGGTGGTGGTTCACGGTGGCTCTACCGTCTCTTTTCCCAAAAAGCTGCAGTATAACCCAGTTTAGCCACTAGCAGGGGAGATAAGATTTAGCAGTCTTGATTACCACAGACTAGTTCTGGATTTTCTCCGTGACGCCAGTGTCCCTAGACAAGTGACAAGTTACTTGCGATGAATGAATCTACAAACATGTTTTTCAAAACCGGGGTCACGTGGTTTTCTTTTCCTCACAGTTAAACTTTGATTCTCCAATACAAATACTTTTCAACACGGAAATAAATGCTTCAGAACAGATTTGAGCTTTACGTTTACTGACACACAACAGAAAGTTCTTTTCCCCAAGGCACACATATCCTCGGTCGTTGTTATCTGATGGACACTCTCTTGGGACAGCCACTCTTGTGGCTTCCAAACACTCTTACATCTGATGCTAGCAGTAGCAAGTTTTTGGCGCTTTCTCTCTAGATGCGGTTCAGAGCGGACTCACACCCCCACACCATCTCCTAGGAAGCATCTCCTGTGCCCCAGTTCCCAAAGGGGACCAGCTTCCTAGTAGAAGAGATATGAGTGTAGCTCAGCCTCGGCAGGAGCAGCAGCCCATCTCTTCCCCTGGCACCTCCTTAACCGACCACCAAGTGATGGAGGGACCCTAACTCTGGGTCACTACAGGTGCATTTAGACAGGCGAGTTTCATGTGACTGCGATATCAGACTGAGAAACTCGGATGGATATCACACTTGCAAAGATGTGATTTTTATACGAGTGCCCTTGCAATTTTATGCACATAAAATACATGCGTGAAAATTCCCCATTGTTCCCTATAGAAGAAAAAAAAAATTGCACTTGCATGTACATGTGAGCACGATGTGATTTTTTTTTTCAGCTCCCATAGGGGAAAATGGACACTGTAGCCCAAAAATTGGACTTCCATATGTAAACAACCGTATTAAAAATAATGCGTTCTTTTGCTGAGTGATTTCTGTTCATCTCGCAACGCACAGAAATCGTGGGGAAAATAGCCCGTGTAAATGCACCCTTAAGCAGTCTTCACACCGCCGAGACACACAAATATGAACCCCATTCTTTTGAAACAAATCGCGGCATGTTCTATCTTTGTGCATGCTCTTGCATCACACCGCCCATTGCTTTCAATGGGGCCGGCGGCATTTCACCACGTGCTAGGAGCATGCAATGTGAGGTCTCCTATTGAAAACCATGGGAGAAACTCCGCGATCCTCTGCCATGGCAGACACATGATGGGGAGTGCGATATGGGGTTGGATTCACGGCCCAATCTTGCGCTCGCTCGTGTGAAATTAACCTTAGGCCACTTTCACATGGCCGAGGAAATCACATGAGATTTGTGCGTTGCATCCGCATGGAAATCGCATGTGCGATTTTCTCAAGCGTGTGAAAGCGTCTATAGGTTGGATTTACACGGACATGATTTTTCTTTAAGTTTGCCCGCCGGCGACGTAAAAAAGACATAATGGTCACACAAATCTAACGTTTGTGCGCCCATTCAGATGGCACTGGCCTGGCGCATATACGCCGAGGCCGCAATGCCGTTGGGTGGGGGGAGACAGTTTAGCTCTGCCAAACTGTCTCCCCCTTCCCTCCCTCTCGCTGTCTCTCGGCAATGGGAGAAGGCGGGGCTGGGCGGGAGCTAGTGTGCTAATTTCCCGCCCCTTCTCCACCCCTTGTCACAACCATCAATGGAAAGGGGCGGAACATGGCGGAGCTTAGCTCTGCCCCCTCCCATTGCCAGCAGCCAACAAGGGGCGAAGAGGAGCAGGAAAGGTGGTGGGAGTTTTGCAGTCACTACTAAATTTGAAGTTAAGTCCTGGTGTTTTGTGTCCAGCTAGCGATCAAGTGTACCCCTAGTATCAAATGTGCACAGAAAAATACAAAAATAATTTACTATGAGTTAGGCTGGTTTCATACAAGCGATAAAATCACGCTATTCTCCAGCGATGCGAAAGCGCGTGAAAACGCTGTAATATGAAGCCCGTCTTCCTTCACATGTGCGATGTTTTCACTCATGCGAGGTGGCGTGAAAAGAAAATCGTGACGTGCTATCTTGCTGCAATAAGCCTTTTTTCTTGCTCATATTTCCCTATACGGCCTCCAAAATATTGCATCGCAATACACGAACTTGCGATGTTCGAGTGCTGTGATGCGTTTTTAACATTAGCAACTCCCATTGTCTATCGCGTGAGAAAAACCGCAAGCGACAGCGATACAATGCGAGATTATTCAGGAAAAAGCATCGCTGACGCTCAAACACCTCAAGCACAAAATGTAATATTGCCATGATTTTCTCGCGGCGATATCGCACTTTCCTGTGTGAAACTAAGCCTAAGGCTGCTTTCACATTTGTGGCGGGCATTCTGTCTTCCTGCTCCAATCAGGGATCAAGAGAGGGGAATCCCCTGGCCAAACAGCTCCATCGTATGATAGAACCAAACAGCGCCATACGGACCCCATTGACTATAATGGGGTCAGTTTGGTTTCTGCTCAGCTGCCCAGCATTCTACCAGAAGAAAAAGCGCTGCATGGCGGATCTTGTGCTGATCTGTGAGGTTCCAACGCAGATGTGAAATCCCCCTAATTCAGTTGTCCCTAGAGTATTAAAGGGTGGGCAGAATTTAAAAATAGGTGTAAGCAGGCACATGACTACTGTTGCACTTTTTGTCTGCCCTAGTTTTTATGAGGCCTTCTCTGTTTTAGTTGCTTGTTAAAGAGTTCCTGTCACTTTTCCTGACATGTTTGTTTCAGTAAATACCTGTTTTTCATCTGAAATAAAAATCCTGGACCGTTCTTTCCTCCTTTCTTAGAACTCCTAAAAATTTATGAATAAATTGACAACTGGGTGTTACCATTCTCCTTGCCAAAGGGGTGTGTTCCTACAGAGTCTGATATTGTCATCACTGGTTGGATAGTATCAAAGTGTGCAGTGACACATCTCTAACTGGTAACATCCACTTGTTAATTTATTCATTAGTTTCCAGCAAGAGCAAAAGAGGAACAGCACAACATGGAGTGCCAAGAAAGAGAATGCAGAATTGTTATTTTATGGGGCACACGATTATTTACTAAAACAGACATGTAAGGACTGCCGATGGGTCCCTTTAAGACAGAAACCAGTAACCCAAACATTATACAGCTGTTTTCACATCTGTGTTGGGGGTTTAGTTTCTTGCTCTATTTAGGGACAGAAGTAGGGAATCCCCGGGCCAAACTGATCCGTCTTGTGATGGAACCAAATAGCACTGAATGAACCCCATTGACTATAAAGGGTGCTGTTCGGTATCCGCTCAGCTGTCATGCAGCACTATTTCTTCCAGTGTTTTGGGTCGGATCTGCGATGGAACCTCCAAACAGAGTTTCCAGTGCAGAAGTGAACCCAACTAGAGATGCTCGGGTGCTCGTTACTCGGGACGAAATTTTCGCGATGCTCGAGGGTTCGTTTCGAGTAACGAACCCCATTGAAGTCAATGGGCGACCCGAGCATTTTTGTATATCGCCGATGCTCGCTAAGGTTTCCATTTGTGAAAATCTGGGCAATTCAAGAAAAGTGATGGGAACGACGCAGCAACGGATAGGGCAGGCGAGGGGCTACATGTTGGGCTGCATCTCAAGTTCCCAGGTCCCGCTATTAAGCCACAATAGTGGCAAGAGTGGGCCCCCCCCCCCTCCCAACAATTTTTACTTCTGAAAAGCCCTCATTAGCAATGCATACCTTAGCTAAGCACCACACTACCTCCAACAAAGCACAATCACTGCCTGCATGACACTCCGCGGCCACTTCTCCTGGGTTACATGCAGCCCAACCCCCCCCCCCCTGCACGACCCAGTGTCCACAGCGCACACCAAATTGACCCTGCGCAGCCTTCAGCTGCCCTCATGCCACGCCACACTCATGTCTATTTATAAGTGCGTCTGCCATGAGGAGGAACCGCAGGCACACACTGCAGAGGGTTGGCACGGCTAGGCAGCGAGCCTCTTTAAAAGGGGCGGGGCGATAGCCCACAATGCTGTACAGAAGCAATGAGAAATATAATCTTGTGCCACCGCCATCAGGAGCTGCACACGTGGGCATAGCAATGGGGAACCTATGTGCCACACACTATTCATTCTGTCAAGGTGTCTGCATGCCCCAGTCAGACCGCGGTTTTTTATAAATAGTCACAGGCAGGTACAACTGGGAATCCCCAACTCCGCAATGGGAATTCCGTGTGCACCCACAGCATGGGTGGCTCCCTGGAACCCACCCGCTGTACATAAATGTATCCCATTGCAGTGCCCTGGACAGCAGAGCTAATGTCAGATTAAATGCAGGTGGGCTTCGGCCCACACTGCATGCCCCAACCTGACCGGGCTTTTTAATTCATAGACACAGGCAGGTACAACTCCCTATTGTGAAGTCCCTGTGGACCGACAGCATGGGTGGGTGCCAGGAAGCCACCGGCGGCACATAAATATATCCCATAGCATTGCCCATCACAGCTGAGGTAATGTCATGTTTAATGCAGGTGGGCTTCGGCCCACACTGCATGCCCCAGTCAGACTGGGGTTCTTTAGAAATGGACACATGTAGTTACAACTCCGTGTGGACCGACAGCATGGGTGGCTCCCTGGAACCCACCGGCGGTACATAAATATATCCCATTGCAGTGCCCAGCACAGCTGATGTAACGTCAGCTGTAATGCAAGTGGGCAAAAAATTAATTGGATTACACTGTAGGCGAGGGCCCCAAAAAATTGGTGTACCAACAGTACTAATGTACCTCAGAAAAATTGCCCATGCCCAACCAAGAGGGCAGGTGAAACCCATTAATCGCTTTGGTTAATGTGGCTTAATTGGTAACTAGGCCTGGAGGCAGCCCAGTTAAAATAAAAATTGGTTCAGGTGAAAGTTTCAACGCTTTAATGAGCATTGAAACGTATAAAAATTGTTTACAAAAATTATATGACTGAGCCTTGTGGGCCTAAGAAAAATTGCCTGTTCGGCGTGATTACGTGAGGTTTCAGGAGGAGGAGCAGGAGGAGGAGGAGGAATATTATACACAGATTGATGAAGCTAAAAGGTCCACGTTTTTGATGGTGATAGAGAACGATGCTTCCATCCACGGGTGCAGCCTACGTATTGCTTAGGTATCGCTGCTGTCCGCTGGTGAAGAAGAGAAGTCTGGGGAAATCCAGGCTTTGTTCATCTTGATGAGTGTAAGCCTGTCGGCACTGTCGGTTGACAGGCGGGTACGCTTATCCGTGATGATTCCCCCAGCCGCACTAAACACCCTCTCTGACAAGACGCTAGCCGCAGGACAAGCAAGCACCTCCAGGGCATACAGCGCGAGTTCAGGCCACGTGTCCAGCTTCGACAACCAGTAGTTGTAGGGGGCAGAGGCGTCACCGAGGACGGTCGTGCGATTGGCTACGTACTCCCTCACCATCCTTTTACAGTGCTCCCACCAACTCAGCCTTGACTGGGGAGCGGTGACACAGTCTTGCTGGGGAGCCATAAAGCTGGCAAAGGCCTTGGAGAATGTTCCCCTGCCTGCGCTGTACATGCTGCCTGATCTCTGCGCCTCCCCTGCTACCTGGCCCTCGGAACTGCGCCTTCGGCCACTAGCGCTGTTGGATGGGAAGTTTACCATCAGTTTGTCCACCAGCGCCATGTGGTATAGCATCATTCTCGAACCCCTTTCCTCTTCGGGAATGAGAGTGGAAAGGTTCTCCTTATACTGTGGGTCAAGCAGTGTGTACACCCAGTAATCCGTAGTGGCCAGAATGCGTGTAACGCGAGGTTCACGAGAAAGGCATCCTAACATGAAGTCAGCCATGTGTGCCAGGGTACCTGTACGCAACACATGGCTGTCCTCACTGGGAAGATCACTTTCAGGATCCTCCTCCTCCTCCTCTGGCCATACACGCTGAAAGGATGACAGGCAAGCAGCATGGGTACCCTCAGCAGTAGGCCAAGCTGTCTCTTCCCCCTCCTCCTCATGCTCCTCCCCCTCCTCCTCCTCCTCAACGCGCTGAGATATAGACATGAGGGTGCTCTGACTATCCAGCGACCTACTGTCTTCCCCCGCCTCCGTTTCTGAGTGCAAAGCGTCTGCCTTTATGCTTTGCAGGGAACTTCTCAAGAGGCATAGCAGAGGAATGGTGACGCTAATGATTGCAGCATCCCCGCTCACCATCTGGGTAGACTCCTCAAAGTTTCCAAGGACCTGGCATATGTCTGCCAACCAGGCCCACTCTTCTGTAAAGAATTGAGGAGGCTGACTCCCACTACGCCGCCCATGTTGGAGTTGGTATTCCACTATAGCTCTACGCTGCTCATAGAGCCTGGCCAACATGTGGAGCGTAGAGTTCCACCGTGTGGGCACGTCGCACAGCAGTCGGTGCACTGGCAGATTAAACCGATGTTGCAGGGTCCGCAGGGTGGCAGCATCCGTCTTGGAGTTGCGGAAATGTGCGCTGACCCGGCGCACCTTTACGAGCAGGTCTGACAAGTGTGGGTAGCTTTTCAGAAAGCAATGAACCACCAAATTAAAGACATGGGCCAGGCATGGCACGTGCGTGAGGCTGCCGAGCTGCAGAGCCGCCACCAGGTTACGGCCGTTGTCACACACGACCATGCCCGGTTGGAGGCTCAGCGGCGCAAGCCAGCGGTCCGTCTGCTCTGTCAGACCCTGCAGCAGTTCGTGGGCCGTGTGCCTCTTCTCTCCTAAGCTGAGTAGTTTCAGCACGGCCTGCTGACGCTTGCCCACCGCTGTGCTGCCACACTGCGCGACACCGACTGCTGGCGACGTGCTGCTGCTGACACATCTTGATTGCGAGACAGATGTTGCATTGGACGAGGAGGAGGAGGAGGGTGGTTTAGTGGAGGAAGCATACACCGCCACAGATACCAGCACCGAGCTGGGGCCCGCAATTCTGGGGGTGGGTAGGACGTGAGCGGTCCCAGGCTCTGACTCTGTCCCAGCCTCCACTAAATTCACCCAATGTGCCGTCAAGGAGATATAGTGGCCCTGCCCACCTGTGCTTGTCCACGTGTCCGTTGTTAAGTGGACCTTGGCAGTAACCGCGTTGGTGAGGGCGTGTACAATGTTGCGGGAGATGTGGTCGTGCAGGGCTGGGACGGCACATCGGGAAAAGTAGTGGCAACTGGGAACCAAGTAGCGCGGGGCCGCCGCCGCCATCATGCTTTTGAAAGCCTCCGTTTCCACAAGCCTATACGGCAGCATCTCCAGGCTGATCAATTTGGCAATGTGCACGTTTAACGCTTGAGCGTGCGGGTGCGTGGCAGCGTACTTGCGCTTGCGCTCAAACAGTGGCGCTAGCGACGTCTGGACGCTGCGCTGAGAGACATTGCTGGATGGGGCCGAGGACAGCGGAGGTGAGGGTGTGGGTGCAGGCCAGGAGACGGTAGTGCCTGTGTCCTGAGAGGGGGGTTGGATCTCAGTGGCAGATTGGGGCACAGGGGGAGAGGCAGTGGTGCAAACCGGAGGCGGTGAACGGCCTTCGTCCCACCTTGTGGGGTGCTTGGCCATCATATGCCTGCGCATGCTGGTGGTGGTGGCTCCCCAGCTGATCTTGGCGCGACAAAGGTTGCACACCACTGTTCGTCGGTCGTCAGGCATCTCTGTGAAAAACTGCCACACCGTAGAGCACCTTGACCTCTGCAGGGTGGCATGGCGCGAGGGGGCGCTTTGGGAAACAGTTGGTGGATTATTCAGTCTGGCCCTGCCTCTACCCCTGGCCACCGCACTGGCTCGGCCTGTGCCCACACCCTGACTTGGGCCTCCGCGTCCTCGCCCGCGTCCACGTCCTCTAGGCCTACTCCTACCCCTCAGCATGCTGTATTACCAGTAGTGCAGAAACAGAACGCTGTAATTAAATGTGCCACTAATTGGCCTGTGGTTGGAGGCTGACTTCGCTTACGGAACGCACAGCAGAGCCAGGAAATAATTTTGCGCAAGCCTGCTGTAACACTTAGCTGGCTGCGTATGAATTAGGAGGACAACTACCCCCAGCACAGACCCAGTACACTGAGGACAGTCACAGGCAGCCCAAATAGATTTTTTTCCCCAAATGTTTTTGGAAAGGCCCACTGCCTATATTCAATAAATATGCCTTCTGTCCCTGCCTCACCACTACTGGCCCTGGACAATGTATAATTACTGCAGGGCGCAATGCTCTGCACGGCCGATATACAAAAAAAAAAAAAAAGTGCAACACTGCAAAAAGCAGCCTCCACACTACTGCATACGGTTAGATGTGGCCCTAAGAAGGACCGTTGGGGTTCTTGAAGCCTAAAATACACCTAACACTCTCCCTATAGCAGCTCCACCATCAACAGCACTTTCCCTGATCTATGTCAGAACGCATCTGTGGCGAGCCGCGGGAGGGGCCGATTTTTATACTCGGGTGACACCTGATCTTGCCAGCCACTCACTGCAGTGGGGTGGTATAGGGCTTGAACGTCGCAGGGGGAAGTTGTAATGCCTTCCGTCTTTCTATTGGCCAGAAAAGCGCGCTAACGTCTCAGAGATGAAAGTGAAAGTAACTCGAACATTGCGTGGTGCTCGTCTCTATTAACGAGCATCTCGAACACGCTAATACTCGAACGAGTATCAAGCTCGGACGAGTACGTTCGCTCATCTCTAAACCCAACCTAAGGGCTCCTTCACATGAGCGTAACATATTCTCGTTGCAGGGATCATAATAATGTGATTGCGCTCTGCGTCCTCACACAAGCATAACCACGCTCCTTTACTGTACTTTTTTGCACTGTCGGGCCTGTTCACATCAGTGCAGGACACAATTGTGCCATATTTGAACAGGCGGAGCAGCAGACTTAGTAGGCGGGCCAGCCTAATTACTACCCAGTGTTATCGATTAACACTGCAAAATTGTGCAGTTCGGTTCATTATTGCGTTCAGGACAAGTATGCTTGTGCCCACTCTGTAGACTCCTATGGGGCATCAGGTGCACAAATGCACACAAAAAGAGAGCATGTCACAGATGTGGTTTGCTCCTGTATTAAGAAGCCCAAGGAGCGACTACTCACGGGCATATTTGCAACCACAAAATATGCGTGCCAGATGTGCAGCGAATCAGATCCATTGAATTAAATGGGTTCCTTCATATGTGTTTTTTTTTTCATGGGCATATAAAGCGCAAGGAAAAAAACGCAGCATGCTCTATTTTGTACACAATTGCTCAAGAAAGATCCCGGTGTACCCGAAATCACGCAGTTAACTGCACGAGTTGGAAGGCTTAAACGAGAACACTTCGGCGTACCAAGTCAGCTGACCCGCCTACTATGTAGGCTGCCCTGCGTACTTTAACATCGTTCTGCCGGGATCAGTTGTCCCTGCAGCACAATAAAGTACGGTAAAAAGCACCGATATGGGCGCAATAGCCCACAATCGTGTGCCCTGCATGGTGCATATACGTCTCTTCCACGTGAGACCACCCTAAGAATCATTGCCCGGCTAACTACAGTCCATTGAGAATAACACACAAGGGTAAAGACTATTCTTGGAAATCAGTATAGACATCCCTGGAAAACTCTGCGAATCATCCACGTTTCTACCAAAGAATGCTCATCCTTGCCAGGGTGCCCTGCGGAGGCTCACGACTTAGTAAGATGAGTTAATGATTACGAGTTTTGCATCACATACTGTATATCTGATCACATCTTATTTAGCAGGAAGGAAATAAACATGTTGTGCTTGTTGTTATTGAGTTGTTGTTATTTATCTAACATTACATCCCGGTGCTACTTGTGTGCCGGGCAGGCTTCCAGGCGAGCAGGGATATTCAATTATCTAGCTGTAAATAAGATATATGAGCAAAAATAAATATGAGCCTTACAGCCAGATAATAACTCCGATATGAAGAGGTGTATGGAGAACAAAGATATCCTCAGAGCTGAGCTGCAAAATACAAACATGTAGATTACTGCCTGCTAAGGAGCTACTAAACGTATATTTCTACTGCCAACTCACAAATCCACATAAAATAGTCAAGGAGTAATCACTGAAAAAATAGGGAATTCTATATACGGTGGATTAGCAAACATACAGCTAAATCGAGTAATCCGGCTCACTTGTAACTACACTGTAAGTTATATCAGGACCTACCCATGTTTCCCAGAAAATAAGACTCTGTATTATATTAATTTTTACCCCAAAAGAGGCACTAGGTCTTATTTTCAGGGGGGGTTATTATACCTACCTAGCAGGCTCGGTCCAGATACCTCCCACTGCTCTCCACAGTTTATCCAGTTCTGCATTGGCTGGTTCTTCCACCGGTGCTCAGCCAACCAACAGCCATCACGTTGTAGAGGAGGAATTTATGGATTGGCTGAGCCATGGCCAATCACAGCTATCGCATTGGTTCATCCAGCACTGCATTGATTGGCTGAGCAGCAGGCGAAGAACCAATCACAGTCATTGCTTCCTGGAGGTGGGATTTATGAGTCCCATATCCAGGAAGTGATGTTCTCCGAGCGTATGAGGACTGTGGGTGCTGTTCCGAAACTCTAGAGAACAGAGTGAGGCACCTGGACCAAGCCTGCTAGGCAATGTATTCTGTTTTTTTTATGCAGTGTTACTAGGGCTTTTTTTTGGGGGGGGGGTAGGGCTTATGTTTCAAGCACCCCTGAAAATTAGGCTATGGCTTTTTTTCGAGGTAGATCTTATTTTCGAGGAAAACAGGGTATGTCAGTGACAAGTGGCCATGTTAGGCTGCCTTCACATCTGCGCTTGCACCTCCATTCAGAGGTTTCGTTGCAGATGCGGCAAAAATACCGTAAGAAATAGCGCTGCATACGCTGTTTGGTTCTGTCAGAAGTTCTGCCTTGGGGATTCCCCTTTCCTGCTCCCTGAACAGAGAAGGAAAACAAACCCCCACCGCAGATGTAAAGGCAACCTTATGCCCCTTCTAGACGAGATGATTCTCATTTGAAGGAATGAGCAAATGACATCACCTCTAACTCATTCGCACTTGTTCAGCCTGTTTAAACAGGCAGATCATCGTTGAGAATCATTCAACTCTCGTTTAGGGCTGCTTCTACATAGATCACAGCATGTAGGGGGTTAAAAAGCGGAGATTGATGTTCTCATCAATCTCTCGTGTTGCAGAGTAAGAGCTTCTGATCCTGCGCCATCCACATGACATAAGTTTATGTCCTGGTGCATTAAGTATCTCGCTGCCATAATGTAAACGTACGTCATATAGCATCAAGGGATTTAACCCTTTTCAATCCAATTTGTATCCTGTTTTTCCTTAGATCATAATGTCTTCAGACGTCAGACAGTGGATTGGAAAGGGTTAACAGTATCATTTGGGAATTTCATAATAGTATTCTGATGATATACACACAAGAAAACACGCACCGATGCTGTCAGCCAATGAGAAATGGCCAATTAGTTTGAGTACAAGGTGAGTTCTTTCCCTGCGCAAACCCGCAAAAAAATAGAGCATGCTGGGTATTTTCTAGCACGATCGAATTAGGCCCACCAAATATGCGCATGGGAATGAAGCCATTGAAACCACTGGGTCTATTTTCTGCGTATTGCGCTTGCAAATTTTTCTTGCGCAAATACGTCCATGTGAATCCGGCCTTCATGTCTATTGTTTTATGTCATTCTTCTCGGTTGTCTATGGTCGGATGTGATAACTGACTTTTAAAGCTTTTTTTTTTTTTCAAATACTGATTTTATCAGAGATATTTGCAGCTGAAAAGGTACAAGTATTAGCGAAAGTAAAATTTGGCATCTTTTAATGGAAGTTGTTGATGGATTGTGAATTCTTTCAAGAGTTCAGGCCAAACCCATATCAAGAATTGAGAGGTACAGGCTGAACTAACAAAAGGGAAGGACCATAAACTATTAATAGGATGTACTGGGAAGTAAAGCGGGGCTTTCAGTTACATTATGACCTACAAAACTACAAGAACTTGTGCTTATTGTAGCAAAATGAAGAACACAAATACAGCTGAGAGGCGAAGGCTACACTATGACTACTGATAGTAGCGCTACTGATTGACTTTAACTATCAGCTGACAGCCTACAAGATCACATACATCGAACTGGACAATAATACTTCGGACTGTAGCTTTATGTTTAAAATGAATTGCTAGCCCTAACCTTATGTGGTATGTTTGTTCCAGACTTTTGGTATGGATTCTGTACCAAAAATCCACAGTAAAGTCCCATAATACATCTGTACGTCACGCAAAGAAAAGCACCGATTAGTTGTTTAACAATATCTGATTGATTTTAGAAAGGTCAAAGCA
Source organism: Eleutherodactylus coqui (assembly GCF_035609145.1). NCBI lineage: Eukaryota > Metazoa > Chordata > Amphibia > Anura > Eleutherodactylidae > Eleutherodactylus > Eleutherodactylus coqui. The sequence continues at coordinate 43,082,726 of NC_089848.1, read as the reverse complement.
TATCAATCCTGACTTTCAGCATTACATGTATTTAGTCAGGGGGTTACAAAGTTCAGCCAATGCCCATAACTACATACCATGTAATACTTCTTAGGCTGCCTGTCCACAGGTGTAGGGAGCAGGAGACAGCTAACAGTTCTCCGCACTGAGCCTATCTGACAGATAGGCTCACCACGGAGAATCGCGGCATTTTTGCCCGCGAGTGGAGAATCGCTATAATTCTCCGCTCGTGGACAGGGGGCTGCGTTCCCCGCGGCCGGATTATCGCTGTGGGGAACGCAATGAAAATTTGCCTGTGGACAGGCAGCCTTACAAAGTAAAATAAAGTAAAATTTAAGGTTCTGTTCCTTTATTAGAAAAAACCCTCACAAAATAAAATAGTATCAGCATAAGTAGAGCAGTAACAAAAGTAACATTTAGTGAAGGACAAGTGTAGAAGAGAGTGGGGGAAACACATAAGGGAAAGATCATGCGATGAAGGGCGTTGGGCTGTGCTTACAGATTGTCACATCGGTGCTCAGCAAAGATTTGAAGGCTCAACTTCACCTGCTGCAATGCAAAGTTTGAAACCTCATTCACTGAAAAAGCCAAAAATGCAATACCTGATAGTCTGCAAAGCAGACACGATCGCCATAAGGCAGGCACAATTGCCGTAGGGCAGGTGCAACGGCCATAAGCCCTAAAGATGTGCAGTCAGCCAGATAATGGTGTGGAGGAGCAACTTGTTCATTGCAGGCTAACATGAAGTCACCCACTCAACCCAGCCCTGATTGGGGAGGAGCGACTGCATATAATCATAGCCTGCACATGTTTGAAACCTCTACCTAAAAATCCACATGTAAGGTGGCTTTCACACTTGCGCTGGGGATTCCACTTTCTTGCACTGTTCATTGAGCAAGAAAGGGAATCCCCATGGCCGAACCGTTCTGTCTCTGGATGGAACCAAACAGCATCGGGCAGACCCCATTGACTATAAATGGGTCCATCTGCTTTCCTCCCGGCTGACTGGCTTGTGGATGGATGAAAAGCGCTGCATGCAGCAATCTTTCTTCCGATATTTTCAGATGGATCTACGACGGATCCTCCGGCTGGTAACAGGAGTGTCAAAACTTAAATTTAAAGAGGGTTTTAATTGACCGCAAGCTGAGAACTTATAAAGGTAAGGGAACTGAAAAACAAAATATTTAAGAAACTTGCATCTTTTTTCTTTCGCCACTGATTATGTTTTATTTGCATAAAATCCTTTTAGTTTCTAACAAGAATCTTGAAACCTGCGATGCAACAGGGTACTAGAGCCTCCATGCTTGCCTGGATCACATCTTGTATCCAAGCTAGAGTCAGTACAACAGGGTACTACAGCCTTCATGCCTGCCTGTATCACATCTTGGATCCAAGCTAGAGGCGCTAAAACAGGGTACTAGAGCCTCCATGCCTGCCAGTATCACATCTTGCATCCAAGCTAGAGGTGGTACAACCTGGTGCTAGAGCCTCCATGCCTGCCTGTATCACATCTTGTATCCAAGCTAGAGGTGGTACAACCTGGTGCTAGAGCCTCCATGCCTGCCTGTATCACATCTTGTATGCAAGCTAGAGGCGGTACAACAGGGTACTAGAGCCTCCATGCCCACCTGTATCATATCTTGTCTACAAGCTAGAGGTGGTAAAACAGGGTACTAGAGCCTCCATGCCAGCCCGTATCACATCTTGTATCCAAGCTAGAAACGGTACAACAGGGTACTAGAGCCTCCATGCCTGCTTGTATCACATCTTGTATGCAAGCTGGACAGAAGAAGAATAGCCGTGGCAGCAGGAAACGATGCAATCAAAAAACCTTTATTCCTCCAGACACCATACGACGTTTCGATCAGACATGATCTTTATCAAGGACTTTACTATTGTGATTGTATACAAGCTAGAGGTGGTACAACAGGGTACTAGAGCCTCCATGCCCGCCTGTATCACATCTTGTATCCAAGCTAGAGGCGGTACAACAGGGTACTAGAGCCTCCATGCCCGCCTGTATCACATCTTGTATCCAAGCTAGAGGCGGTACAACAGGGTATTAGAGCCTCCCTTCAGGGGGTCATTTCTCTGCAATAAATTCTCCTTCGCTCCGATATTCTAATCACTTTCTTATATCAACATTACAATCCTGCAGAGAAAGTTTCATTTGATTCCAGCAACTTCTTCACCATAGTTGATCGGCTGGGGTTTATCACTCAGGCCAACCAGCCGTTTTGGGTGCCTGCTGTCAGTCCACAGCATGCAGGGTACAGAGTGGAAGAAGATAGCTTTGACCCCGGTATAGTGGTCGGCACTGGTAATTGCAGGTATAACTTTCATTAAAATTTATGGGAACTACACTTCCCTGAAATGTACAATGCTCTGAGGTTGAAAAACATCTTGCAGCAGGTAAGGAAAGTCAAAGTCTTATATGTAACTGGAATGAATGGACATTTTTTTAAATCTCCTAATGTGTTATAATAATAATTACTTATTATTATCATCGTTATCAAAATTCATGAACCTTTTTGTATATTTGTACAACACTGTACAAATTGGAAAGGGAAGGGCCGGGTCTGTTGCATAGAATCCCTTCTAATGTACTTCGCAGACTACTGTTATCTGCACAGTTTTATATTAGATGAATAATCCAGATGCCATTTCATATTGTTTTATGATCTTTTTTGGGAAAATGCCAAAAATTTCAGCTTAAATTACAGCTATTTTTTAATATTTCTCAGGCAGCAGTGAGAAAAAACTAAATATTGAGTCTAAGAAAGCATTGTTGAACGGGCAATTGGCTTGTAATTTCTAGGTAGAGTGCTGGGTGTGTTCTCTATGTAATATATATATATTTATAAGTATTCTGAACAATTATATTCCAACCAGACAGAAAGAAATGTGTAGCAAGAAATAATCATTTAGCAGTTTTGGACTCTGTTACTGATATCCCAGTGGATCTGTGACCGAGGTTATATTAGTTCTGCATCAATAGAAAAAGTTCATATAAACATACTGACATCATTGTTTTCAATGGGTTGACTCACAATATCGCTTTTGCGTGAGAAAAAACATGCCATGCTCTATTTTTGTGCACATTTGCGCACCTAAGGCACCATGGTGAGCCTGCGGCAGTGTGCAAATGATCCCTGCGGAATTGCGCCATAAATTGCACAATTTGATGGGGGGAATCGATAACACTGAGGAGTAATTATTCTGCACAGCCTTTTCATTCCTGGTAAACAGTCCCCAACGGTGCAGAAAGTATAGTGAAAAGCGCCAACACGTACATGATACAGATCAATATAAGCAAAATCCAGCAGCACTCACCACAACCCATAAGGGGGGGCCTTTTCTTAGGAATGAACTGCAAGACCTGATGATATGGTCGAAACGTCGCCTCTCTGTGTGATGATGTGATTTCCATCCAGCATTCCTATGGAAGCATAAAATCGTTTTTTGCACCATAAACCTGCTGCCTGATCTTTATTTCATTGATGGCGCAACCTTCACAATGAAAAGAGTTGGGCTATCGCAATTGTATCTGCGAAGGAGCCCTCGGGCCGGTGTCACAAGGGCGCAAGCGCATTTTCTTTCACATTTGCGTCACGTATTTGGTCAAACAGCATTGCATTTTTGCGCCCCTGCGTGTGCGGTTTACTGTACTTTTTGCCTGTGCAAGTCATGTGCAAAAAATAAAAACACACAACCATGCTCTAATTCATTGAAATGGGCAATAAGGTTCATTAGTTGAATATGTGCTATTTTTCTGTGCAAGTACACAGGAAAATAGAGCCTGCTGCATATATTTTGCACAACCTAGATGCGCCCGCAATATACCGTTATGTGAACGAGCCAATTGGTATCAGTGGGCTCTTTTCACTGCTTATTGTACGTGCAAATTTTGCATGTGCAAAACACGGTGCAAATATGCCTGTCTGACACAAGCCTAAGGCCGGATTCTCACGACTGTAGTCGCGCACGCAATACACAGTGAATAGAGCCCATTCATTTCAATGGGTTCATTCGCGCAAAAAGTACAGTAAAAAACGCTATTGCCCGTGCAAATAAGCAATGCCCAATAACACAGTGCAAATACGCATATACTTATGTGAATCTGTGCTAACTCGCTAGTTACCCGTACATATTCCTGAGGCGACCTTTGGTGCACAAAATACAAACATGCCGCATCATTTTTCATGTAAGCGAAATACGTGTGAAAAAAAAGAATAGTGAGAATGAACTAATTGAAATCATTGGGTTCTATTCGCTGCGTATTGCACGTGCAAATACTCTGTGTGCGACCGAGCCTTAAAGGGGTTGTCCCGCGCCGAAACGTTTTTTGTTTTTTTTCAATAGCCCCCCCGTTTGGCGCGAGACAAACCCGATGCAGGGGTAAAAAAAAAAACCGTCCAGTACTTACCCGAATCCCCGCGCTCCCGCGACTTCTTACTTACCTTAGTAAGATGGCCGCCGGGATCTTCACCCGCGATGCACCGCGGGTCTTCTCCCATGGTGCACCGTGGGCTCTGTGCGCTCCATTGCCGATTCCAGCCTCCTGATTGGCTGGAATCGGCACACGTGACGGGGCGGAGCTACAAGGAGCAGCTCTCCGGCACGAGCGGCCCCATTCGGAAGGGAGAAGACCGGACTGCGCAAGCGCGTCTAATCGGGCAATTAGACGCTGAAATTAGACGGCACCATGGAGACGGGGACGCCAGCAACGGAACAGGTAAGTGAATAACTTCTGTATGGCTCATATTTAATGCACGATGTACATTACAAAGTGCATTAATATGGCCATACAGAAGTGTATACCCCAACTTGCTTTCGCGGGACAACCCCTTTAAAGAAGTCGTTGCATGAAAAATATTGTTTCTTGTTAGATCCACCTCAATGTTAAAACGTTTTTTTTTCATTCTCATTCGCAGAAAAAACACTTGTATCCCCAGGTATTCGAGGACTAATGTTAGAACAGCGCCACCTGCTGTTCACTGGGTACATGGAGGGATTCCACTACTTCTAAAACTGCTAGGTCTTTTCTGATGTCAGAAGAGATACTGAGCAAGTGATAAAAGACGGAGACCGTGTTATCACAGAGAAGCAAGACAGAGTGGAAGTGTCCACCGTGGACACACTCATAAAAACTAATTTTGCAAAAAACGAGCCCTCACACAGCCGCATCAATGGAATAATACAATCTTTGGGAATTAAAATCAGACACCCAAAAGGAGTTTTCATTTTCTGCAAAACTCGTCATGCAGTTACATCTCAAGCACATATGCAAATGATGAGGGGTGATTAGATGAACAGTCTTGTTACATGACGCCATAAAAATAGTTCCTCCCTTGGTCTATAAAAGGCTCCCTGAGGCTCCTTGTGTGTAGTGACCTCTTATTTCACTTGTGTGGAGCTTGTTGACCACTAGACACCTCTACAACGTAATTGAAGTTAACCAGTTAACAAAATTTGAGAGAGGGGGCATTATTGGAATAATCAACAAATTGCCCACCACCTGGGCCATTATGACCAGACTGTTAGGACCAGTGGATGCGTGAGGACACACAAGGTGACCGGGATCAGGACGCCCTCGACAGACAACCAGTAGAAAGGATCGCCTGATTGACAGGTGGCGCCATCATTACACCCCTGTGTCTGTTGGAACCATTTCCAGGTACTTGGCTGAAGGACATTTGGTCTCATGGCCCACTACATGTACTAGCTTTGACACCCACCATCGCCTCCATTTACAGTGGTGTCGTGAATGATGAAATTGGATGCTACAGAGTGGAACCGGGCTATCTTATTCAACAAATCCCGGTTTAGTTTGTGCATGGATGATAGCCATGTTCGTGTCTGTAGACCTCGGGGTGAGCACCTCAATCCTGCCTTTGCTGTGGAGCACCATACTGTCTGCACTGCTGGTATGATGGTCTGGGGGGTCCATCGCATATGACCGTCGGTCACTACTAGTAGTGGTACGAGGGACAGTGACAGGTCAGCGATACGTTCAGGACATCCTGCAGCCACATGTGTTGCATCTCATTACGGGGCTTCCATTAGGCATTTTCAAACAGGATAATGCTCAACCGCACACACAAAAGTGTCACAGGAATGTGTCCACAACATTGCCACAATTCCGTGGCTGCCCATTCATCAGATATATTGGCCATATAACAAGTTTGGACCATCTGGGATCCCAACTTCGAAATCCTATGAGTTTGTACGAGCTTGAGACTCAGTTACAACAAATGTGGACCGATATGGCACAGGATACCATACGGAACATGTATGCCTCCATGCCGAACCGTATCATATATTGTATCCAAGCTAGCAGCAGCCCAACAGGGTACTAGAGCCTCCATGCCCGCCCATATCACATCTTGTATCCAAGCTAAATGCGTCCCAACAGGGCACTAGGGGCTCCCTATGATTGTTGAATCTTCCGCAATAAATTCTCCTTTTGCTCTGATATTGTGATCACTTACTTATATCAACTTTGCAATAACACAGAGAAAAAGTTTAAAGGGGTTGTCCCGCGGCAGCAAGTGGGTCTATACACTTCTGTATGGCCATAATAATGCACTTTGTAATGTACATTGTGCATTAATTATGAGCCATACAGAAGTTATAAGAAGTTTTTCACTTACCTGCTCCGTTGCTAGCGTCCTCGTTCCCATGGCGCCGACTAATTTTCGCCGTCTAATGGCCAAATTAGCCGTGCTTGCGCAGTCCGGGTCGTCTTCTGTTCTCAATGGGGCTCCGTGTAGCTCCGTGTAGCTCCGCCCCGTCACGTGCCGATTCCAGCCAATCAGGAGGCTGGAATCGGCAATGGACCGCACAGAAGCCCTGCGTTCCACGGAGAGAGAAGATCCCGGCGGCCATCTTCAGCAGGTAAGTAAGAAGTCACCGGAGCGCGGGGATTCAGGTAAGCACTCTCCGGTGTTCTTTTTTAACCCCTGCATCGGGGTTGTCTCGCGCCGAACGGGGGGGGGGGTTGAAAAAAAAAAAACCCGTTTCAGCGCGGGACAACCCCTTTAATTGCATTCCGACAACTCCTTCTTTTTACAATGAGTGTAAAAATGTTATGGAAGTCAAAAGATGGTGCTAAAAAATATATTTTTTAAAGGAATTTTTTATAAGTTATACTACATAAAAAACTACATTTGGTAGTGCTGAAATTGTACTGAACCATAAAATAAAAGGTAACATGATATTTTTACTATATTATGAATGCCGTTAAACAGCCCCCCCACCCAAAAAAAGCTATTGTGTTTTTTTCCAACTTTGTCCTACTTAGAAAGTTTTCTAATATATTACATAATACATTAAATGCTACCATTAAAAAAGAGAACTTGTCCTGTAGAAAATAAGCCCCCATGTAGTTATGTCAAGAAAAATTAAAAAAATAATAGATTGTTGACGGTAGGGAGGTAAGTAATGGTCTCCACATTTCGGATGAATATGTCATAGATGAAAAAAGAGCACCTTATGATGGCAATACACCTATATATAGCGGAGAGATCAGAAGTTCTAAGCCTGAGATGGAGGCATCTGCCGCCCTTTTATTGAGTGAATCAGCTTGTTTGCTAGGCAACATTATGTATCTATGTATAGTCATTGCATCACTGTGTAATCTAATCCTAGAGAGAAGACATTCACCTGGGATATGATTATGTATTTCCATTCATACAGCGGTTCATTGGCATGACGAGATGCATCACTTAATTGTGCATTAACCTGTAATCATTACAAATGCCTCTTTGCCTTCTCTCTGAGCAGACATATTTTATTTATGAACCAGCTGTGGCCATGAACTTTGTCCATTGAGAAATATTGCTTTGCAGGTTCTGAGGTGGTGGGGGGGATGGAGGGGGAAGGGAGACTTATTCTGGAAGGATATAGATCATGATCTAAAGAACATGGCCTGATGCAGATTAATATATACCTGGTCATCCTCTGTGATGGATAATGCATTTCTTGTACAAAGCCATCTTTTCTTGAAGATTGGTCCAAAATGTCGAATTGGGTTGGAGAGTCATGACACGTCATTTCCTCCCTGCCAAACTGTGAGCAGGTCACAATCCACTTGTAGGTATGTAGCACCTGTAGGAAGAGTTGGTTGACTCTTTAGGCAACTGCAACTGGGAGGCATCTCAAAAGATTGGAAATTCAAAGGGTAGGTGTTGTCAATAGAGGAAAGAGCTGTGATTAAAGCTTGTACCCTCCACTTCTCTGTTTCCCATCATGAGAAATAAGTAAGCAGCACTTAAGATCTAGGGGAGCGATTCCCAACCTTTCAGGATGTCGGCATTGATCTTGCTGTGGCCTTGTGACAAAACATGGAACATTTATTCAAACTTGGAGGTTTTTTAGTGTAAATGGTAGGTTGGAGAATAATTCAAATTGGGAAATCCCTAATGACCAATCTGTTTTTTTGCAAAGGAAGAGAAATAGAAAGGAAGAGACCAAATTGCAAATCTCCGATGGATCATGGAAAAGCCCCAGGAGCCAGAAAGATGTATACATATGCTTTATTGATTACAACAATGCCTTTGATTGCATTGAACACAAATCGGAGTCCTGGGACATCTGGAGCAACTCATACAGTCGTCATTTGCAAACCAAGAGGCTATGGTCAGGGCCTCCAACAGTAGCACAGAATGGTTCAGAATCGGGAAAGGCATCTTATTCCCGGCATTGTTCAGCCTGTAGGCAGAGGCAACCTTGAGGCAATGCAATTAAGACAAATCCAACATCGGAGTCAAGATCGGTGGAAGAAATATCAACAATCTCCGATATGCAGATGATACAAGCTTGCTGGCAGAAAGTCAGGAAGATTTGGAACAACTGATACTAATAGTTAAAAAAGGGAGTGAAGAAGTGGCCTACACTTGAATATCAAGAAAACTAAGATTTGGTAACAGTATAGGAAAAATCAAAATCTACCATCTAAAAATCAAAGCATTTCAAGACTTCATATTCATCAGATCGAAAATCTACCGCAACAGAGAAATAAAACAATGAATTGTGCTAAGTCACAGAACAATGTTAAGTGTGGATAAGATCTGGAAAAGCAAAGACCTAAGCATTGCAACGAAATGCCAGATAGTCAATGCACTCATCTTCCCACTCATCTTCCCAATCACAATTTATGGCTGTGAAAGTTGGACAGTGAAGCAAATGGACCGGAGGAAGATTGATGGCTTCGAACTTTGGTGCTGGAGGAAACTCCTATGAATTCCTTGGACCACCAAGATCAAAAACAAAATAGTCCTAGACCGCATCAAACCAAAGTTGTCATTGGGGGACAACAGTATAAAACAGAGACTCTCATACTTCAGCAACATATAGGGAGCTAATTCATTGGAAACATCCATAATGCTTGGAGTGATCAGCGGTAAAAGAAGACTTGGCCACCAAAGAACGCGCTGGCTTGATTCTATCGAAGCCGGCGTCAACATGCAAATGATCGAACTGAAAGAAGCCGTACAGAACAGAACCACATGAAGAGAGCTGCTCCATAAAGTGTCTGAGAGTTGCCTGACCAAACGGATAAAGATAGATAGAAACAAATGGTGTACCTGTCTTCTATCCTATAACCATTTCTTCATGATGAGTTTCTATTGCAGTCATTAGGGGAAGAATTAGCTTGGCTGATGTGGTCTGCTGTATGACTCTATCGGCTGATCTTTGGCGTCTTCTCTCGAGCCATTCACAAAATCACAGAGCTTTTCTATATCAGTTATTTGTAATCTTACTATAAATACCTAGAATGATCATCTGATCGATAGCTCTTAGGATAGTTTCTGATGTAAGACCCCGATGCACTATTACCACCTAGGGAACATATTATGTTGTTCATTGGGGTTTTTAAAGAGAAAGAAACATCACTACTTGACACAAATGAAGCAACAGGGGCATTTTGTTCTCTGGGACAGTTTTAATAATTGAGTATCACTATGTAGAGTAACCAAGCCAGAGCAGATTATATCTATAAGGAAGGACCCCTTCACACCAGGGTATGCGTATTTGCGTGCATGTGAGTGCAGTGTATTTGTGGATTGAGCAATGCTTTTTTGTGCACACATCGGCTTATTTTACTTATGGCTAATTAGTCCAGATAGTAACATAGTATGTTAGGCCGAAATAAGACATATGTCCATCCAGTTCAGCCTACTACCCGCCCAATGTTGACCCAGAGGAAGGCAAGAAAAAAAAAAAATAATGAGGAGAAGCCAATTTCCCAATTAGGGCGCCTACCCACTGGCGTTGCCGATTTCCGCGCGTGAAAAACGCAGCGTTTTCCGCGGCTTTTTCGTTAATTTCCATTGACAATCATGGGTGCATTAAGAGAAAAATAAGGAGACATATGCAACTGACAGTTCCTATGTTAAAAATTGCAACAGACCCGAAAAAAAAAACCCCAATGGACAAGAACACACTCTATACTAATTGCTCTTCAGAAAAAACGCAAAACGCAATTTAGCATCGCAGAAAAAAAAATCGCCAGTGGGTAGGCGCCCTGAAATGGAAAAAAATCCTTCATGACTCCAATCTGGCACTTGGAACAATCGCCGGATCACCGACCCTTCTGAAGTTTTTAATGATTACAACATATAATATTGTATCGCTGAAGAAAGACATCCAGGCCCCTCTTGAACTCCTTTATTGAATTTTCCATCACCACATCCTCAGGCAGAGAGTCTCACTGCTCTTACAGTAAAGAACTATGTCGGTACAGAAACCTTCTTTCCTCTAGATCAGAGGTTCTGAAACTTTTTTTTGCCCTGTAGACCACTTACCGATTTTTTGTTTTGTTTTTGTTTTCCATAGACCCCTTGCCTGCCGACCGTATCGGATTCCGCATGCAGAAGCCCTCAGCGGAATCTGACCCTGTACGCAGCTGGCATCCGCTCGTACCTGTCATATCTTCTTTCTTGTACCGCAGATGGTGCACACAGCTTGCCGTCAGACATGCGCAGTACATATTTTTTTTAAACCCCTGTTTTTCCTAGGCGATGACGCGGAATCCGCAACCTTTCTGCAATGTCAATTGCATAAGGGCCGCGGGTTGGATGGCTTCTATTGACTTCAATGGAAGCCATCCACGCGGAATCCGCTTAAAAATAGAACATGCTGCGATTTCTTTTCTCCAGAAGCGGAAAATCACGTTTGATTTCCGCTCGTCAGCAGGAAAAGGCATTTTTGAATAGCATGCTATGGGTGGTTTTTGCTGCGGAATCTGGAGGTGGACGCCCGCTTTGACGGCCTAATATTGAATTTTCCTTAACTTTTTAAAGTGAAATGCGTTTTTTTTTAGCTGACACAGCGCTGCTGTAAAGTGGACAATTGTGAAAAAAGAAAAACGTACAATTTTTATTCAGATCTTTATTGAAAAGACATAAAATGCAAGAAAATATTTGGATTTGAGACGAAACAAATTGGAACCTGGTAAAATTCTTACATAAAGTGACTACACAAATAATGCTGTTAATGGGAGGGATGAGCCGAATACTCTGAGAGCAATTGTTCAATATTTGGCTTCAAATTAGTGAGGTATAGTCTCACATCTCCGCATCCAGGGATTTGCAATCAATTTCTTTTTTTCGTAAGAAGATTGGCGACCGCGCTAAAACCCCTTTCCACGAGGTATGAAGATGGAAGAGCTATCAAAAACTTTCTTGTGACAGCCCATAATGCGTGACTGCCGGTATGAAAACTTGTAAAATCTTGCACATGAACATAGCAGACCACAAATCAGATGGGTATATTTCTCACAAACCCCTTGAGCTCTGACGGATCATATGAAAACGATGCACAGTAGAAACTTTATAGGTAAATTAGCTGCTGCGCAGGGCTGTTTTGTCTATCGCCAGAACCCAAGAAGTTTTGCGCGAACTCTACATAAACAATCTTATGAAATATCAAAGAGGTCAGTAATTTCTATGTCTATAAGTATTATGTACACAATCTATGTGAGGTGCATTATGTCATTTATAGAATGCCTAAATGTTCATGATGACCTGCCTAAATGGTCAAAATCGACCCCTGGGGGTCCATATAGACCACTTTGTGAACCACTGCTCTAGACATAGAGGACGCCCCCTTGTTACAGTCACAGTCCTGGGTATAAACAGATCATGGGAGAGATCTCTGTATTGTCCCCTGATATATTTATCCATAGCTATTAGGTCACCTTTTGGCCATCTTTTTTTTAAACTAAATAACCCCAATTTAGATAACCTCTCTGGGTATTGTAGTCCATCCACTGCATTAATTACTCTAGTCACCCACCTTTGTACCCTCTCAAGCTCTGATATGTCCTCCTTGAGTACCGGTACCCAAAACTGTCCACAATATTCCATGTGTGGTCAGACCAGTGACTTGTAAAGAGGAAGAACAATGTTCTCTTCATGTGCCCCTAGAACTCTTATGATCCTATTTGCCTTGGCAGCAGCTGTCTGACACTGGTTGCTCCAGTTAAGCTTACAGTTAACTAAAACCCCCAAGTCCTTCTCCATGTCAATGTCTGCCAGTGGTTTCCCACTTAGGCCTTAGTCAGACGGGCATTTTTTTGCGCGATTTGCGCATCGCATGTCGCATGCGCATGCGCAAATCGCGTGACCGGGGGCGAAAAATCGCGGGAAAAATCTGCACCTAGCCGCGTTAATCGTCGCAGCAAAACGCCCGTCTGACTGGAGAAAAATCGCCGTGCGCATCAAAATGCGCATGAAACTTAGACTGACCGGCGAAAAAAATGATTTTGGTGCGCACATAAAACACCGAACGCAGATAGGCGCGATCTGCGAATCGTCGTGTCCTATAATTTATCGCATATCCGCATAAAAAGCGGACATGTGACCGATACCATAGCGAACCATTGGTTCTATATATGCGCGAATCGCATGTGCAAATCGCGCGAAAAAACGCCCGTCTGACTAAGGCCTTAGTGTGTAATGGTGATGTGTATTTTCCTGCCCATGTGCAGAACCTTACACTTTTCAGTGTTAAACCTCATTTGCCACTTTTCTGCCCCCAACTTATCCAGATCCTCTTGCCTTGTGTCCTCTCTTGTGTTAATATCTTTACATAGTTTTGTGTCATCTGCAAATATTGATATTTTACTGTATAATCCTTCTACAGGGTCATTAATAAATATATTAAAAAGAATAGGGCCCAAAACTGCCCCCTGTGGTACCCCACTGGAAACGGTGACCCAATCAGAGTATGTACCACTTACGGTATAACCACGCTCTGCTTTCTATCACTGACCAGTTACTTACACACATTCCCTCCCAGACCAAGCATTTTCATTTTATATACCAACCTTTTATGCGGCACTGTATCAAACACTTTGGAAAAGTCCAGATATACAAGATCCATTAACTCTTCCCGGTCCAGTTTAGAACTTACCTCCTTGTAGAAGCTGATCAGGTTGGTTTGGACAGGAGCGATCTCTCATAAACCCATGCTGGTACTGCATTATACAGCTATTTTCCCTGAGGTTCTCCAGGATGGCATCTCTTAGAAAGCCTTCAAACATTTTACCCACAATAGAAGTAAGACTTACTGGCCTGTAGTTTCCAGGTTCACTTTTTGACCCCTTTTTGAATATCAGCACCACATTTGCTATGCGCCAATCCAGTGGAACAGACGCCGTCACTATAGAGTCTTTAAATATAAGAAACAAGGGTCTGTGTATCACATTGCTTAATTCCCTTAAAACCCTAGTGGTGTATGTCATCAAGAGTCGGCGATTTGTCAATTTGAATCTTTTTAAAACGGTTCTGCACCTGGGTTAGATTGGTGACATTTAGGCCACCTGCAGACGGGCGGAAATTCCGCGGGGGGTTTTCCCGCGGGATTTCCGCCGCTGGAAGCCTGCATAGGATTGCGTTAACAAACGCAATCCTATGCAGACGGCCGCGCAAAATTTCACGCGGCAAACAAACCGCAGCATGCTCTCTTTCTGTGCGGGGCTCGCAGAGCCCCACTCAGAAACGTCACTCACCCGCCGTGGGCTCTGGTCTGCGCATGCGCCGGCTGCCCTGCAGGCCGGCACATCAAACAGCTGGAGCCGCGGGCGCGGGAGAGTACGCGCCGCTCTCTGCAGGTGCTCGGGTCGGGTCCCGCGGTGAGAATCCTTGCCGACGGACCCAACCCGCTCGTCTGCAGGCGGCCTTAGTGGAGAGTTTACTCTATCACTCTGCATCTCATCTGAAATTTCATTTTCTTCTGTGAATACACTGGAGTAAAAACTATTTAATAGATTTGTTTTCTCCTCATCACCCTCTACAATTTCTCCTACATTATTAATTAAAGGGCCAAGACTTTCAGAATTACGCATCTCCTGGTATCAATTCCTCATATTTTTCATGATTTTTGCTTGTGTTCATTCGCTGTTTACTTACTGTGAATAAAAATCTGTCCCTATAAAAAGTATAGTAATGGGAAATGTAATGTTTACATGCACAGACCACTATACTGCCCATGTGATGGTATTTACGATATATTACATAGGAAATACTGATAAATCAGTAAATGGTTCAATGGTTTCAATGTCATAATTTATACAAATGTTCTTCTATATCAGCATCTGCCGATTTCTGTGTAAAGTGGCTGATTTACAGATCTGTATGTGAATTTACTGCCCATTTCAATGAGGGTTGTAAAATGTCCCGCAGACTTAATTGAGTAGATGATGTATTGGTAACAGATCATTGAGTGTAAAGTACTTGTTGTGCACTCACAGTGTAATATGACCAATTCATCATTATCCCTGTGGACAGGTAAAACATTGAGCTGCCTTTTACGCGTCAGGAGCCATAAAGCGCAACATGCAAAGTAATAACACAAGGATAGAGGCAGAACCCCACAACTCAAAATATCTACCCATCGCGGATTCATCTAGAGAAGCTAAGGATCTTAGAAAAACAACCTGGAAACAAAACGGCAAGGATTGTCCATGGCATCTAATCCTATTCTATCAGCAGGGCCAGGATGAAGGGTAAGCAGAGATGAGCAAATACCTAAACGCCATCTAAATCAGGCCGGGAGGAAGCGCGCAATTTTAATGTGAAAAAAAGTGTTAACTGTTGTAAATTGCACCCAGTGAAGCAGGCGGTCTGTCAACACCGCGACCGGCCCATGGCACTCAGACCCATGGCCACAAGAGCGTGTTTGACAGAGAGAGCCTCCGAATCCAGTCCAGTCAGGTGGCAGCACTGGCACCTTCTTGTATTAGCAGTAAGGCCGGCGTATTGGTGCGGTAAATACGCAGAGAATAGAACCCATTGATTTTAATGGGTTCATTCCCATTCCCATTTATTGTGTGCACATTTCGGCCTTCCAAAAAAAAAAAAAAAATAGAACAGTTTTCTGTGTATTTGTGCACCAAAGATCCCCATAGATGTCAATGGGGGGGAGGAGGTGCAAATGTGCATGCAATATGCATGGAGATGCATGATACGCTGCATAATTCTGCTGGGAAAAACACATCTGGAACTCATTAGACTAATTAGCCATTTAAATCGGAGCGTCTTTGTTTGCCGCACGCAAATGAGCATGCCTTGCTTTGCCAGGCTTAGCACTGGGGGCATGCAGGCTGGTGAGGCTAACAGCAGCCATCAGAAAGGGGATGTGGAGCCTGGGATGAAGCTCTAATACTATAGTGGCCAATAAGTGCGTTGGGTAGGTCAGAAACACTCACTGGTCAGCGACTACACCAATGAGAGCTTCCATTAATTATGAGGAGGTGATGAGAGACACAAAAGTGTGTTGGATGAGGCCCACGAGAGTCCTGGAAGACTCAACTTTACTTCTGTCTGAGAAGAGGTAAAGGAGAGGAGGCATAGGAGAGGAAAGTGGGGGCAAAAAGGAAAAGGACACATGTGGGGGCAAGTGGCGGCTGTTACAAGTGGTGCACTGTGTTGTGGATGTATAGTATGTCTCTTAAAAGGGTTTGTGTCAAGATATAAAGTTATGCCCTATCAACAGGATAGGGAATAAGTTTCCGTTTAGTGGGGGTCTGACTGCTGGACACCTATCGTTCCTGAGAACAGGGGGAGGGTCTGAAAAGTACTCCAAAACGGTACAAAAAAACTATTTTTTAAGACTGGTGCCTAACATAGTCCAGAAGGTTTGGGGTTTTTTTTGCAAAAACTACAGTATAGTAACACAGTATATTAGGCTGAAAAAAACAAAAATGTCCATCCTGTTCAGCCTGTTTCCAACCCCTCTCCTTGTTGATCCAGAGGAAGGCAAAAAAAAAACACCAACGCATGGGACGAATGGCTGCACAATTTACCAGCAAAATCATGCAGTCACTGACCACCTTGGCTAGCTGGACCATATGTCCTAAGACTAAGGCCACCTGCAGATGGGCTGAAATTCCGCGGCGGGATTCCCCGCAGAATTTCCGCCCCTGGATGCCAGCATAGGATTGCATTACAGCACGCAATCCTATGCAGACGGCCGTGGTTTGTCTGTGCGAAATCACGCGCAGCAAACAAACCGTGTCGCGCTCTAATTCTGTGCACAGAAACGTCACTCACCAGCCGCCAGCTTCGCTCTGCTCATGCGCCGGCAGCCGGCACATGAAAGAGCTGGAGCTGCAGGAGCGGGTGAGTTCCACGCTGCTCTCTGCAGGCGCTGGGTCGGGTCCGGCTGCGAGAATTCTCACAGCCGGATCCGACCCGGCCATCTGCAGGCCGCCTAAGGGCTCCCACACACTTGCGATTTTTTTTTTTTTTTTTTTTTTTTTTTTTTTTTTTTTTTTTTTTAACGCTGCATTAACACTGCATTTTTTCAACATCAGTGTCAATTGGACTTTTTAATGTTAAAAACGCATCGCAAGTTTGTGCTTTGCGATTTTTGTGCGATGCGTTTTTACATTAGAAAGACCCATTGACATTCACATTAAAAAAAATGCAGCGTTAAAAAAACACAAGTGTGTGGGAGCCCTAAGTTGTTGCATAAATTGGCCTGTGGTGCGAATTTCTAATCCACAGCATGTCAATTTATGATGGTGGTTTTTCAGTGCAGGTTTTCCCCTTAAACCCCTTAAGGATGCAGCCTTTTTTCCCCTCCCCCCTTTTACAAAGTCATAACTCTTTTATTTATCCATCGACATCGCTGTATGAGGGCTTGTTGTTTTTTTATGGGATGAGTTGTATTTTTCCATGGTGCTATTTACTGTACCATATAATGTACTGAAAAACTTTTAGAAAATTCTAAGGGGAGTGAAATGGAAAAAATGGAATTCTGCCATCTTTCGGTGCGTCTTGTTTCTACGGCGCACTAACTGCAACAAAAATGACATGATAACTTTATTCCACGGGTCAGTACGATTACTACGATACCAAACTTATGTAGTTTTTTTTTTTATGCTGCACTACTTTTATTTTTTTTCAAAGATATTTAATTTTTTTTTATTATTTTCTGCCGCCCTCTTCTGACAGCCATTACTTTTTTATTTTTCCATTGAGACAGTTGCACGAGGACTCCATTTTTGCGGGACGTGCTGTAGTTTCTATTAGTATTAGTATTTTGGAGAACATACGACTTTTTGATCGCTTTTTATTGCGCTTGTTTCTTGGAGACAGGGTGACTGAAAAAAAAACGCACTTCTGGTGTTTTTTTTTTTTTTTACTACAATGTTCACCGTGTAGGGTACATAATGATACTTTGATAGATTAAACTTTTACGGACGCAGCAATATGTTTTTTTTGTTTTATTATTTAGATTCTTTTATTATAAAATGGCAAAAGTTTTCTTTTTAAGTTTTATTACCATTTTTTAAAAACAATTAGTAAAACTTTTTTAAACTTAATCTTTACTTAGTTTTTTTAGTCCCTGTAGGGGACAAGAACTTGTCATCCCTTGATCCTTTCTGCAGTATGATGTAATGCTGTAGCATTACATCATACCGTGATCTAACAGGCATTCTACATATTAGAATGCCTGTTAGATTACGGGCCTGCTGTTGCAGAGTGCCTTTTAAGCCACAGGCATGGCTTAATAGGCACTCTGCAACAGCAGCCCTGCGGCCTTTCAGAGGGCCCCCGCCTGCCATGGCAACCACACAGCAACCTGCGATCTCATTGCTGAGGGGCTATACAGGACTCCCGAACATTGGTCGGGGCATTTAAATCCAGCTGTCAGAATTGACGGCGGCATTTATAGGGTTAACATCTCCAATGAGTGGAGCGGCTTATCGGAGCAAACAGCTAGCCCTGGCATTGTATGGCGCGGGTCGACCCGCGATCCTCCTCCATACACACCCCGAACGTGCAGGATGTAACTGTACGTCCTGTGTCGTTAACGTGTTAAAGGGGTTAGACAGGGTTAGGGCTTCTTCACACGGGCGTGATTTAGTCCTGTGATAATCACGGTTGCATAATGAGACAAAACAATTGACTTCAATGGTTTCATTTTCAGTATCGGGATTCTCACCCATTAATAGTACGGGACTTTCCCTATCTTTCTTACACGTAGTAAATACTTCATGCCAGAAGTATCGGGCAGGACTTATCTTCCTTGTTTTATTCTAACTCACGGGCAATAGAGTTTGAATAATCTGAGAAAAAAAACAAAAAAACACCAGTTTATGCGCAACTATGCTCCATTGGGGCGAGCGTACTTGTGCATATAACCACGTGAAGAAGCCCTTAGAAAAACATGGCTGTTTTCTTCCAAACACAGAGCCACCTTTTTCTATGGGTTGTATCTGGTATTGTAGCTCCCGTTCACTTCAATGCAGCTGAGCTGCAATACCACACACAACCATACGGACAAGAGTGGTGCTGTGCTTGAAAGAAGCAGCCATTTTTTTCTAACCCTGGACAACCCCTTTAATTGAGAGGGTAAATCTGCGTCAAAAACGACAGAAAAATCCATGCTACATGCTGATATACATTGAATTTACATTGATGTAAATTTACACTGAATTGAATGGGAGCTGTGTCTGCATTATCAACCTGGGTTGCTGCAGTGTGCATAGAGCTGTCAGCTTTCAGCGCTGTACACGCTGACAGCTGCCTGGATACCAGGTGATTGCCAGGGGGTGCTGAGTGGTAGACGCCCACTGATCAATTATGTTGAGGGTAGTAGTTCAGACCCGGAAAAGACCTTTAATTGTATTGTGTGAATGAGGCGTGTATAACTCCACATAACAGCAGGCTTCTCCCACCAGGTCAGAGTGAACTGAAAATTAGAGATGCAGCCTGCAGAGGGGAAAATAGTGAAAAATGCAGGATACAATTAAGGGTGACCTACACGTGTATTTGTTGGGGGTGGTCTGTTGATACTGCTTATCAGGAGGTACTATACAGGCACTGTGTATTTGGTGGTTCAGAGGGCTCCTTCACACGCGTGTATGCACAATTGTGTGCGCCTCAGCACGACATATATGCACCAGGAACAATTTTTTTTTACATGTACATCGGCGTATTTTACTCTACTTTTTTCGTGCACAAAGCATGGTATTTTCTGCGGGGGACACAACCAGGCCCCAACTTAAATGGCTAATTTGTGTAATGAGGTTCATACATTTGTGCACCCCCATAGGCTTCTATGAGGACCCTTTGTGTGCAAATGTGCACAAGCGTAGAGCATGCTGTTTCCTTTTTTTGGGCGTGTGTGGAATGCGTGCTTTTTCTTGCGGTAAAATACCAGGCAGCTGAGTGGATATCCTTATGGACCCCATTATAATCAAAGGGAGGCCCGTTAGGCCAGGGAATAACCCTTTACTTCTTCCTGAATGGAGCAGAACACCCCCCCCCCCTCTGCAGACGTGAAAACAGCCTAATAGCAACCTTTACTGAAAATAAGATACAATTTTAATAGATTTCCGTATTTTCGTTGCGTTATGAAGAATAGTATGTTTCACTTTACTGATATATGAAACTATAGCTATACGGTGGTATGTGAGGTCAAGGGTCAGTCCTTCTCAGATATGTATGCCCGTCTCAGCATGTGCTTGATATCAGGAATAATGTGGTGGGTAATGTCTTATCTATTTCCTTGACAGCTAACATTTGAGCTCAGAGTTTCAGTAGAAGGCATTTACATGGGTGACTGCAGCTGTCGTCTCTATGTTGCGTTGGCAAGAAGCTGAAAAAAACAGAAGCTCTTGTTTTTCGTATGATTTGCCATCAAGCTGTAAAGAAAAGAAGACTGTCTGCTAAGTGGCCATGCGAAAACCTGTGAAATCCACCGAAGCTGTCAGTGGCCTCAGATAACATTTATCTGCGCTGGCGTTTACTATAGTCTGAGTGACAGTCACTCTTCCAGCAGTATAGTACGCAGGGGATTCCATTCTTGAGCGGCTTTTAAACAACAGACCTCTCTCATTACATAGAAGTTGGAAAAATTATTTAGCAAATTTCTATTATACATTTTTTTTTTATGTATATGGCAACTTTTTGGCAGATTTTGTGCTAATGCCCACGGCTGGGTTTCTGCTGCGTTTTACACGGTGTTATCCCGCAGCTATTAGGTTCTACTGAACCTAATAGCTCAATGTTCACACGGCGGAATTCCGCAGCGTGAAAGAAACCATGGCATGCTCTAATTGCCGTGGGAATCCGCGCGGCCGGCTTCCATTGTAGTCAAGTAAAGCCAGCCGTCACGCTATACTTCTGCTGTAGCACAGCAGAAGTATCACATGAATATGCGTCCCCGCCCACCGCCGGCCGTGTCATCCCGCACTGCCGGCGTGCCATGCGCTATACTGCACATGCGCGCCAGTTTGAGGGACAGGAATAACGCAATGGATTCGGGAGGTGAGTTTGAGGGTTTTGAGGGGCGCTATGGCGGACTCCGCTGTGATATTCCGCTAGAGGAGTCCGCCTCGGCCGTGGGCATGAGGCCAAAGGATGGTATACACTTTGTTTGTCCAAAAATAATTGAGCCCCTAGAAGGATTTGTCATTTTGCTGCAAAACCCGGCATGCAGTTACATCTCAGGCGGTTATAGAAATGATGAGAGTTGTGGTGTCATGACCTGACTGTTAGGAGGTGTTAGGACCAGTGGATGCATAAGGGCATACGAGGCAAATGGACTCAGGACGCCCTCGACAGACCACCAGTAGAGAGGATCATCTGATGATCCGGCAAGCACAAGCAGTTCTAACAGTTTTGTTGTCCACCATCCAAAGACAGGTGGCACCATCGTTACAGCCCTCTATCTGTCGGAACCATTTCCCGGCGCTTCGCTGAAGGACATTTGGTTTCACGATGTCCTTTATGTGTACTGCCTTTAACACCCCTAGTAGAGGTACAAGGGACAATGACAGCTCAGGACATCCTGCAGCCACATGTGTTCCTCTCATGGCGGGTTCCAAGAGGCATTCTCTAGCAGGATAATTCTTGTCCGTACACACAAGGATGTCATAGGAATTCCTCCCCCTTCCTATATTTCCCTGGCCTGCCTGGTCATCAGATTTATCACTAATAAAACATGTATGAGACCATCTGCATTACCAACTTTGACAGCCTATAAGTTTGCATGATCCAGAAGCTCAGTTACAGCAAATGTGGAGCAATATGTCACACGTTTCATATGGAACCTGTATGCCTCCATGTCCACCCATATCACATCTTGTATCCAAGTTAGAGGCGGCCCAACAGGATACTAGAGCCTCCATCCACCCCATATCACATCTTGCAACCAAGCTAGAGGCAGTACAACAGGGTACTAAAACCTTGATGCCCGCCCGTATCCCATCTTGCAACCGAGCTAGAAGGGGTACAACAGGGTAGCAGAACCTCCATGCCCACTTGTATCACAGCTTGCAAACAAGCAAGAGGCGGTACAACGGCGTACTAGCGCCTCCATGCTCACCCATATCACATTTTGCAACCAAGATAGAGGCGGTACAACAGCGTACTAGAGCCTCCATGCCCGACCGTATCATTTCTTGTATCCAAGCTAGAGGCGGCCTGACAGGGTACTAGATCCTCCATACCCGCCCGTATCACATCTTGCAACCAAGCTAGACCTGGTACAATGGGTACTAAAACCTTCATGTCTTCTTGTATCACATCTTGAAACCAAGCTAGAGGAGGTACAACAGGGTACTAGAGCCTACATGCCCACCCATATCACATCTTGTACCCAAGCTAGAGGAGGTACAACAGGGTACTAGAGCCTCCATGCTTGCCCATATTACACATCTTGCACCCAAGCTAGACTGGGTACAATAGGATACTAAAACTTCCATGCCTGCCCGTATCACATCTGGCAACCAAGCTAGAGGTGGTACAACATGGTACTAGAGCCTGCATGCCTGCCTGCATCACATTTATATCCAAGCTAGAGGTGGCCCAACAGGGTACTAGAGCCTTCATGCCTGTCCGTATCACATCTTGTATCCAAGCTAGAGGCGGTACAACAGGGTACTAGAGCCTCCATGCCCACCCATATCACATCTTGTATCCAAGCTAGAGGTGGTACAACAGTGTACTAGAGCCTCCATGCCTGCTTGCATCACATCTTGTATCCAAGCTAGAGGCGGTACAACGGGGTACTAGAGCCTCCATGCCCGCCCGTATCACATCTTGTATTCAAGCTAGAGGTGGTACAACAGGGCACTAGAGCCTCCATGCCCACCCGTATTACATCTTGTATCCAAGCTAGAGGCGGTACAACAGGGCACTAGAGCCTCCCTTCAAGGGTTCAATTTTCCGCAATAAATTCACCCTTTGCTCTGATATTGTAATCACACATAGGGAGCTTAATCTGATTGTAACAACTCCCTCTAGGGAAGGTATTGTTTTTGACAATAGGTGTACAAGAATAATATTAGTATTATTATAAGACTATAAAAGTCAGAACACAAGAAGGAAGTGCTATCATGGGGACATGCAAGTACAGTAGCTAAATTCTTAGAGCTTGTAATTTCAAGTCCTGATAAGAGTAAAGTCATAAAGTAATGTAGAACTCCTTTGACATCTCTTATGCAGATTTAAGGACCCTTTAAGATAATATAATCTGGTAATTCCCTCTTAATTACAGTCTGAAATAATGATTTTTCAAGGCAGGAATTTTCAGAAAGTTAAAAAAGCCTTCCATCCAACATAAAAGAGGGTATTATGTGAGGACGTTCATGATGAAGTAGTTGTTAGTAGCTAATCACACAAGTAGCATGTGGATGGAAGCCTGGATAATATCTCCAGCCAGTTGTTTAATCATACACCACATAGACATGACTATCTCCTTTGTCACATTCCTCCTCCGTATAAACAAAGAGCTTCATTGTCTGTTTTTGTTGGCAATTCTTAAGACAAGAACCTTAGTTGGTATGTCAGGAACTAACATGTGAGAATGTCGAAAAATAATATGGGGCAGAAGACTGTAACTGTGTATTTAGACTCCTAGAGAGCTCTACATAGGTGTACGAAATCTCAACTGTTCACACTACTGTAAATGGGAGAGGACCATATAATGTAATATGCAACGAGGTCTAGAAACTCCACATGTTGCCATACATGGTCCTTGCATTGACATACATACAGTGGATATAAAAAGTCTGCACAACCCTGTTAAAATGTCAAGTTTTTGTCATGTTAAAAAATCTGACAAAGATGAATCATCTCAGATTTTTTCCCCCTTCCATGTGACCCGTTATCGGTACAATTCCACTGAAAAACAAACTGAAATCAGTTAGAGTGATAAAATAAAAATAGCAAAACTAAAATAATCTGGTTACATAAGTGTTCACACCCTCTTATATTTGGGGATGTGGTTGTGTCCAGAATTAGCCAATCACATATACCCTCCTAGTAGTTTTATATTTAAGTTAGCTATCTATGAGTGGCAGGATATACTTGAAAAAGGCTTCCAACAGCCGAAACGCGTTGTATGTATATGCCGGGTCCCCTCAAAAAGGGACCTATTTGTGTTTGTTTAATAATAAAAACTATTTCCTGATATTGGATCGTGAGGAAGCAACTTTCGATTCTGGTGGAGGTAGTTTTCGGAGTTAACAATTGTTTAGAGCCATCTTGGACTCCTGAGGGGGGAGGCTGACACTCCCCTCTCCTAAGTGAGTATACATCATCTATCCTGTGTGTTCGCAGCGCAGCTTTATTGTGATCGTTCTGTGACATATACCCTCCTGTTAGATAGTAGTCAGCACTCTGCTGCCATTATTTACAGCGATTCTGATTTACCCCATATAAAGTTCAGCTCTTCTAGGAGGATTTTCCTGACATTTTCTTAGTTGGTCCATAAAGATCTTACAGCACATCAAGGATCTGATTGTTGGAAGGTATCAGTCAGGAGAAGGGAGCCAAGGCATTTCCAAGACATTACATATCCCATGGAGCACAGTGAAGATGGTTAGCAAGGAGTAGATTACGTTTGGCACAACAGTGACCTTACCAACAACTAGATGTCCCTCAAAAACTGAAGGAAAGAACAGAAGAAAATTGGTCGGGGGCAAGAGGGAAGCCTTTTCTAACAAAGTAAAACATTCAAGCCCGTCCAATGTCTATGTGAATGTTTATACTTAGTTAATTTAGTTTAGCGTTTCAACTGCAAACAAGTGTCACTATGTAACCAAGAAAAGATTACCGACAATCACATGTGAACAAACACAGAAGTTGGGTGCTTGTCAGGATCAAAAGACCTCAAGACGAGGCACCAAGAGTGGGGCTCACCCTCACATAGAGTTTACAGTTTTAAGCTGAACCAAAGTTCCAAAAAGGTGGACTCGTGCGCTACTCTCAATGATAGGTTCACAAAAGAAACCGCTTACAAGAACGTGGTAAATGGCTTTTACTTTATTGTATCACACATATGCAATGCAGAGACCCGCAAGGTTTACTTTTTGTATTAAATCTGAAAATTGAAAAATAAAGAATAAAAAAAATTTAAAAAAAACATTCAAGCTGGCTATGTTTTACCAAAACCTATACCAAGTCTGTGGGAGAACGTGTTATGTCTGATGAGACCAAGGGGAAACTTTTTGGCCACAATTCCAAAAGGTATGTATGGCACAAAGCCAACACTGTGCATCACTAAGAACACGCCATACCCGCAGTGACGATGGTGGAGGCAGCATTATGTTTGGGGCTGTTTATTCGCTGCTGGAACTGAGGCTTTCGTCAAGGTGGAATTAATTATGAACAGTTCCAAATATGAGAATACAAAAAACGAGTTGTACCAGCAGCAGCAATAGTATCCCACACTGGGTCAGGCCACTAAATGCAAGAGCCAGTCAACGAGTTTCAAACCACAAACGCCTATGGGAAGTCCAATAGAAAAAATGTAGGACTGGCAGCCTATAGGGATGCAGTACAAAAAATAATGTATTACCCCATCGCATATAGACAGCAACGTTTCGGCCTTGCAGCCTTCTTTAACCTTTTCCAATCCAATTTTGGATTCAGGGTTTCCTAAAAGGCTTTCTCCTTTTGTTGTTATACAATGGTGCCATCTGCTGGCTAAAGCCAGTGTGTGCATGCCAGAGAGGCTCCGACAGCAGAGTGGTTGGCAATAGACAGTAAGAATACCCTGTTGGATGTCTTTTGACATTGGAGCTGTACAAGCTTCAATCAAAATCTAGGAAGATGTCAGACAGTGGATTGGAAAGGGTTAAGCTTGAAGAAGGCAGCAAGGCTGAAACGTTGCTGTCTCTATGTGATGTAATACTTTTTTTTTCTCTAGTGCATCCCTATAGGCTGCCAGTCCTACATTTTTTCAGTTCCAAATATCAGTCGATTTTGGCACAAAACCTTCATGTCTCTGCTAAAAAGCTGAAGGAATTTCACCTTTCAGCATGACAATGACCCAAAACATATGTTCAAGCCAACACAAGAATGGCTTCACCAAAAGAAGATCAAAGCTCTGGAATGGCTCAGCCAGAGCCCAGACCTGAATTGAATTGAAGATCTGTGGTTGACCTGAAGAGGGTCTTTCAATCTGACAGATTTGGAGAACTTTTGCAAGGAAGAGTGGGCAAAGATTGCCAAGTCAAGATGTGCCATGGTGATGGACACCGACCCAAAAAGACTGAATGCTGTGAGAAAGTCAAAGGGTGCATCAACAAAGTATTAGTTTTACGGTGTGCATATTTATACATGTCATATTCCATGCCATCCACATAATTATGTGCATGCCACATCACATGATAATTTCAGCAACAGGGGAGACATATCATCGCAGCCATATTGGTTGAACAGTGGGGAGCAAGAGAGCTGACTTTTTAAAAACATTTTTTTTAAAGAAAAGGCTCAGTATGAAGCAGGGTTGTTGTTTTTTTTATTATTAATACTGTGTTTTGTGGAATACTCTAATCCATAGAACAAAGGGACTGTGCTCTCTTCAGTTTTTACCCTGCACAGCCATCTGCATATACATACATGCCTATTTAAGCAAGTTGGGGATTGTGGTAGTGAATTGGGTAGTGATTTGGCTCCATAAAATCTGCCTTTTTAGCACAAGACAAGACATGCCAGGTGCTCCTAAATCAGGTGTTATAAGATGGTCGCGTTCCCCTGCAGGCAAAAAAGTCTTGTGGGTTTAAAATATTGGAAACACATTTTGGTTGTGAAACTACGTCTTTGTGTATCTCATCCTCCAATGTATAAAGGAACAGTGCAGATTAGCGAGGGGCTGGAGTTGATATACTAGCCCCATTGTCCACATCCACCACTAATATATCTCAGGGTTCTCTCTTGGGTGTATTTTATCTCCATCTACAATGTGTCCCTAGTGAAGATACTCATAACTAACCACAGAATGTCCGCCCATTGATTTATCTGCAGCCTATATTTCCCCTTACATGATGAGCATTGAGTCTGTTTTCCTTTCCAACAAATGTCCTTGTGTCTTCCCTCTTTAATCCCTATTTTGGCGTTGAGGATGGAACGATTTTTTTTTTGGGGGGGGGGGTCATCTCCACTTTTCAAAAGCCATAACTTTTTTTATTTTTTTCGTCGACATGACCGTATAAGGGCTTGTTTTTTGCGTGGCGAACTGTAGTTTTTATTGGTGCCATTTTTGGGTACATAGACTATATTGTAAAACTTTATTACTTTTTTTATGATCGTAGGAAGAGAAAACACATCAATCCTGCCAGTGTTTTCTGTGTTTTTTTACAGTGTTAATCATGTAGCATAAATAAAACAACAATTTTTTCCCGCAGGACGGTACGATTACAACAATACCAAACATCTTTTTTTTTTTTTTAGGTTTTTCCACTTTTCTGCAATTAAAACCTTTTTTTGGAAAAGGTTTGTTTTCCTAAATCGCTACATTCAAAGTTCTATAGCTTTTTTATTTTTCCATGGACAGAACTCTGTCAGGGCTTGTCTTTTGTGTAACAAGCTGTAGTTTTTATTGCTACCATTAAAGTTTAGCTGTTTATCGATCCACAATCAGTCATCTTAAAAACTTCACTGCCAAAGTATTTCTATCCATTCTTTGCTGTACTACATCTGGGTATTTTCTGTAATCAAGACATTCCTCCTCTGGCCTTAGTCAGACGGGCGTTTTTTCGCGTGATTTGCGGATCGCATGACGGATGCGCATCCGCAAATCGCATGACCGGTGTGCGCAAGTCGCCCGCAAATCGCCCGAAAATCTGCTCCTAGCCGCGTTTCATTAGAAACGGGCCGGAGCTGTCCAGCGCATTGCATTCAATGGAGACGGCAATACAGCCGTCTCCATTGAAAGCAATGCGCTGTGGGCGAGCCCGGGATGAATTGTCGGTAAGGGCTTAAATATATAAGCCCTTACCTGCAATTCATCCTAAAATGTGTAAAAATAAAAAAAAATTGTATACTCACCTTCTGCCGGCAGTCGGAGCTCCGCACGGCCGTCCTGCAGTGGGTGTGAAGGGGGTGTGAGTCAGACCTGCCCCCTGATTGGCTCAGCGCTGAGCCAATCAGAGGCATGCCTCACTCACACCCATTCATGAATTCATGAATGGATGTGAGTCAGACCTGCCCCTGATTGGCTCAGCGCTGAGAGGCAGCAGTCACTCACCCATTCATGAATTCATGAATGGGTGTGTGAGTGTTTTCAGCCTCTGATTGGTCAGGGCTGTGACCAATCAGAGGCAGATCATTCAGCAGGTGGGGATTTTAAAGCCCCGCCGGCTGAATAGTGCCAAGAAGCACTAAATAATTTTTTTTTATTTTAACACATTTTAGGATGAATTGCCGGGAAGGGCTTATATATTTAACCCCTTCCCGACAATTCACCCCGCGCACGCCGGCAGCCCATTGCTTTCAATGGAGCGGCTGTATTGCCGCTCCATTGAATTCAATGGGCAAACATCGTTCTTCTCTGCCACAGCTGTTACAGCTGTGGCAGAGAAGAATGATTTGTCTTCTATATGTTCTCAATGGGGTCGGCGCTGCTGCCGCCGGCCCCATTGAGCGCATATACAGAAGAGAACAGGAATCGCAGATCGCAGATAGGTGCGATCTGCGATTTTTTGTTCTATAATTTATCGGACGAGCGCATAAAAAGCGCTCATGTGTCCGATACCATTGCAAAGCAATGGTTTTATAAAATCGCCGGACGCATGCGCAAATCGCGGCTAAAAACGCCCATCTGACTAAGGCCTCTATCTGATTTCTAAAAGGGGGGGCGATGAGATGTGATGTATTCAATAAGTCATCAGTTCCAGTTAGAAACTAATATAAATTACCAGATATCAAAGCATAACGATCGCCGGTGCCGGTATCCTCGTCTAATCTCCTCTTGGATCTTACCTGTCCTTCTAATTCAACAGCTGCAAGAGATGTTTTATGTTGAGATGCTATAATTATTGATTAATTGAATTACTACCCAGAATTTAAAAATTCAAGGATAGAAACCATTTTAATTAGTAGTCGCCTCCTCACACATTCTTCAGCAATTGGAGAAAATACCTTGTATTGATAAATCTGCATGTGCTGTTTGAGCCTATGGGAGCTGCCGGCAAAGGAACAGGGAGGGTGGTGGAAGGGAGTTTAGCAGCACGAGCCACTGCTAAAGTTGTTCCCCTTCCCCTTATCGGTAGCTCCTATAGGCTTCTATGGGAGCTGCCGGCTAATTGCAGCCAAAAGATAGAGCAAGACCTATCTTTTCCGGCCACGCATAAAAGTGGCTGGGATCCGCATCATATGTGCTATCTTTTCTAGCCGGACGTTTTCACACGCTGGAAAATCGCCCATCTGAACAAATGCATTGGAATCCAATGCTTTAGATGGCCGTGATTTTTGGCCAACATTTTATCGTGGCAAGAAAGCCACAATAAAACGTCCATGTGAATAAGGCCTTGGATTGTAATGTGGTCTGAATGTGGTCTACATGGTAACATTGAAAACTTCTGTTAGGGATTCTTCAAACAAGTATATGCGCAAATATGTTCACCTCCTTGCAACATATTTGTGCAGTGAATGAGGTTGATTTGCGTGTGCGTCTGCGCATAGAACTGCACTTTTTTGCGCACACAGGGCCTGTTCATATGCGCATGTGAAACACTGCTGCCCTGATTTAACCCCTTTAGCGGCACCCCCAGAACATTTCTGGAGCTTGCTGCACTGACCATGCAGTCAAACCCTGGAAGATTTCTGTGGACAGCTCTAGTGCTGAAATGTGCAGAGCGCTGAGCTGTCATCTGAAATCTTCTGGGGGTTTTACTGCATACTCAGCGTAGCAAGCCCCAGAGATTTGGTAATAATAAACCTGCCACTGAAGGGGTTTAAAAGCTATTTAGCTTATTAAGGTCCAGATGTGTTCTAGTCAAGCATTTGTGCACCTCCCATTGACTTTAAAGGGAACTTTGCAGCGTATATCCGCAGAAAGATAGAAAAAGTCCTATTTTTGCACACACTAAATGTGCACAAAAAACGTGAAACAATCCATAGACATCAATGGGCTCTATTGTCTGCGAATTGCACGCGTATATTTACACACAAAATATATATATATTACAGCAATGTAAAAAATAAACTAAGAAAGTTTCCCACTCCATTCATGGCCTTTCCCAGGGCAAATATCATAAGCTACACAAAAGAATCATATATGTACATTTCTCGCAAAACACCAGAATGTGCATTTAATAGTAGAATACATTAAAGATGTGTTTTCTTTCTGACTGGCGTGTGAACCGACCATGACACCAGGCCTATATCAATCTGGGTTTACAGGCTGTGATTTAGTTAATCGCCTGCTAATTGTAAACATAGCGTGTAATTCCAGCCCTATCATTTTCTGTCATTTAAATATGGTAATTTATCAATCAAGTAAAAATCTATTCCTGAGCAAAAACAGGAAAGAGATTCTTCATCCTGCTCCCCCAGGCGGTGATGGTGCCTCACAACATGCAGGTCTTCTGGCACAATATGCTTTATCTCAGCTCCTCTTACTTGGACAATTCCATTTGGAATCCTTAAAATAGTAAAATCTCCAAATATCGCGAAGTTACTTTGTGCCAAAGATGAACTCATTTTGAGGATTTTTATTACGGCCGTATTTTTAGATTAGTTTTCATATTTAAATCTAGGCAAAATGTGCAATCTTTTTTGAACACATTGTGATTGGAGTGAAGAAAGTTATGAAGTTTGAAAGTTATTTCTTATTTCTGTGTGAACAAAAGATTAATAAATTTAAAAAATGGCCAATCTCCAGCTTCCTTGGAACATTTAAAGGGGCCTTGCATGTAGAACATAATCAATATGAATTCATTAAATAAAGAATTGACATTTTTAAAATGGAGTTTAGTAGTCCACTGCAGACATCTTCTTTAGGGCTCGTTCAGATTAGCTCAGTATAGGTGCGTGAAAAGATCGCCGCTATATTGCACTAGAGATCGCATGAACGGGTGATTTCCAGCTCTCAAGTCCCGAGGTGAAATTGCCCGTTCACACGATCCGAGGCACGTGGTGTGTGTTATCCAGTTCCCATAGGAGTCTATGGAAAGCACGCACCAAAGATAGGTCAGGTCTAGAGATGAGCGAGCGTACTCGGAAAAGCACTACTCGCTCGAGTAATGTGCTTTATCCGAGTATCGCTGTGCTCGTCCCTGAAGATTGGGGTGCCGCTGCGGCTGACAGATGAGTTGCAGCGGGGAGCGGGGGAGAGCCGGCGGGAGAGAGGGAGAGAAAGATCTCCCCTCCGTTCCTCCCCGCTCTCCCCTGCAGCTCCCCGCTCCGTGCCGGCACCCGAATCTTCAGGGGCGAGCACAGCGATACTCGGATAAAGCAAATTACTCGAGCGAGTAGTGCTTTTCCGAGTACGCTCGCTCATCTCTAGTCAGGTCCTATCTTTTCTCACACCACGAACCTTAGATGTGAGCAATGCAGCCGCATGTCTTGTCTTTGTTAGGTGCGAGTATTTTGCGCATCTAAAATTCCTTAATGTGAACACTTCTGTAGGAAGCCATTGGTTCTAATAGAAACACTTTCTTTGCACACCTATAATGCGCTAAAAACACGCTTTTGTGAACGAGGCTTTAATGAAAATCTGCTCAAAGTAAGCTATCGATATGTCCAGACCTAATTAAAGATTTTCACTTTTCTTAGGACAAAGCTTCATAGCTTGCTGTAGACGCCAATATGGAACAATCTATTCGAGTCTTAAAGGGGTTGTCACGCAAAAGCAAGTGGGGTTATACACTTCTGTATGGCCACATAAATGCACTTTGTAATATACATCGTGCATTAAATATTGGCCATACAGAAGTAATATACTTAGCCCCCCCCCCCCCCCGGTGTTGGCGTCCCCGTCTCCATGGCGCTGACCGAAGCCTTCTTCTGCCTAGATTAGACGCGCTTGCACAGTCTGCCTCTCTGTCCCGTTGAATGGGGCCGCTCCGGAGCGGGAAGGGGGGGGGGGGGGGGGTAAGTATATAACTTCTGTATGGCCAATATTTAATGCACGATGTATATTACAAAGTGCATTAATATGGCCATACAGAAGTGCTTAACTGCACTTGCTTTTGCGGGACAACCCCTTTAAGGCCTTTTCCCATGTGCCGATGATCGGCTGAGTCAAAACTCGTTCCTGATCATTACCCTGGATAAAAAATCTAATGATCAGCTGATAAACAAGCAAAATGCTGATTTTTGAGCTGATTGCATCTTTTAAGTGTGCATGACATTTGGCAGCAATAATGGAAACAAACGGCTCTATGAGCAATCATAGTATAATAGTGTGTAATCCTGAAAAATGACACCCGTCCATCCAGTTCAGCTTATTACCCCCAAATGTTGATCCAGCCTTGTAAGGTCTGCCACTCGTGTCTGCCGCCCTCTTGCGGTTCCCAGCAGCTGCTAGCATCGCTCTGCTCTCCCTGTGTGTATGGATCCTATATGTCTGTTTTCATCCAGCACTGAGAGGGTTAACCAGTTCTCTGGCTCTCAGCTCACCTGTGGGGTTAATAGGCATTACTCCTCTTTTTAAGTTGGGTTGTGGCATTTCCTCTTTGCCTGAGAATTGATGTGTGTTTAGGTTCTGACACTCAACTTCCCTAGGTTGCCTACTTCTGTGTGCTCAGTCTGCTTTGTGTCTTGTAGGTCTTCTTCTTTAGCCTCCCTGTGTAGGCTTATTGTTATATCTTTCCATGTGTATATTTGTTTTTTGTCAGTTCCCATTCCTGTTTTATGGTTTGCTCCTGTCCTTTCCTGCATCTGTGAGCATGTCTGTCTGCTGCCAGTCCCTGCGTTCGGTGCCCAATAAGGGATAGTCAGATCCGAAGTTCCTTATCAAGGTGATCGCCTTGCTTCTAGGTAGGAGCCTTCCCATTCCCCTTGTAGCCAAGGGTCAGACTCTCATCTCTCGTTTCCTGGTAATAGTCCCTCTTACTGTAGTAGTCAGCTGCCTCCCACACCAGGACTGGTCTAGGCCAGGTTGATTGGTTGGTCCCGTGAGTTCACACTCCTAATCCATAACAAGCCCTCTTCTTCCTAAACTAAATAATCCCAATTTTGATAATCTCTCTAGGTATTGTAGTCCGCCCATTCTGTTTATCAATTTAGTTGCCCACCTTTTAACCCGCTCAGGTTCTGATATGTCCTTCTTGAGTACCGGTGCTCAAAACTATACACAATATTCCATGTGTGGTCTAACTAGTGACTTGTAAAGAGGAAGAACAATGTTCTCGTCATGTACCCCTAGAACTCATTTGATGCACCTCATGATTCTATTTTCCTTGCCAGCAGCTGCCTCACACTGATTGCTCCAGTTATCTTTAGAGTAAAAAAAAAATCCCCATGTACCAATTTATCCAGATCCATTTGCAACCATATACTGTACGCTCTTGTGTTAATTACTTTACATAATTTTGCATCATCTGCAAATATTGATATTTTACTGTACAATCGCTCCATGAAATCGTTAACAAATATATTAAAAAGAATAGGACCCAATACTGACTCCTGTGGTACCCCACTAGTAACAGTGACTCAATCAGAGTATGTATCATTAATAACCACCCCCTGCTTTCTATGACTGAGTCAGTTACTTACACACTTATACACCTTCTCACCCAGACCAAGTATTTTCATTTTATATACCAACCTTTTATGCAGCGCAGTATCAAATGCTTTGGAAAAGTCCAGATATACAAGATCCAGTGACTCTTCCCAGTCCAGTTTAGCCAGTTTAGAACTTACCTCCTCGTAGAAGCTGATCAGGTTGGTTTGACAGGAGTGCCCTCATAAACCCATGATGATACAGAGTTTTACAGCCATTTTCCTTGAGGTACTCCAGGATAGCATCTCTTAGAAACCCTTCAAACATTTACCCATAATAGAAGTCAAACTTACTAGCCTGTAGTTTCCAGGGGTTAGACTGGTGACATTTAGTGGAGAGATTACTTTATTACTCTGCATCTCATTTTCATCTGTGAATACACTGGAGAAAAAACTATTTAATAGATTTTCTTTCTCCTCATTAGCTTCTACGATTTTTCCATCATTACTTCTTAAAGGGCCAACACTTTTCTTTTTAATCTTTTTTACTATATATATAGCTGAAGAACAGTTTAGGGTCAATTTTACTGTCTTTCGCAATGAGTCTCTCTGCCTTGGCATTTGCTGCTTTTATTTGCTTTTTACATTATTTATTTTTTTCCTTATAGGTTTTTAGTGCTTCTTCACTGCTTTCTTGTTTTACTAGTTTAGATGCTTTCTTTTGTTGTTTATTGCCCCTGTATGACCTGCTCATAGAGAGTATTTAAGATGGTATAAACATTTTCCATTTATTATCTGTACTCTTTTTTTTCTGAGGACATTGTCCCAGTCAATACAGTTATGGGCATCTCTGAGCTGATTGAACTTTGCCTTCCTAAAGTTTATTGCATCTGTAGCTCCCCAATAAAACTCCCTATTAAAAGACAAGTGGAAATTTCATATGTTATGGTCACTATTTCCCAGGTGCCCTCTGACAGGCACGCCTGTTATTCTGTCAAGTATTTTGATTAATATTAAGTCCAAAATGGCCTTTCCTCTAATTAGGTCATGTGCAAGTTTGGAAAGGTAATTATCTTTAGTTATTAACAAAAATTCATTTCCTTGATGAGATCCGCAGGTTTCAGTTTTCCAATTTATATCTGGATAGTTAAAGTCCCCCATAATAATTACGTCATTGAGATTGGCTGTTTCATCTATTTGCCTTAGTAGTAGATTTTCAGTGGTTTCTGTTATATTTGGTGGCTCATAGAAAACCGCTATGTGTATTTATTATTGTTTTTCCCTCCATATATTTTTACTATACATGTTCATTTCCATCACATATATCTTCTCATAGTGTGGGTTTTAAACAGGACTTTACTTAAAGACAAACCCTCTCCCTTTCGTTTTTTTCCGATCCTTTCTGAACAAACTATAATCCTGTAAATTGACTGCCCAGTCACAGTTTTCATCCTACCAGGTCCCAGTTATTCCCACTATGTCATAGTCAAACATTACTTTCAGTTCACCAACCTTATTGGTCAGACTTCTAGCATTATTCACAATATGGTTTAGAAGTTTTTTGTTTTTTTATTATTTTAAGAGTATTCCTATTAACAGTTCTGCCAGTTCTAACTGTACTAACCCCTCCCACCACTCCACCCCCATTTTCATTACCTAGTCCCAGATCACTGTCTATACTATCTTCCCCATTATCTCTCTCTGATTGCTCCCCTCTTCCCAACCCCATCCCCTAATTTAAACTCTCCCCTGACCATCTATCCATCTTCTCCGCCAGCACAGCTACCCCTCCCCATTGAGATGCAGACCATCCCTATGGTAGAACGTGTAGCCAACAGCAAAGTCAGCCCAGTTCTCCAGCAACCATAAGCTTACATCCTAGGTCCCTGAAATCAGTTTTAAGGACTTTCCACCTACCTCTAACTTTGTCATTGATGCTAATGTGTACCATGACCCCTGGGTCCTCACTAGCCCCTTCCAATAGTTTGTCAAGATGTGTCGAACTCAAGAGCCAGGATGACCACACAATGTTCGATGATCTCAATCTTTGTGGCAGTTTGCCTTGTCTGTCACCCAAATAATTGAGTCCCCAATTACCAGGACCTGTCTAGCCTGCCCTGCTCTCCTATTCCCCTTTCTATAGCAGACATCTCCCTGGCGGTCAGAGGCCATATCGTGCTGCAGCAGTGCTGACCCTGTAATGGCAGTCCCCTCATCTGCAAACTTTGCAAAGTTGTTGGAGTGTGCCAGTTCAGTACTAGCCTCCCTGGCACTCTTCCCTCTATCTCTTCTTGTAACTGTCACCCAGATGCTACCATCCACCAAACAAATGTCTGCTCAGTGAGCAGCAAACTCTATCCCATGTTGTCAATGAATCTTAGTGTTGCAAGCAACTCATTTAGATACAGGATCTGGGCTTTCAAATGTGTAACATGCTCACATCTCGTACAGCAGTATGCACCCTCGAACGGTTCAAGGACTGCATACATGGCACAAGGTGTATACTGGACAGCATTATCAGTCATGGAGCACATTCTAAATGGAATGGTACAGATAAAAATCAAGTAATCAAGTAATTTAGCAGTAAATACATGTAAGTGACTTCCTTCTAAAGACTCCTGATTTTAAGTGACACACACTAAAACAACCACATTTTAAATCATCCACACCTCACAAGCTCCCACACTCACTCTTCTGTTTGCTCTAAATATCTCCCAGCAGCAGTAATGCCTGGTTTAGACACAACGATTATCGCTCAAAAGATGTCTTTTGAGTGACTTTCGAGCGATAATCATTGTGTGCATTTACGGGGAAAGGTGATCGCTCAAACGTTGAGTGATCACTTTGTGCTCTGAGCAGGGTATGCAGAAGACAAGCGGGGGCGCTTGTCTTCTGCATCCAGCTGTTCTCTGCTCGGAATGCTCAGCTGTTACACAGCTGAGTGTTCCGAGCGGGGTATGCAGAACACAGCTGGACCGCTGTGAGAGTCATACCCCGTCACATCCTCATTAATCTCATGGTTCCGTTCTTGAACACCCCACAACTTCATTATACCTAATAAAGGTGACAGCCGCGCAGGCCCCATTAAAAGCAATGGAATAGCATTACTGTCCTCTATGACAGTTGTGACAGGGGATTCTTCCATCCCCACTGCAGACCCCTCATTACTGAACACTGTGATAGTGCTGTCACAATGTTCAGTGATGAGGGGACTCCCCGTGGGGATTAACAGACATCACACAATGTCTTTACGCGCAGCACTGACCTTACTGGCGCACATTATAGGCATGCATGTCCTATCTTTTGCAGGTGCAAGTATTTTGCGCCTCTAAAAAACGGACATGTGATCACTTCATAGGAAACCAATGGTTCTGATAGACGCAATTTTTTTGTGCACACAGGCGTGCAAAAAAAAAACTGCTTGTCTGACCATGGCCTAACACTGCCTTACCCCATCTAGCCTGCGTCAAACGGTTTGTGGATTCACCTTGCAGTATGTGATCCGAACACTTTGTACACCGCCACTATGGATTTGGAACAAAGACTACAGTAAATCATGAAAATTGTGCCACTGTCCAAACACTTCTCAACCTGATGTAATAGACGCCACTGATATATTTTGTGAACTTGTGGTGCTTAAAAGCTTTTTGGCCTCCTGGGTTCCTACAGTAAGTGTTTCAGAGCTAATATAAAAATACAGCATTTTGCAGCCTCAACACCATTGTGAACAATAATGGCTTTTCTGCAAAGAATCTAATGTCGTATTGGAAAAGCAAAAGAAATCAAAGAGTTTGTGTGCTGCATGGAAGCAGGAAACATTAACTGCTTATGATGACACTGATATGTGCTGGCTAATGGTTCAAGAGGAAAACCATACTACAACATTATTGCAGAAACAGGGCATGCATCTCTAATTACGCTGGTAATTTATGTCATTAGATAGTTTAACCCCTCCAAAACCAGAAGGGGCTTTGTTTTTTATTTTTGTTTTCTGTCCCACCTTGACGAGCCATAACTTTTTTTTACATTTTGTTATATTTGTATGAGGGCTTGTTTTTTTTTTTGTAGAAGTTGTATTTGTAATGGTATTGTTTGATACACCATACAATGTACTTAAAAACTTGTGAAAATTTTAAGTGGGGTGAAATGAAAGAAACAAACAAAAGCAATTGCACCATATTTTTTTTTGGGGGGGGGGGGGTAGTTTTCACAGTGTTCAGGATGCAATAAAAAATACTTTATTCTGCGGGTCAGTACAAATGTGTATATAGTTTTTTACTATTGTTAGTATACAGTGTTTTACTATTTTTAAAAATTAAAGAAATGTTTTTCTTAAAATGAAGACTGCTCTCCGTCGCCATATTCTGTGCATCGTAACTTGGGTTGCATGAGGGCTTGTTTTCTGGGGAGAGAGCTGTAGTTTTTATTAGTACCATTTTGATGTACTTTTTGTTTACTTTATTTATTCTTTTTTTCAGTCCTCATAGGGTTTTGAACTTGCAGTGACTTGATTACATGTACTAATTCTTTTGAATGTTTCCTATTTTGCTCTGCCACAGTCAGTGCTTCATAGATAGCTATGCATGGACAGTTCTCTCAATACGACAATCCCCATTAGGGAATATTGACAGAACAGAAAGAGGTTTACATTCAGCACCCAATTTTATTAGCCAGTATGGAGACATGCTAACTCAAAGAGGCTGTTGCCCTGGTAGACCTGGCCCGGTCATGTATTACATGGGCAGCCATTCATTTAAATAGCTGAAATGTATTGCTAAATTGAGGCTACTACAGGGTAAATGTATGGTGAGCTGTGATTTCCCAAGGTGTATCAGTATCAGTTGTTCATCTGGGTTTATATAAACTGATCACCAGGCCCTTTTTAAAAATAATTTCATTGAGTACATTTCCTAGAAATTGTGAAAGTGTAGCTAACATTTCAGATGACCTTTCAAAATAAGCTGCCATGTATGTACGTGGGGTATAACACTATTTCTGTGCATTATCTGACTTTTCACCTATGCTAGATTCTGATTCTCAGGTCTTCCAGAACTAGTGGGATGAGCCTGGCTGCTGTAATGTGTTCTGTAGACTGTACACATAGAACTGCAGATTTTGCTCTTTAACTGTTTGTAAAATTCATACATACATATTATCATCATATAAGACAGTGTACAGCAGTAATTAAGCACTGATTATGTGAATAGATAGCAGTAAATAATTAACCACGAGCTCTAGAAGCATGCTCAGGAGTGGAATTCAGTCAGTTCTCACTAGTTCTTCTGATCTAGAACTGGGCAAAGCTGAAATGCTGTTCCAGACCCCTTTTTCTCAAGTGAATTGTATCTGCATCTTTAAGACATGAATACAATTCACTACAGCAGCGATGCAGCAGGAAACTATAATCAGCTCCTTGCTTCATCGCTCAGTGCGTTCTCTGTGCCCCAAGCGGCACAATGATGCGATTGTGTCACCTGTGTTGTTCGACAGGATACCAACCTGAATAGGTGAAGTCAATGAAGACACCGTGGGAACATAAGGAAGGTGGGTGACATTTTTTGTCTTATTACCATGACACACCAGGACATTGATTTCTAAGGTGACAGTGGGGCTTATTACAAAGAGGAATATACAGTATATGGCTTTTTATTAAAGGGCACATATATGGCTTATTACTGTGGGTGATATACATGGCTTATCACTAAGGGGAATATATATATGACTTGAGGGGGCATATATGACATTACTGAGAGGGGAAGTATGGCTTATTACTAAGGCACCAATCAAAGATAGGACATGCAACTACAAAGCTCGCATCTAAGATCCATGGTGTGAGAAAAGACAGGACCTGACCTATCTTTGGTGCGCTGCGCAGGATTTTCCATAGACTTCTATGGGAGCAGGAGTTTATGGAAACTTCTGCGCAGGGAATAGATTCCCCGCTGCTTACAGCAGAACATTTAAAACTTGCTGCGCAGAAGCACATTTTAAATGTCCTGCTGTAAACTCCTGTTAGTCCCTGTGGGTTCCCTTAATCCCAGCAGGGAGTAACAGGAATTTACAACGGGGCATTTAAAATGTGCTTCTGGGCAGCATATTTTGTATGGGTAATCTCTGTGAGAAGCCCTATAGCCCTCTCTATCTAGTCCTGCCCCCTCTCTGCGCTATGGGGATATTCCAGAGCAGGGAAAGAGAGAGCAGGGCTGTGGGTTACTCCCCCATAGCAAGGAGAGAGAGAGTGGGGCTATGGGGGAGTAACACATAGCAGGAAGAGACAGAGCGGGGCTATGGGTCATTCCCCCATATCAGAAAGAGAGAGCAGAGCTATGAGGAATTAATCCATAGCAGGGAGAGACTGTGCATGGCTATGGGTTAATCCCCCATATCAGGGAGAGAGAGTGGAGCTATGGGGGAATTAACCCATAGCAGGGAGAGACAGAGTGGGGCTGTGGGCTAATCTTCCATATCAGAGAAAGAGAGAGAGCAGAGTTGTGGGGGATTAACCCATAGCAGGGAGAGAAAGAGCGGGGCTATGGGTTAATCTCCCATAGTCCCGCTCTCTCTCTCCCTGCTATGGGGAACTTCCGAAGCCCCACGGGGCTTCTTCTCCCTCTTCTCCTGAAGCAGCTGCCCGTTCACGTGATTTTTAGCCCAGTGATGGGTGTGGATGAATCTTCCGTCCCGGCTGCCGTCTGTGTGGTGCGTCCCGGGCGGCGGCCTGCTCCGTTCAGGCCGTCGCCTCTGTGCTCACTCACAACCGCTCCACCGCTCACAAGTTGTGGCAATCTGCCGCCGCAGACGCTTCTGGTGCCGTAGTCCTCAGGACGGCACTTCGTGGATGAAATGCCCCCCAGCCAATCCAAAGCTGGGGGCGTTAACATTCTTTGACAGTGCTGTATTATGTCGCCACCGTTAACTTCCAGTGGCGACATAATACAATAATACCTGGGGAGAGTATGGTTTATTAGGGGGAGAGTGTAGCTTATTAATTGGGAGGGGCACAGTGTTAATAGTACTGTAGTCACTGTATGGTCTGCAATATGATGTTGGGTGGTAACATTCTAGTTGGTAAGCTACAACTCCAAGCATTTATTTACCATTGTCCAGGTCCTATTGAAATCTGCTACTTCACATGGTACAGATGTATGTAGCAGCGGCTAACTTGACATTGCAATGCATCCCTTTATTGATCTCAGTTTGGGTGCTGTATTTATGTACTGTGCATAGTCCTGGTGCAGTATATATGTATTTGAGTAGGTTCCGAATATACATATATATATATATACATATATATATATATATACACTGAGGTTGATTTTGGTGCTATATGTATGTACTGTAGTTGCTTCTGTTACGGTATACAGGATGCAGTCAAAATAGCTGATCCGCTATATCTCAATACTGGTGTCCTAAATTGAAACATGGCGTACTTGAATGGGAAATCATGCAGGCGCTACATGATGGTGAATCACGGCCTGATATCGCTCTCGCTTGTGTGCAGGAGCCCTAAGGGTGCATTGACATGGCCAAGAAAGTAATGCAAGTTCTCATTGCGAGGTGCACAAAAATGCAACCCATTATTTGCAAAGCTTCTAAAAAACCCTGGATGCGAGGCATTTTCATGTGAAAACAGCATCGCATCCCTGTGAAGGTTCTATTCATCCTATTGCGTTCAATGGGGCAGCACCAGTGCCAGCCCCATTGAAAGCAATGGGGGAACATCGCGATCTCCTGCCGCTGTTGTGACAGCAGCGTCAGGGAATTCCTTCATCCCTGCAGGGAGTCCTCTCATCACTAAACACCCTGCCACTGCTGTCACAGTGCTCAGTGATGAGGGGCCTCCCTGCAGGAATGAAGGAACCGCCTACCGCTTCTGTCACAGCAGCGGCAGAGGATCGCAATGTTCTGCCTATGTTTTCATATGATTCGACACCGCTGCCGCTGGCTCTATTGGGATCAAGGTGAAGCCCCTGGATGTGACAGCCTCACATCCCTGCGGGGCTAAAGGAATTCCCTGCCACAGCTGTCACAGCTGCAACAAGGGATCGCAATCTTCCCCCGTTGCTTTCAATGGGGCCGGCGCTGCTGCTGACTGCATTGAAAGCAATGGGCGATATCGCAAAAAAAATGGGCATGCTGCGATTCTTTTTTTCACGCAGCATCGCAGGAGTGAAAACATCGCAAATGAGAGATGGTTTTATAATCATGCGTTTTCATTCCCTCTCGCGACGCAAGAAACGCCCCCCCCCCCCCCCCCGATTTTCTCACCAGTGTGAAGGCGCACTTAGGCTTTATTTACACAGACAAGCATGATAAACGGCCCATGAGAAACCTGGACTGAGATCATGCCTGTAAAATTGTGATTTTGTATGTGAGTGTGATGCGATTTTAACATTAGAAAGTCCTATTGACTATTGCAATAAAAAATAGTGCATTTTTATTGTGCAATTTTTTTCGTGGGCGTCAGCATTGTGATGCGGGAATATTCTGGAAAAAAAAGCATTGCTGACGACCCAAAATCACGGGGAACAAAGACGCGATTTCGCCGCCATTTTCTTGCGGCAAAATCGCGATCGCCCATGTGAAACTAGCCTAAGAGAGTGGATTAATAATGGGAGAACTCGCTTTAAGCAGAGACGTGCAGGGCAGCAGCTGGTGAGGTTACTGCCGCAGGTAAGCAGTGACGGATATTCAATCTCATCGGACACCGCTCAGCATCTTGTTCATGCAGGAGACATACGAAGATTCTGGGATTGGATCCAAGTTCTGTGATTTATGAATTGGCTTCAAGCATAGGAACAGGTGAGACAGAATCAGCTGTCTGGAGAAGGCTGGCACTCCAGGGTGTCATGGACCACAAACGTATGTACAATGTGCTTGGATTATAAAATAACAGCGCTAATTCCACTGGCGGCTTTAGGAATATATTGTTTTTCTTATACTATATTTTATTATAATGCAATGTAAAGGATATGTGAATCATATACACTACTCAAAAAATTAAAGGCAGACTTAAATCACATATGAACAAAAGATTCAAGCTTAAAATATTCAAACTAAAATCATCCACCAATTGAAGGCTGGATTCCAAATCATCCAGAAAAGGAATTTATTTCATCACGTAGCTCATAATGTGACACAATAGTGCGTATAGTCCCACGTGCTTGTGTAGTGGCCCGGAGGGTCCTCCAGAATGGTCGCACTCATTTGTCCTG
Source organism: Eleutherodactylus coqui (assembly GCF_035609145.1). NCBI lineage: Eukaryota > Metazoa > Chordata > Amphibia > Anura > Eleutherodactylidae > Eleutherodactylus > Eleutherodactylus coqui. The sequence continues at coordinate 43,040,092 of NC_089848.1, read as the reverse complement.
TCACACCTGTCTATGTGCTTCCAGGATGAATAGAAGGTCAGAGAAACCTGGTTTCCCCCTTCTTTCTAAGCTAGAAGCTTAGAGCTTGGCATCAGCTGGCTGCTTATTGGCTGTATGTCATGCCTTCACTGATTGGAGAGCCCAGAGTGGAAAAAATTAATATAAGCCTCTATGCAGAGGGGGAGGAGAGACGGGAAGTGCGGGAAAGAGGAGGAAGGGGAGGAGGAGTTAGCTAGGAGTCGTGAGGAGAGTCTGCAGTGAGTTGTCGTCAGGGGACATCATGTTTCAGGAGTGCAGCAGAGCGTACGGTGATTTAGCAAATTGTCCAGGGAAGCGAGGCCCTTTCTGCTCCCAAACCTTTCCAGCAGTGAAGAGAAGAGAGTTTGGAGGTCCTCTTTCCACTAAAACAGTGAGTTAAACTAACCGGGTGAAATCAAAGCCAGGAATAGTTCAGAGGTCATTAAAACTCCAACACCTGCATCTTTCACCTCCAGTAAGCCCATTAGTTTACAAGTACTGTGGGGATTCATTACTGAATAGCCTCTAGGACAGTGGTGGCGAACCTGTGGCACACAGAGCCCTCCCTGCTGGCACACACCGCCGTTAGCCACTCACCATGTTAGTGAATACTGGCTGTGCTGCTAGCGGCGCTGATCCCGACGCATACAGTGTGCAGCTGGGATCTTCCTCCCCCTCCCCTGATGTCTTCTCTTAGGTTCCACAAGAGCAAAGGGGAGGAGGTGTTTGGCAGCACACTGTTACACTGGAGCTGCTGTAGGGGGTCACTATTATCACTGGGGCTGCCGTGGGCATCACTATTACCGCTGTGGTAGGTTTACATGTAATGCTGCAGAATGTCCTCAGCGGAAATTTCTTTGGCAAATTCCACAGCATTTCCACACCCAAAAAGTCAAAATCTGCACCCTGTCTATTTTGAAACAACCCTGTCCTTTTTAAATCGACCTAGGTAAAATTATATGTCGTGATAAGCCTCGCCCCCTGAAGTGTTGGCACTTTGCGATAAATCAGTGGGTTTTGGGTGGCGGTTTGGGCATTCGGTCTCTAAAAGGTTTGCCATCACTGCCCTAGGATATGAGAGAGAGAGAGCATTGAAAAAAAGTGTATGTTATTTCCAAGTTTACTGCTTTCAATATTTTCATCAACTGCATCATTATCTGTGCTGCTAAAAATTCTGTATTTCTGCATGACTGTGAAAAGAGAATTCTGTTAATTGAAAAGCTTAAGTAAAACTGTGTGCTCCCAGTTTACTAAGAAAAGTTAACTGAACTAGTGTCAAGTTATTACACCATCGTTCAACTTGGAGTTCAGATTCGAGTACTGGCGTCACCCGTGACAAAACCACCGTTCAGGTAAAACATATTTACTACCATTATTTATGCAACTGTGCAACAACCGAGCAAAGCACCATTGCCGCGACTGCCGGGAGAGATTGCAGAGCTACCCGTGACAACCATCTTGCAATCCCAGTGGTCTCCCCTGCTTTGGCGCGCTCTGCTCGGCCGTTGCACTTGTATGCATTTCTGGCAATATCTGGGCATGCTCCTGATGAGACAAAGGATGATGTCCCGAGGATCTCCTTCCAGATTTAGATCAGGGCATTAGTCAGCTTCAGGACATTTTGTGGTGCTACTTGGCGGCGTCAGACACACTTACACATAATGTCCTAGAACTTCTCAATTGGATTCAGGTCTGAAGGACATAAGAGTAAATCAATGACATTAATGTCTTCAACATCCAGAAACTGCCTACACATTTTGGCCAAATGAGGCTGGGCATTGTCCTACACCAGGAAGAACCCAAAGCCCACTCCTGTAGCATAAGGTCTGACAATGGCTCCCAGGATTTCATTATAGTACCTAACAGCAGTCAGGATATTCTTGGCTATCATGTGTAGGTTTGTGTGAACCCCGCCCCCCCCCCCCCCTTCCCCGTAAGGATATGCCTCCCCAAACCATCACTGACCCACTGTCAAACTGGTCGTGCTAGATGATGTTGCAGGTAGCATAACATTCACCATGGTGTCTCCATACACTTTCACGTCTGTCACACATGCTCAATGTAAATCTACTCTCATCTATGAAGAGAATGAGATGTCAGTGATGAGCCTGCCTATTCTGGGCTTCTCTGGAGAATTCTGCACACTGCTAGGCTTTGAGCACAGGTCCCACTACACAATATCGGACTCTCATGCCACTCTCATGAGGTCCCTTTCTGACAGTTTGGTCAGAAACATTCAGACCAGTAGACCGCTGAAGGTCATTTTGTAGGGTGCTCCTCTTGTTCCTCCTCGCACAAGGAGCAGATACCGGCCCTGATGCTAGGTTGATGCTCTTCTACAGCCCTTGCCCAATTTTCTTTGTGTAACGGTCCCTGACTTGATATTTGTTCTTGAGACTGTGCTGGGAAAGATATCAAACCTTCTTGTGAAGGCATATATAGAAGTGCCATACTGGAGGAGCTGGAGTACCTGTGCGACCTGGTTGGTGTCATGCTACCAGTAATGACAAGGACACTAAGAAAATGCAAAACTAGAAAAGGAAAGAAAAGGAGAGAGTAATTTTGGCTACTAGCAGCAAAGCCATTTCCTTTTTGGGATTTGTCTTGCTGTTGCCTCTCCAGTGCACATGTTGTAACTTTCAGTTGAAATTGATTTACAATTGCTTCCTAACTGGACAGATTGATATTGATACACCTTAAGTTTAAGTCACTTAGGATTATAATGTGATGCTAAAGTGTTCCCTTGATTTGTTTGAGCAGTATATAATAGAGTAATTCATTCACATGGCTTGTAAAGTTTGGAGGTCAAGTTAGTGGGCAATTGTAACCCCTTAAAGATCCAGCTATTTTGGGCCTTAAGCTGTTGGCATGCTCTATTAGTACATGGGGTGTGGAACGGTATTCTTGCACTGTCCTGAACTATTACAGCACTGGCATTAACTGTCACAGGATGGACAGAACAGTGATGGCAGCTGTAATGGACATCTGACCAATCACAGTGTGATTTCATGGAAAAATGGGCTAAAACCTAGTGAACAACTGTGACCTCCTCAGATCTGGGACAGAGACAAGAGAACAACAAATGTCTATGGTGCCCAATGCAGCATCTATTGTATGTTAGTGATCCCTGGGGTCAATTCACTTGTTCATCTTTTTATAACTTCACCTAAGAGCCTCTAAAATTGTCAGCCATTGCTGTGTACGACACCGAGTTATGGTGCTTTCGTATCTGGAACATCTGTTCAGAGGTTATGTCGGAGATCCAGCACAAAATATTAGAGTAGCGCTGCATGAAGGACTTTTTCATCCGGTACAATGCCGGACGGCTGAGTGAAAGCCAAGCAGACCCCATTATAGTCAGTGGGGTCCGTTCGGTGCTGTTTGGTTCCGTCCAGGTGTGAAAGTAGCCTAAGGGCTGCTTCACACTAGCGAGGGCGATATCGGGTTGTGATTCACGGCCTGATAGCGCCCCAGCAATCCATGTGAAGCCCTGTGGATGTGAGGCGTTTTCATGTGAAAACTGACGTGCATCACTGCGGGGAGTCCCTTAACCCCCGCCATGGCTGAAGGGATTTCCCTGGCACTTCTGAAGGGATTCTCCGTAGGGCTGAAAGGATTACCCGTGGGTAGAGATGAGCGAACGTACTCGTCCGAGCTTGATACTCGGGCGAATATTAGGGTGTTCGGGATGTTCTGGTTACTTTCAGTTTCCTCTCTGAGACGTTAGCGCGCTTTTCTGGCCAATTGAAAGACAGGGAAGGCATTACAACTTCCCCCTGTGACGTTCAAGCCCTATACCACCCCCCTGCTGTGAGTGGCTGGGGAGATCTGATGTCACCCGAGTATAAAAATCGGCCCCTCCCGCGGCTCGGCTCAGATGCCTTGTGAGTTAGCTGAGGGAAAGTGCTATCTTGGTGGAGCTGCTATAGGGAGAGCGTTAGGAGTTAGTGTAGGCTTCAAGAACCCCAACGGTCCTTCTCAGGGCCACATCTAATAGTGTGCAGTACTGTGTTAGCACTGTATTTTTTTTTTTTTTCAAAATTGGATCTGCAGAGCATTGCGCCCTGCAATAGGGACAGAAGTGGTGGTTAGGCAGGGAGAGTGTTAGCAGTGAGTGTAGGCTTCAAGAACCCCAACGGTCCTTTCTAGGGCCACATCTATCCGTGTGCAGTACTGTCCAGGCTGCTGTTAGCAGTGTTGCATATTTTTTTTTTTTTCTCAAAACCGGCTGTGCAGACCATTGCACCCGGCATTAATACTACAGGGATAGAATTGTGTAGGCAGGGCCAGAAGACATACATTATTCATTGAATAGACGCAGTGTGGCTTTTCCTTTGAAAAACAAGGGAAAAAATTCTATTTCGCCTGCCTCTGACAGTCCTCAGGGCTCTGGGTACGTGTGTGCTGCGTGCAGAACGTTAAAAAAAATCAGACGCAGCCAGCTACGTTTTACTGCAGGCTTGCGCCAATTTTTTTCCTGCATGGGAAATCCCTGATCTGCTGTAGCGAATAACTTTGCATCACTGCAGTTCTCTGACACATTTGCAGGGCCACAACACAGTTATTAAACTTAGTAGTATTCATTGAATACACGCAGTGTGGCTTGTCCTTTGAAAAACAAGGGAAAAAATTCTATTTTGGCTGCAGGCTTGCGCCAATTTCTTTCCTGGCTTGGAAATCACTGGTAATACAGCATGCTGAGGGGTAGGGGTAGGCCTAGAGGACATGGACGCTGCTGAGGACGCGTAGGCCCAAGTGAGGGTGTGGGCACAGGCCGAGCTCCTGATCCAGGTGTGTCGCAGCCGACTGCTGCGCGATTAGGAGAGAGGCACGTTTCTGGCGTCCCCACATTCATCGCCCAATTAATGGGTCCACGCGGGAGACCTTTATTAGAAAATGAGCAGTGTGAGCAGGTCCTGTCGTGGATGGCAGAAAGTGCTTCGAGCAAGCTATCATCCACCCAGAGTTCTGCGCCGTCCAGTGCTGCAAATCCGAATCCTCTGTCTGCTGCTCCTCCTTCCTCCCAGCCTCCTCACTCCACTACAATGACACATGCTCAGGAGCGGGAAGACTCCCAGGAACTGTTCTCGGGCCCCTGCTCAGATTGGGCAGCAGTGGTTCCTCTCCCACCAGAGGAGTTTATCGTCACTGATGCACAACCATTGGAAAGTTCCCGGGGTCCGGGGGATGAGGCTGGGGACTTCCGGCAACTGTCTCAAGACCTTTCAGTGGGTGAGGAGGACGATGACGATGAGACACAGTTGTCTTGCAGTGAGGTAGTAGTAAGGGCAGTAAGTCCGAGGGAGGAGCGCACAGAGGATTCGGAGGAAGAGCAGCAGGACGATGAGGTGACTGACCCCACCTGGTGTGCAACGCCTACTCAGGACAGGTCTTCAGAGGGGCAGGCAAGGGCAGCATCAGGGCAGGTTGCAAGAGGCAGTGCGGTGGCCAGGGGTGGAGGCAGGGCCAGACCGAATAATCCACCAACTGTTTCCCAAAGCGCACCCTCGCGCCATGCCACCCTGCAGAGGCCGAGGTGCTCTAAGGTCTGGCAGTTTTTCACAGAGACGCCTGACGACCGACGAACAGTGGTGTGCAACCTTTGTCGCGCCAAGATCAGCCGGGGAGCCACCACCAACAGCCTCACCACCACCAGCATGCGCAGACATATGATGGCCAAGCACCCCACAAGGTGGGACGAAGGCCGTTCACCGCCTCCGGTTTGCACCACTGCCTCTCCCCCTGTGCCCCAACCTGCCACTGAGATCCAACCACCCTCTCAGGACACAGGCACTACCGTCTCCTGGCCTGCACCGACACCCTCACCTCCGCTGTCCTCGGCCCCATCCACCAATGTCTCGCACCGCACAGTCCAGCCGTCGCTAGCGCAAGTGTTGGAGCGCAAGCGCAAGTACGCCGCCACGCACCCGCACGCTCAATCGTTAACCGTCCACATAGCCAAATTTATCAGCCTTGAGATGCTGCCGTATAGGGTTGTGGAAACGGAGGCTTTCAAAGCTATGATGGCGGCGGCGGCCCCGCGCTACTCAGTTCCCAGTCGCCACTACTTTTCCCGATGTGCCGTCCCAGCCCTGCACGACCACGTCTCCCGCAACATTGTACGCGCCCTCACCAATGCGGTTAGTGGCAAGGTCCACTTAACTACGGACACGTGGACAAGCACAGGCGGGCAGGGCCACTACATCTCCCTGACGGCACATTGGGTGAATTTAGTGGAGGCTGGGACAGAGTCAGAGCCTGGGACCGCTCACGTCCTACCCACCCCCAGAATTGCGGGCTGGGACAGAGTCAGAGCCTGGGACCGCTCACGTCCTACCCACCCCCAGAATTGCGGGCCCCAGCTCGGTGGTGGTATGTTCGGCGGTGTATGCTTCCTCCACTAAAGCACCCTCCTCCTCCACCTCTGTCTCGCAATCTAGATGTGTCAGCAGCAGCAGGACGTCGCCAGCAGTCGGTGTCGCGCGGCGTGGCAGCACAGCGGTGGGCAAGCGTCAGCAGGCCGTGCTGAAACTACTCAGCTTAGGAGATAGGAGGCACACGGCCCACAAACTGCTGCAGGGTCTGACAGAGTAGACCGACCGCTGGCTTGCGCCGCTGAGCCTCCAATCGGGCATGGTCGTGTGTGACAACGGCCGTAACCTGGTGGCGGCTCTGCAGCTCGGCAGCCTCACGCACGTGCCATGTCTGGCCCACGTCTTTAATTTGGTGGTTCAGCGCTTTCTGAAAAGCTACCCACGCTTGTCAGACCTGCTTGTAAAGGTGCGCCGGCTCTGCGCACATTTCCGCAAGTCCCACACGGACGCTGCCACCCTGCGCACCCTGCAACATCGGTTTAATCTGCCAGTGCACCGACTGCTGTGCGACATGCCCACACGGTGGAACTCTACGCTCCACATGTTGGCTAGGCTCTATGAGCAGCGTAGAGCTATAGTGGAATACCAACTCCAACATGGGCGGCGCAGTGGGAGTCAGCCTCCTCAATTCTTTTCAGAAGAGTGGGCCTGGTTGGCAGACATCTGCCAGGTCCTTCGAAACTTTGAGCAGTCTACCCAGGTGGTGAGCGGCGATGCTGCAATCATTAGCGTCACCATTCCTCTGCTATGCATCTTGAGAAGTTCCCTGCAAACCATAAAGGCAGCCGCTTTGCGCTCGGAAATAGAGCCGGGGGAAAACAGTATGTCGCTGGATAGTCAGAGCACCCTCCTGTCTATATCTCAGCGCGTTCAGGAGGAGGAGGAGGAGCATGAGGAGGATGAGGAGGAGGGGGAAGAGACAGCTTGGCCCACTGCTGACGGTACCCATGCTGCTTGCCTGTCATCATTTCAGCGTGTATGGCCTGAGGAGGAGGAGGAGGAGGATCCTGAAAGTGATCTTCCTAGTGCGGACAGCCATGTGTTGCGTACAGGTACCCTGGCACACATGGCTGACTTCATGTTAGGATGCCTTTCTCGTGACCCTCGCGTTACACGCATTCTGGCCACTACGGCTTACTGGGTGTACACACTGCTCGACCCACGCTATAAGGAGAACCTTCCCACTCTCATTCCCGAAGAGGAAAGGGGTTCGAGAGTGTTGCTATACCACAGGACCCTGGCGGACAAGCTGATGGTAAAATTCCCATCCGACAGCGCTAGTGGCAGAAGGCGCAGTTCCGAGCGCCAGGTAGCAGGGGAGGTGCGGAGATCGAGTAGCATGTACAGCCCAGGCAGTGCAACAGTCTTTAAGGGCCTGGACAGCTTTATGGCTCCCCAGCAAGACTGTGTCACCGGTCCCCAGTCAAGGCTGAGTCGGCGGGAGCACTGTAAAAGGATGGTGAGGGAGTACGTAGCCGATCGCACGACCGTCCTCCGTGACGCCTCTGCCCCCTACAACTACTGGGTGTCGAAGCTGGACACGTGGCCTGAACTCGCGCTGTCTGCCCTGGAGGTGCTTGCTTGTCCTGCGGCTAGCGTCTTGTCGGAGAGGGTGTTTAGTGCGGCTGGGGGAATCATCACAGATAAGCGTACCCGCTTGTCAACCGACAGTGCCGACAGGCTAACACTCATCAAGATGAACAAAGCCTGGATTTCCCCAGACTTCTCTTCTCCACCAGCGGACAGCAGCGATACCTAAGCAATACGTAGGCTGCACCCGCGGATGGAAGCTACGTTCTCTCTCACCATCCAAAACGGGGACATTTCTGCTTCATCAATCTGTGTATAATATTCCTCCTCCTCCTCCTGCTCCTCCTCCTGAAACCTCACGTAATCACGTTGAACGGGCAATTTTTCTTAGGGCCACAAGGCTCACTCATATAATTTTTCTAAAAATTTTTTATACGTTTCAATGCTCTTAAAAGCGTTGGAACTTTAACTTGAACCAATTTTTCGTTAAACTGGGCTGCCTCCAGGCCTAGTTACCACTTAAGCCACATTAACCAAAGCGATTAATGGGTTTCACCTGCCATCTTGGTTGGGCATGGCCAATTTTTACTGAGGTACATTAGTACTGTTGGTACACCAATTTTTTTGGGCCCTCACCTACAGTGTAATCATAGCAATTTCTATGTTCTTCGCCTGCACTCATGGTACAGAAAGGTGTGTGGGGTTGGCCTACACTTTAGCTACATAAATGTAACTTGGGCCTTGGCTATACTGCAGCTACTGAAATGGAACTAAGACTGCGCTCCCACTATACTGCTGCTTCGGAATTGTCCCTGGGGCCTGTGTAGGCTGCTACTATTACTTAAATGGAACTTAGACTATGCTCCTCCTATACTGCTGCTTCGGAATTGTTACTGGGGCCTGTCTTGAGTGCTACTATTACTGAAATGGAACTAATACTGTGCTCCCCCTATAATGCTGCTAGTGATATGTTAGTGGGGCCTGTCCTAATGCTACGGCTGAAATGTTACGAATTCTGGGCTCTGCCTATACCGCTGCTAATGGTATGTCTCTGGGGTGTGGAAACGGAGGCTTCCCAAAGACATGATGGCGGCGAGGCCATTTCCCACCAACGCGGTTACTGTTAAGGTGCATATAACCACGGACACGTGGAGAGGACACGTAGTGCCTCAAAAACATCCCCCTTCTCCTCCAACAATGAAAACATTCTTGGCAAATGCCTTTGCATTGGTTCGTCTGGTGGCAGTCCAAGAATTTCACCTTTACCGACACAACAAGAGAGCCCCCCCACCATCCCCCCGCCACGGCCCACTTAATCCTGGCCACATTCCGAAAACCAACAAAATACAACCGTGCTACTAGGTCCGCAGTCACCACCACATTACCATCAACGCGGTTACTGTTAAGGTACATATTACCAGTCTGACTGGGGCATACAGACACCTTGACAGAATGAATAGTGTGTGGCACATCGGTTCCCCATTGCTATGCCCACGTGTGCAGCTCCTGATGGCGGTGGCACAGGATTGGATTTCTCATTGCTTCTGTACAGCATTGTGGGCTATCGCCCCACCACTTTTAAAGAGGGTCGCTGCCTAGCCGTGCCAACCCTCTGCAGTGTGTGCCTGCAGTTCCTCCTCATGGCAGACGCACTTATAAATAGACATGAGGGTGGTGTGGCATAAGGGCAGCTGAAGGCTGCGCAGGGACAGTTTGGTGTGCGCTGTGGACACTGTGTCGTGCGGGGGGGGGGGGGGGGGGGTTGGGCAGCATGTAACCCAGGAGAAGTGGCAGCGGAGTGTCATGCAGGCAGTGATTGTGCTTTGTTGTAGCTAGTGTGGTGCTTAGCTAAGGTATGCCATGCTAATGAGGGCTTTTCAGAAGTAAAAGTTGTTGGGAGGGGGGGGGGCCCACTCTTGCCGGTATTGTGGCTTAATAGTGGGACCTGTGAACTTGAGATGCAGCCCAACATGTAGCCCCTCGCCTGCCCTATCCGTTTCTGTGTCGTTCCCATCACTTTCTTGAATTGCCCCGATTTTCACACATGAAAACCTTAGCGAGCATCGGCGATATACAAAAATGCTCGGGTCGCCCATTGACTTCAATGGGGTTCGTTACTCGAAACGAACCCTCGAGCATCGCGATAAATTCGTCCCGAGTAACGAGCACCCGAGCATTATGGTGCTCGCTCATCTCTACCCGTGGGGCTGAAGGGATTCCCCACAGGGATGAAGGAATCCGCTGCCGCGGCTATCACAGGCCTATTGAAAACAATGGGCGATATCGCAAAAAGATGGAATATGCTGGGATATTTTTTTTCACACAACATCGCATGACTGAAAACATTGCAGATGGGAATTAAACCATTGAAAATCATTGGATTCATAATTCAACATTTTCACTCACTCTCACATTGGGCGAAAATCACGCGTTTTTCTCGCCAGTGTGAAGCCGGCCTGAGGGTAAGCATGGTGCTCGTCCACTCCTACGTCCTTCTAAGATTAGGGCCACATGCAGGGTGTTTATAAAACAAAATAAGTACAACTTAGAGTACTGATGTGTTACGGTGGCACAAGCTGCCACAGCATATTGGGCACAGAAATGGCATTTCTGTGGGGACATTTAAGTTAAATCTTCACATCGGACCATCTGCTGCACATTTATTTTTTGAAAACACTTATGGGGTCAAAAAAGTCCTAGCTGAAGTCCTAAAAGGATGAAGTTTCCACAATGCAGTCACTTTTAAGGGATGTATACAAAAAAGAACAAAAGTCCTCAAATCAGTAACAACATGAAGAAGTAGGGAAGTGATAGTAGTGGAACTCTCCCTGGTTTTGCTGCAGGTATCATTTGTGTGGTTATCAGTTCCATATTCATTTATACTTTTTGTTACTTTCAGATTATTTATTAATTTATGATTGGCACATGTGCATTTTGTACTGGATTGCCGTACTCAGTATACGGCCGGGCTCACACGAGCGTATTCGAATTGCGTATTACACGCGTATAATATGCGTCAAATCTCGGCAATTCAAATACCTTGATTTTCGCTGTTCCACTCACACTTGCATATATTCATTGTGTATAATACGTGTGTAAAAAAGAATGAGGCATGTTTAGTGGCTACACTACCTGGACATAGCAGTAAGAGGAAGCTATCACCAACTACCACCAGATTCCTGAGGAGTCAAAAACCATGCAGTGACTGTGAAGAGGGAGTCCCTAACTGGGGTGTAGGCCGGGGTGACTTCCTATTCACCAGGACGGCCAGTTCTGGTATGTTTGGGATAGTGTCCCTAAACTGTGTTCCAGGACATTATGGGAGGCCGAGAGCTGCGAGGATGTTCTCTGTGTATGAATAGTGATCAGACATGCTTACTGTGCAAACTTGAACGGTTTATTAATAACTTTAACTTTTTGGCTGATCCGGTAGTTTGGCCGCTGCCTCTTCTTCAATGCCGTAGGGCGCTTTGGAGCTGTTACCCATTAGATCCAGCCCGTGTTCTGCAGCAGAGCTGCTGCACTTGCTTCGTTCTTTCACTGAGGCGGCTCAATCTGCTCTGCCTAGAAACCGACCAGAGTTTACAAGAGTTTAGAGGAAGAGCAAACATACCCAGAGACCCCTGCTGCATGCTTTAAACCCCCAAGCCCCAGTGATGGCGAACCTTTTAGAGACCACGTGCCCAAAATGCAACCCAAAACCCACTTATTTATCGCAAAGTGCCAACACATCAGGGGGTGGGACTTATCACGACGTATGATTTTACCTCCTTTATAATAAAAGGGCCAAGGCTGTTTCAAAATAGACTGGGTGCAGATTTTGACTGCTTTTTGGATGCGGAAATGATGCAGAATTTCCCACGGAAATTTCCGCTGAGGACATTCTGCAGCATTTCCGCCATGTGTAAACATGCCCAGCAGTAATAATGACTCCCACAGTGCCCTCAGCAGTAACAGTGACCCCCACAGTCGCCTTAGTAGTAATAGTGACCCCCACAGTGGCCTCAGACGTAATAGTGACCTCTACAGTAGCTCCAGTAGTAATAGTGACCCCCCTCACAGTAGCCCCAGTAGTAAAAGTGTGGTCTCCACAGTAATAGTGACCTCTAAAGTGGCGCCAGTAGTAATAGTGACCCCCCCAAAGCAGCCCCAGCAGTAATAGGGGCCCCCCTTCTACAGTGGCCCCAGTAGTATTAGTGACCCCAACAGTAGCCCCAGTAGTAATAGTGACCCTCACAGTGGTCTCAGTAGTAATAGTGACCCCCACAGTGGCTTCAGTAGTAATAGTGTCCCCTAAAGTGGCTCAGTAGTAATAGTGACCCCCACAGTGGTCTCAGTAGTAATAGTAAACCTCAAAGTGGCCCCAGTATTAATTGTGACCCCCTACAGCAGCCCCAGCAGTAATAGTGACCCCCACAGTAGTCCCAATGGTAATGCTATTGCTACTTGTGCCGATATAGGGGACACTATTACTAACAGTATCCCCCATATCAGCCCCAGCAGTAATAGCACCCCCCTGAGACCTATATACTGCACCTCTGCTCGACGCTGATCCCAGGTGCGCACTGTGACGTCATTATGTGCGTCCGGATGCCTCCTCCCCTTTGCTCTCACGGAACCAAGGGAGAGATGTCAGGAGAGGATCCCGGTTGCACACTGACATCACAGTGTGCACCTGGGATCAGCGCCGCTGAGTGAATACTGGCAGGGGAGCTGCGGCACCCCGGCCAGTATTCACTAATGTGGTGAGCAGCCGACGGTGCATGTGCCAGCAGGGAGGGCTCTCTGTGCTGCCTCTGGCATGCATGCCATAGGTTTGCCACCACTGATCTATATTAAAGGCCCAATTACCCAAATGTCACACAGTGCTGAATTGACTAATAACTAGAGATGAGCGAACGTACTCGTCCGAGCTTGATACTCGTTCGAGTATTAGCGTGTTCGAGATGCTCGTTACTCGTGACGAGTACCACGCAATGTTCGAGTTACTTTCACTTTCATCTCTGAGACGTTAGCGCGCTTTTCTGGCCAATAGAAAGACAGGGAAGGCATTACAACTTCCCCTGCGACGTTCAAGCCCTATACCACCCCCCTGCAGTGAGTGGCTGGCGAGATCAGGTGTCACCCGAGTATAAAAATCGGCCCCTCCCGCGGCTCGCCACAGATATATTTATGTACCGCCGGTGGCTTCCTGGCACCCACCCATGCTGTCGGTCCACACGGAGTTGTAACTGCATGTGTCCACTTCTAAAGAACCCCAGTCTGACTGGGGTATGCAGTGTGGGCCGAAGCCCACCTGCATTAAGCACGACATTACCTCAGCTGTGATGGGCACTGCAATGGGATGTATTTATGTACCGCCGGTGGGTTCCAGGGAGCCACCCATGCTGTGGGTGCACACGGAATTCCCATTGCGGAGTTGTACCTGCCTGTGACTATTTATAAAAAAAGCGGTCTGGCTGGGGCATGCAGACACCTTGACAGAATGAATAGTGTGTGGCACATAGGTTCCCCATTGCTATGCCCACGTGTCCAGCTCCAGATGGAGGTGGCACAGGATTGGATTTCTCATTGCTTCTGTACAGCATTGTGGGCTATCGCCCCGCCCCTTTTAAAGAGGGTCGCTGCCTAGCCGTGCCAACCCTCTGCAGTGTGTGCCTGCGGTTCCTCCTCATGGCAGACGCACTTATAAATAGACATGAGTGTGGCGTGGCATGAGGGCAGCTGAAGGCTGGGCAGGGACAGTTTGGTGTGCGCTGTGGACACTGGGTCGTGCGGGGGGGGGGGTTGGTCAGCATGTAACCCAGGAGAAGTGGCAGCGGAGTGTCATGCAGGCAGTGATTGTGCTTTGTTGGAGGTAGTGTGGTGCTTAGCTAAGGTATGCATTGCTAATGAGGGCTTTTCAGAAGTAAAAGTTGTTGGGAGGGGGGGGGGCCCACTCTTGCCGATATTGTGGCTTAATAGTGGGACCTGGGAACTTGAGATGCAGCCCAACATGTAGCCCCTCGCCTGCCCTATCCGTTGCTGTGTCGTTCCCATCACTTTCTTGAATTGTCCAGATTTTCACAAATGAAAACCTTAGCGAGCATCGGCGAAATACAAAAATGCTCGGGTCGCCCATTGACTTCAATGGGGTTCGTTACTCGAAATGAACCCTCGAGCATCGCGATAATTTCGTCCCGAGTAGCGAGCACCCGAGCATTTTGGTGCTCGCTCATCTCTACTAATAACATCACGGCTACACCCCCTTCCAACTGCAGAAGAGCTGCAGCAAAATTTTGTGGCAGCAGGCACAGAGGTTTCTGTTTGCACAGTAAGGCACATACTAAACACTGAAGGTCTTCATGTCTGAACTCCAAGCCATACACCTGTACTGACCCCAAAGCACAATAAAAGTCAGCTCCAATATGCTCAAACCAAAAAAAAAAATTAAAGACATTTTCGGATTCTGTTCTGTGGAGCAATAAATCAAAACTGTAACTTTTTGGTCCTGTGGACCACTCGAGGCCCCCACCAATCAGCTTGTTGAAGAGGCAGCGACACTCGTGTGAGCACCGCAGCCTCTTTACTGCATACCAGACACACGGCCATGCATTTCAGAATTAAACCATACATGCCAGCAGTTTGTGCGCCTGTCCAGATTTCATGCTGCCCGTAGTTTTTATTAGTTCCATTTTTTGGGGGAGGTCAGGGATTGAAAACACATCAATTCTGCCTTTTTTTTTCTTTTTACACTGTTAATCATGTAGCATAAATGACATGCAAATTTTTTTCTGTGTAATGATACGATTACCACAAAATCCAAATTATGATTTTTATAGGTTTTTCCACTTTTGCGCAATAAAAACTGTTTTTTTCTGGAAAAAAAAAATTTCACATCATTGCACGTCTTTCTGTATCATTGTGTTTTATGGGAAGCAGGATGAACAAAATAAGGTTAGGTTTTGTTTTTACGTTTTTTGCCAGGCAGGATAAGTAGTGTGTTCAATTTATTGTACGGGTCATTACAGATACGATGATACCAAATAAGCGGGATTTTAAAAACTTTAACATTTTTTTGTACAAATAGGAAAGTGTGCAAAAAGGTTTGTTTTTGCTTTTTGCTTTTTTTATGTCCTCATAGCACTGACTGCTATGAACGCATGTACTGCAATGCATTATCGCTCACAATAGCAATCACAGGCCATGGCAGGCTCGGGCACCAGTATGTGTCCTCTGTTTTCAATGGCAATCCATCGGCCCTCTGTGATTACATCGCAGAGTGCAGATGTACATTGATTGCGGCATGTAAGCAGTTAAGAGCGGGGATGGATGTTTTCATCGATCCCTGCTGTTGCAGTGGGAGGCCGGCTGTCAGCCACAGCTGACTCCCGCTGAAGGATGGCACGGACTCACTTCTGAACCGCGCCATCCACAGGACATAAGTTTACATCCTGTTGCGTTAAATGCACCCCCCAGCCAGGACGTAAACTTACGTCTTGTAGCATTAACCCTTTCCAATCCACTGTCTGACGTCTAAAGACATTCTGATTGAAGCCTGTACAGCTCCGATGTCGGAAGACGTCCGGCAGGGTATTCTTACTGTATATTACTGGCCGTTCTGTTGTCGGCGGCCTCTCCAGCATGTCCAATACCGCAGTACTGGATCTAGCCAGCAGGTGGCACCATTGCATAATGGCAGAAAGAGAAAGCCCCCTAGGAAACCCTTTGGATTGCAAAGGATTAAGGAGTTAAAGAAGTTACCCAAGAACATAATACCGGTTCAAATGCCTTATTATGGCATATGGGTGCCATAGGGCGGAGTCTCCTGTTCCGGACTCACTTCTATGAGCTGGAAGGAAGAGCCGTTCTGTAAAAGTGGCTCCCATTCTGGCGGACTTAGAACGTCCTTGTAGTACAAGGACAACTGTTCATCTGATTCTGGTTGTCTGTGGGGTCCCCTGGCAAAAATCTGTTGTTTTCTGGAAAACGGAACAAATGGATTGTATCAACTAATTGGCCATTTCAATGGCTGAGAGAATTGGTGCGTTTTTTGTTGCACTCGGAAAAAGTACAGTAAAAAACACAGTTGTGAGCGCAAATAAGCAACGCCCATGCAAACGCGCACAGATACACGCACATGCTCGTGTGAATCTAGCGGAATCGTAGTGTTTAGATAAGACACATATGATCAGGATAGCGACTAGATCTGAGAAGACTGTTTGGGCAGAGTTCTAGAGGAAGCAGAAGAGAGACGAGAGCCACATAAAAGGAGGAACGTCCTTGCTGCTTCCTCATCCTCACAAGAGTTACTTGTTGTTTCAGGACATATAAAAATCACAGAAGGCTTTCCTGCCGGGGTGTGAGACAAGATCTGGAGTGATCAGTTGATTACCTGGGGACTGCATTCTGAAAGGTGTTGTCTGTTATGGAATAACCCTTTAAATAAATGGCTGACAACCCTATGGCTGACTTCACCACAAGTGATGCTCATATATTTAATAACTTTGTCATCCCTGCCCAAACATTCCACTAATAATTTTTTGCCCCTTTATGTAAGCCTCTCAATATGAGGCCAAATGCAGAGTCATTAGTGACCGAGTGATTTGGCATCATGTACCAGGTGATGCCAAATAATGCCGACATACAGTAGAAAAATAACAGTGATTTATACAAAGGAATTGGACAAATAAAAGCAACCAGTCCTTGTTTCCCTGGAATTCAGTATCCTATTAAAGGGGATCTCCCACTTCAAGCTATTTTCAGACAGCTCCGTACATTGCACAGTGGCCCAGGTTGGTAGTGCAGGCTGAATTCTATTGAAGAGAATGGGACTCAGCCTGCAATATTAACTCAGGCCACTGTGCAGTGTATGGAGCTGTCTGAAAACAGCTAGAAGTGGTGGAACCCTTTTAAGCAGCTTCTAAAGTGATCAAGTTCAATTTTTGTAGTCTGAACAAAGGCGGCTCTTGGTGTATTAGCTAAATGTATTCATAGGGTCACATTTACCTAACGGATGCCGAACATCTTGACATCTGCTGGGCCAACATGAGTGGGCATAGAAAAGCATAGACCGTCGACCCTATGTGCGATGTATGCGACTGTATACAATGGCATACATCACAGCCTTCTGTTGGAGATATATGTTGGTGGATACTCCCAATGTATACCTCTGACAGTAGCAAAAACAAGTTAGGTGGAATTGATGGCTCGGAGGGAAATGAATTGTCCAAAAATGCCTGAAACAAAAGGTCTAACAGAACCCTAAAGGTTTCCTTTATGCCTCTAGTATATAAGTACAAGGGGATTGGGTGTGCTCAGCATTTTTGCTGCATCCTCAGTAAGGCCCAGTTCCAAAATGACTAAAGCCAAATTACTGAGTAACCCATTTCCAGGAAAATCTACGCAGTACGTTTATGGATAAATACTCTATGGAGACCCAGTGATGCATTTCGTTTTTTCTTCTCTTTGAGCTTTTATATTAGTGACCTCTAGAGGAAACTTCTGGAAGTGAAATAATGTGGAATAGTTCTACCTGTTCTGCTGTGCTGCTATGTCATTAATCCCAGCATGGAAATACACTATCATATTTTTTAGTATATTAGACTGCTTTCATATCTGCGGCGAGGCCTTTTTCGTTTACGCTTTTTGTTGTGCAGGATAGTGTGTTCAATCTATTGTACAGGTCGTTACGGATACGCTGATACCAAATATGTGGGCTTTTTCAAAAAATTTTTAAACAAACAGTATAAACATGTTTTACATTTTTCTTATGCATTTTTTTAATGTTCCTGAAGGAGACTAAAACCCTAAAAGCTCTGATCGCTATGATAATGCATTGCAGGACCTCTGTAATGCAATGCATTACCACTCACAATAGCGATCACAGGCCATGGCATGCCTGGACACCAGTGTGAACCCTTTATATGCCGTGATGTACATTGATCGTGGCATGTAAGCTGTTAAGTTCGGGGATCGGTAATCTTATTGATCCCCGCTGTTGCAGATGGAGGCTACCACCCTGCCAGAACATAAACTTACATCCTGTGGCATTAAGGGGTTAAGATCCAATACTGTAATGAAATTGTGACCCAGAGGCTAATCATTATTTTAATCTATTAATTCAATGCAATCGCTGTGATTGTTTCATTGAGTGCTGTATTAATTGGCTGAGCCATGGCACTCGAGAACCAATCAGAGCCAGCGCTTCCTGGAGGCGGGCTTTATGAGCCCCCACCTGACCAGGAAGCGGCAGCTGAAGACTGCAAACGGTGGAGCGAACAGCGTCTGTTAGGTGATGTATTGTTTTTTTGTTTCAATGTAGCTAGCACTTATTTTATGGGAAACAGTAGGACTTCCTACCGTTAAAGTTGCATCGCACTGCACGAAAACCGCGATTTTGTGCGATGCTGTGCAGCACAAAGGAAGGCTCCAGAGGGAAACATGGGCTACAAAGCAACGCAAATCGCAGCAATATTTAGCATGCCACCATTTTTTTTCTCGCTATGTAGCAGCCTACAAAACATGGCTAATGTGAAGGAAGCCATTGGAAAGCATGAACTTCACATACATGCGATTTGTAGCACTGTCGCATCACGAGATAATCGCGCACTTTTTGTCACCCGTGTGAAAGCGGCCTGAGTGAGTGGAACGTGCGCTGAGTTTCGCCTGGTCTAGCTGCTCCGAGAATATTTCTAGACCAAGAAAGGCATGGCTTAACCCCTTGAGTGGCGGGTTTCCTACCACCCTGTCGTGCCCACCAGGGCAGGTTTTTTAAAATGGTCTAATCATTGCATTTCAACTAATTTTGCAGTTGCGTCTCAAGAGCCATAACTTTTTCATTTTTCCATTGACATGGCCATGTAAGGGCTTGTTTTTTGCGGGACAAGTTGTGATTTTTTAAACAGGGGGGAGGAAAAAAAAGAAATGGGGAAAAAAGAAAAAAAGGGGCCATGTCATTAAGGGGTTAAATAATGTATTAACTTCCTTCTCTGGGTCATTACGACGCATGGATACCACATGTGTGATTGTATTTTTGATTTTTTTTTACAAAGTAAATGGAGACAAGTGTTTTTATGATTTTTTTATAATTTTTTTCCTTTCTTTTTTTTTAAATTTTTTTTTTGTCCCTTTAGGGGACTTCCATGGGGACCCATCAGGACCCCCTGATCACATTCCAGGGGTCCGATGGTGACAGCCCTTTACATGCTGCAGTCACATAGACTGCAGCATGTAAAGGGTTAACACAGCAGAGATCGGAGGTTTTCTCTGATCTCTGCTGTAAGAGCTGGTACCTAGCTGTCCTCTGACAGCTAACAACCAGCTCTCCCTGCCACAGAGACCATCGGCTTGCTTCTGACAAGCCGATGGTCTCTATGGCAACCTGTAAACAAACCAGTGCAGGAGATTGCCCGCATATTGGCAATATCTTCTGCTGGTTTTTCAAAGCCCTTGCACTGCTCTCTGTGGGTCTGTGCAGGCAGAGCACACTGTCACAGCTTGTGGCATTGTGCTCTGCAGCTCCCATAGTGATACATAGCCCGGAAATCTTCCGGGCTATGTTGCTATGAGCAGTGGAGCTCGTCACGGAAAATTTCCGGGCGTGCCACTCCAGGGGTTAATAGAATGACTATCAGATTGCATTATTACATTATACTGCAGGAGTGATCAAAACAGTCACAAGTTCAAGTCCCCTATGTGGACTAAAAGAAAATCTGTAAACATTAGTTTTAAAAAGTTTGACAGTGAGGGTGATCAATGAGTCGAACAGGTTACCACGGGAGGTGGCGAGTTCTCCTTCAGTGGAAGTCTATAAACAAAGGCTGGACAAATATCTGTCTGGGATGATTTATTGATCCTGCCTTGACCAGGGGGTTGGACCTGATGACCCTGGAGGTCCCTTCCAACCCTACGATTCTAGTGTTGCACGTAGAAACAATTTTTTCTTCTCTATTTGGGCCCAGAATATGAAGACTTCTTCCAGTCACAACTCAACTCTCCACACTTTCCAAACCTACCAGCTACCCTAATGAACTTCTCAGTAACCTGTCCACAAAGTAATAATATCACCTTTATGTCTCTACTTACTAATAGTGCCTTTCCTCTAACCAAGAAACTCATAAAGAACTTCTATGTTCATTACTCAAGTGTTCTCGTACCAGCCACTGACAGTGCGCCACTCTATATAGAATGGCTTCAGCCCGACTCTGAATACACAGCAATCAATCTGTATATAGAGTGGTACACTATATCAGTGGCCGGCACCAGCGCACATGATTAATGAAGATGGTAGTTAATGGTTCTAATCATGAATAGAGTTTATGGAGTGGGTCAGGCAACTATAGGGGTAATCACGGGACATGTGGTAGGTCTCTCAAAATGACAGGACAGCCCCTGACACCAGAACAGTTGTGAGGACTGCCTGATAGTTGTCACAAACTGTACTGCTGCTTACTTCTCTCCTACCTATTGGACCTCAATTGATCCATGTGGCTTTTTCAAGTGTGCTCCTAGTCTCCTCTACATATTTAACCCTGCTCTTCTAGTTGTAATCTTGCTCAATTGGGTTTCTGTATTTTTTCAGTATTCCTTGCTGCGCAAGCAAGTCTACAGATAAAATCTTGTCTGGGTATGGTGTGCCTTACTATGCACCAGTTTCTGATATCAAACTACTAACGACCACTTGATCGTGACTATGTAGGTTTGTGTGTGGGTGCTTCTCAGGCTCTGCTCCTAGTGACGTCATCGCAGGTCCTACAACATATATAAAAACACAGAGCCTGACCGACAGAAGAACAGTTAGGGTTCTTGAAGAGGATAAAAATAACAAAATGAGAATACAACTAAGCCATTATTATCTCAGACACAACTCAGCGGTCCTGACAGAAGACATCGACCTACCGCCACCATTTTTTTTTTGTCAGCTACCAAAATTATGTTTGCTGCATTTTTTTAGTGACACGTAGAACTAAATTTTATTATATATTTTTTCTCTTTTTTTTTTTTTTGTTTTATTTGTGTTTTTTTTACCATTTATGACCCACTTGACGCCATATAAGACCTCTGGGGAAAATAAACATTGTCTTTTTTTTTCTAATTTCATATTTTTCCACTGTAGCTAGGGCATACATAAGAGCAGCATCCATAGAAGCCCCAGTTACAGGTGGAAACATCCCTCTAGTGTGACATCAGTAACTAGCAGAGTAGATAAGGGTCTCCTAGGACCCTGCAACTCTTCTGTGACAGAGAGAGCATTCAGCGGTCAATGCCCAATCTTTTAATAAGCATTGTAACTGGACTGGGAATGCAAACCACAACCAGTCTTCTTCAGAAGAAGATGATTATGGCCCCCTGCACACAGGTGGAAATTCTGTGGTGGGATTTCCCGCAGAATTTCCGCCCGTGGCTGCTGCCATAGGACTGCACTAAAAACACAATCCTAGGCAGACGGCCGCGATTTGTCCGTGAGGAATCACACGTGGAAAACAAATCACACGCAGAGGCACGCACAGAAATGTTACTCCCGGGCCGACGGTTCCGCTCTGCGCATGCGCCGGCTGTCCGGCACATCAGAGAGCTGGAGCAGCGGGAGAGGGGAGACCTGCACTTGCCCCTGCAGGGGCTTGGGTCGGGTCCCGCTGCCAGAATTCCCGCAGGGGATCTGACCCGGCCGTGTGCAGGCAGGCTATCTTGGACAACCTGTCGGAAATCTGTGCCCGGAAGTTCGTCCTGTGTAAAATCTCTCTATGTTTTTTCTAGCAGCTAGTGATAAAGAACTTCCATAAACATCAACAGAAGACAAAGCAAAAAGTTAGTGGACGCCAGGAAATTTCTAAGCACCTAGTCTACCCAACTCCTGGGATTGGTTGTGTGGGATCACCCCAACAAACTATTCAGTCAACCTGTGATTTGAGTCACTCTTTGAAATAACGGACATACCACATTTTTCAGAGTGTAGATGATTTATTAACCAAGACCCCAGTCCACAGATAGAAGCAAACATCTTTACATGCAATGCCACCACAAACCTTTGTCTACATGAAATACAAAGCATTTTTTTTATTTTTTTTTTATTTTTACATACAGCTTGGTAACTTACACAAAAGATTAAAGTTTGGAGCAACTTTGGAAACAATGCAAATCTGGATATGGAGTTGAGCTATGTATACAGTAGGCTCGTAAAGGAAAAATACACCCAAACTTGGGGTTAGGCTCACTCATGTCTGAATAGCATGCAATATTCTGCCTTGTTCTGGCATCCGTGACCATTAAACTAAGTGATCGAAATGGCTGCCTACTGTGCCATTTCTGCTGTAACCGTTATTAAAGGGTATGCTCATCCCCAACATGTTATGGTTCATGTATAAAAGTCATCTAGATATAAAACGTTTGTACTGATCCTCAATTACAGCCTGTACTATAGTCCAAAATTGCATCCACAGCTTTGCAGTTTTCTACTAGAGAGTCAACCAGCTCGGAGGAGCTCCTCTAGAGCAGCGGGACAGTTGGTCATATACTAAAGATCGGTGTAGTATTTGGTATAAAGGTGATACTTTCCCAGATGCACTTGCTCTGGCGAATTGTATCTGCAAGAAACGTTAGGACATTTTTAAAAAGGGAACTAAACCAAGAGCAGCGCTACAATTATAACGCCTCCCTCTTTCCTAAAGTTATTTTGTTAGATGTGTCTATAAATGCATACATGAGGAATTAGTTTAAAACTTTCACGCTCCACATGCAAATCATGTCTAGCGGTCCGGTTGGTGGTCTAGACTGTTTCTGCTAGCTTTGCCGCAAAATCCACCCCTCTCATCTCCCCCAATGTGGATGACGTACTAGGTGTCATGCACGCCGCATGGGATAGACAAACTCACGTTGGGACAGATAATCTATAGACAAGCCCGTAGCGCTTGCATGTGACTTGGCAGCGCTGCGTGGACGATGCCCCCTACGTCATCCACATCAGAGGAGACGAGACAGGTAGACTTGTGGGCAAAACCAACGGTACCAGTCTGCCCTGCCCACCGAACCACTCTACATGAAACAGCTATTGCTCATGTATACCTTTATAAAACACACATAGCAAAATAACTTTGGGAAAGAGGAATACATAATTGTAGAGCTCTTCTTGCTTTAGTTTGGTCAAAACTGATGACGGCTTCCTTTGAAGTCTACATCGAGTCCTAAACGCAGCTCTGAACTACAATACAGGCCGTGAAAAGAGAAAAGTAAATTTGCAAACTTCTTCAACTTTATATGTAGACTCATTCTATATGTAAACTGCCATAAAATGGACCAAAGTGGACATACCCTTTAAAAAAAAAAAAAAGTTCAAATAGAATGAAACTTTATAATGCAAAAATTAATATTAAAAAAAAACAACCAGTCAAATGAAGCCCAACGTGTTTTGGGTGTAGTATCCCTAGATCTGTAAAATGGATATGAACTTTTTTAAACTCTGGAGAAGCACTACAAATCGGGATCGTTTCAATGACATGTACACATTTTATTTATAGAGCATAAAAAGAAGATTTCAAAATAAATAAAAGGTCCACGTAGGCCTCAAATTCATCCTCTCAGGTTTTTTTTTGTTTTTTTTACATACACAAAACAGTAGCTAATCCCACCCAACTTTGTATTCCAAAGACTTTAAAATAAACTTTTGATTTACTACAGTAGGTCGACCAATTCTAGACTGAGGGAATCGTCAGCCGCACAGAACAATGACACTGAGGACAAGATGGAAGATCGCAGTGGATATTAGCATTTGTCTGGTGCCAAGTGTCAGTCTATAGAATGATATGAGGAGTCAGATGTGTTCTGGCAATCGGTCAGACTGATTCTGTTGTTAGACTATGGCTTCTTTAGTAGAGCGGATGAGCCAGAAATCAAATTTCAGAATGATAATGACTTTCTATTAAGTGGACTGAATGAAGGATAATGGAATATACTTTTAGCAACAAATGATTCCCAGACCAACTATATTCTTCTTTTTCCATAAATCTTTCAAATTACGCAAATTCTAATAACTCAGACTGGCATAAGCAGACTCATCAGGAGAATGAAGCCATGCATAAAAAAAGAAGCATACCTGGCATTTTGCATGTGAGTAACGCACATCTCATTGGGCTATAGCATGGTTTACTGTGCTACTTTTTATACACGACTCCTAAAATTAAAGTTTTAAGTGCACCTCTAGTTTTACATAAAATGTAAAGCAGGTAGATCTTGCTTCCAGCAGTATATCTGCTATATACTTCATTGACCGTCTTTGACCCATTTTTAGCCATAACCTTCAGATTCTCCTCCGGAAGTCTATGCAATTCTTCAAAAAAAAAAAAAGGGGGTTCCTCTGCTTCTGTAGTGACTTTGAGAAACCCATAAGAGTCAATAGGTGTTGTACATGAAGGAAGTCTCACTATGGAGGCACAGGGGACACTTCAGATGAGCACAACATGCGGGAAGAGTGAGGACAAAGAGAACGGCGGATATGGAAGTGTATTGAAGTATATGGAACATAAACTGCACTAAGGAAGCTGTGCCCGCTTGTACAGGAGCAACACTTTATTCAGCAATGGATATAGAAATATTGTAATGAACACAATAGCAACTGTCCCCCTATACTACCAATCTTCTTTAGGACCGGGATGTCAAGAACGGCTCATTTTACTGAATTTTGATATTTTAAAGAGCTTCTTCAGTTGAGTCTAGGATTACAAAAATATAGTAAAACAACCCTCTAGTTTCAGGACAAATTGCTGTCCGAGTATCAGAGGGGGTTATATTACCTGCCGTTGTTCTTTTCTGCCAACCCTCCGATTTACCGCTTCCAGGTCCCACTTTTGGATGTCCAAGATGGCCGATGCAAACTTCAGACTACCTAACTCACCTCGGTGCATCGGTATTGTTAGACGGCAATGCACATTGTTCACAAGGTAATTCGACAATTGCTGCGACCATCTTGGATGGACAAAAATGGGGCCCAGAACCTGTGGATTGGAGGGGTGGCAGACAAGCACAACTGCAGGTAATAGAACGCCCATCCTTTTTTCCCCAGGACAACTAGGGAAAGTTGTGGAGTTCAGCCAAGCCTCCTCGTGACTTCTGTCTTCTGTTCGGCAACTCTATCACAAACTAAAGACTTGAATGATCTGATAAGAACAAGGACATGCTGCTTAACAAACCTGTTAGCAACTGTATCCTAGCAACCAGATTGTCAGACAGTTGTGCTAACATCAGAGGAGATAAGCAACTTGGCAGCTGTCCCAACAACCTACCCTCCAACTTAGAATACGTGATTAATCCAATTTTTCTAAAATTACATTTAGGAGGAAGAACTCCTACATAATTATCATCATTGTGAAGATTAATCAATTTCCATTTATTAAAAGGAGCTGTACATAATTAGAATCTGCTTTGCTTCCAGAAACCGCATCATTCATGTGCATGGGCTGTGTTCAAGTGAATGGTGCTTAGGCTTTGTATGAACCTTCCACTAGAGGTAAGTCAGGAAGATTCCGCTATGTGTACCTTTGATGGAAGGCTGCCATGGTACGAACATGATTCCCAATTGGAGAAAATAAAATTAGAATCTATATTGTCTGCTATGCCATTTTACCCATCAAAAAAAAATGGAGAAAAACTGGAGGGGGGGGGGGGGGGGGGGGGCGTCCATATTAATGAGAATAATGGTGAACCATAGTGGTATAACAAAACAAAAGACTTCAGAAGGTCAGTGGTGCCAAAAGAACTGAAATACTGTCGGCCCGGATATACACTACAATGTAGCATAGAAGTGACTGAAAACAAACTGGAGCCAGGCACAACTTTTCTTCTGACGAAAGAAAACAAGTAAAGGCGGAAAGTGAACCCGACTCGACAATTTATTAAACAACCAGCATACATAACACTTTTTGCGGTCACACACACAACTCTTCCTTAGAAAAAGCTCAACCGTGTACAGCCTAAGAGTTAAGAGCCAGGTTACCTATACGCAGTCCAGCTTTGTTTGATGGAAGTGGCCCCAAACATTTTATGTATGCTGGTTGTTCAGTAAATTGATGTGTTCGGTTCACTTCGCGACTGCCATTTGTTTTCATTTGAAGAAATGTTGGCCCTAGCCCCCCGTCTCGTTACAAAAAAAAAAACAAAAAAAAATTAAAAATGGCCATGTGTAAGCCAAAAGACACTCTTGGCATACACCAGATGAATGGCGCTCTATAGATACATTGGCCTAACCGTTTACAAGTATGAGCAAAGCCTTATGCAACACCAAGTATAGCCAATGGACAAGAGTAGAGCAGTTTCTGGAAAAACCTTTTAGGACGAGAACATTTTAGACTTTCCTTTTCCTTTCTCCATAACCTCCGTTCTACAAATGTTGCTAAATTGGCACGTATGTGGCCTGTACTCACTTCAATATTAAAGACCGCTTACTTCAAAAACAGGCAAATTCTGACAATTCCTGCAGTGTTGAAGTGACACGGTACATCTAACCCAGTGAATTACAAAATTTTTTAAAAAAAACTTAAAATGCTAAAATCACATTGGGAGTATGCAGTTGAACTACATGCAATATTGTTATAATCCCTCCACATAATTGTAGAAGTATGTTATGTGGTGTCAGCCCCGCTAGCAGAAACTCAACAGGAGTCTGCAATGCAAAGATATCTATGCATGCTATACTAATATGGCAAACTTGGACACTTTGTCACAAGGTCCTTGTCGCAGAAAATGTTCCGATATAATACAATGAAAGGGTTAATGAGTGTAATCAGCTAAATATATCAAGGTATATATTTCCTGCTCTGTGTAATGGATTCCAGTTCAACCATAACAGTGCAAATTATGCAGCCCAGCAGAGGGCACCAGCATCTCACATGGCCGCAGAAGATCCTAGGGTGACTTTGCCGATAACCACCAACGATGGAAAGCTATTTACCATCATGACCATCCTCTCTTCTGGTGCAATGCAGTGCCCTAATCGTAATAGGGACATCATGGATAACATTACTCAAAAAGGAAGCCATGATGTTTGTGTAACAGCAAAAACGTCTGTGTACATTAAACAAAATTGAACTTGCCCATGTGTAGGGACTCTCGCCGGTAAAAGGAGTAGTTACAAAAAAAAAAAAATAATCCAAAAAGTATATAGAGCATTGAGCTACTAATAAGTATTTCCTATCAGAAGAGGACTAATCTAATTGTACTATAGAACGTCTACAGTTTGGAAAGGCTTTTTGAAACGTACAAATGGGTCATTCTGTGCAGTTTTAACTATTGTCCGTTAATTCGTCATAATAAATTATGTATATATCATTTGCAATACATTAAATAAATTTGTGGGGTGCAATACTTATTGGCCACTACGATTTACAACGGTTAGGTAAAGAGATATCACCAGAACATACGAGGTTTTATTCAGTGTCAAAGAGATGTTATTACACTTCTTTCAGGCCATAAACATAGGAACTTGGTGAAAAAAAAAAGTTTATTTCATAAAGAATCCATTTTTTGGGGGAATCCTATGTACGGTAATCTGTAGATCTTCCCCTAAAACCCTTATAGGTTAATATCATTTTTTCCATTTTCTTCATTGAGGGAATTACTTAGTACGCTGGAGCTTTTCTATTGCTTCTTAAGAAGGCAAGAAGTCAAAAATGTTGTAATAATTACCAACTGACCCATCCTTTAGGTAAGCTGGCCGTGTAAGACTCAAACACCCTTGCACCTCCACCGATGTTGTCAGCATCTCTAGCTCTCTGGCGTCACGTACATGCTTTTTAATATCTAGAATACAAAATGTGCTTAATCATCAATAAATGGCGTCTGCTGAAAACACCTACAAATTTACTCTATGGAGGTAAGGGAGGTTTACCTATATAAGACATGATGGGGTATTTTTTTTTTTAGTGGGTCTTCCTCAAAATAGAAATATTCAGTGCTCGCTAGGTTTACTTTGAAAACTTCATCATGAAAAACTAAGTTTGGGCTACTTTGCCTACAACAAATTCCTTCAGGTCACATTTAAAGCTCCCCGTCCAATGTTATCAAATCAATAATCAGCACTTACAATTCCTATTAGATCCATTCCAAACTGAGCCCAACAGCCTCAAAACAATGACAGAAATTCTAGAATCAAATGGATGGAAAGCAACAAAACTCCCATGGAAACGCTGCTGTCGGCAAGCCTGATGCTCTGCTTGCTGTGTTTCTGCATTTTTTGTTAAATGTGTTTACTATTACATTATGTCGGGTTTGTTTTTTCCTTCTATAGGGAATATCCTAGGTTTTCTACTGCTGGCTGACCCCCATCTGCTGGTGATCGGCCTCGGGTTCTTCTTCCTCCACATCTGCATTGTATTCTTCAAAAGTGTCGTCATCCACATCGGGGAGACCGAGTAGCTGGAAGGAATAAGAGCACCAATCAGTGACCATGTCCATTACAACAAATAATAATAAATAGCTCATATCCGAAACCACATAAAGCAATTATAACCAGAAGCAAAAACGGACAGCAAGGCTGCTCCTACATAGTCATAGCAGGTCTAGGCTTACGGCACAACTCTTCCCAACCTAGCGGGAGTAAAGTGGAAACTTGATTCTTCCAGTATTGCCGACAGTAGAAAATCACTCAGCCTTTCATTGCTGAGGGCTGTCTGTGATGGGCTCAGCGCTGTGACCATTACAGGCACACTCACGTGCCAATCAATGACAGATGAGTGCTGCTCCTGATTGGTTACAGTGCTCAGCTAATCAGGAGCAGCGCTTTCTGGGGGCGGAGATTTTTCAATCCTCAGCCTCCAGAAGATATCTGCTGGGGCTGGAGAGAAGAGCCGGACGGCTCTTCTAGGTGTTAATTTTTTTAAAACTTTTCTTTACCGCTAGAGAGGATTTTTAGGGAAGGGCTTATATTTTAAGCTCTTCCCCGAAAATCATTGCTGCAGTGCTAGCCTGCAACCCATTGCTTTCAATAGGGCTGCAGCAGCGCTAGCCCCACTGAAAGCAATGGATAGCATCACGGACCTCTGCCACAGCTGTCACAGCTATGGCAGAGGATTGCTTCATCCCCGCGGTCCCCATCAGGGTAAATACAAGAAGATTTTCTGGCTTATTCCTGGGATACCTGATCAATTTCTTTGTACAATACATACGACTTCTACAGTATGTCGTCACATTATAATAGGGCTGGGCGATTAGTCAAATTCATTCAACTAATTTGCTACTTAAGAATCTTAAGATTTTTTTTTTCACACAGAAATCTCAAAATTCGATGTTGACTATAAAAAGAAGTAACTTACAGCCTTCTCATAGGCTGCCCCAACAACATTAGGATGCGGCCTGTGCTCGATATTCATAGGACAATTTGGGTGGGTGGCCAAGTCTCGAGAAGGTGCCTCTACTTGGCAAAGTTGCTCAGCCCTACATTATAGCGATATAACTGCAATTCCCAGACAGCACTGCTCTGTAATGTAGCCAAATCCAGTGCAAGCTTCAGTTCAGCACGTAAAGCACAGCGGGGATCCCTAGAACGCTGCCATACAGGTTAATGAAAAGTGAGGACGTGAAGTACTTCATAGCTCAGCCCAGAAGCCGAAATTTCAGCATTCACTTGTAGTTAGACATTAACTAGAAAAGGTACAAAATCAATAAAGAAAAAAATTTCAAAAAAGGCAAAACAGACAGGCTGTAGCATAATGCAAAGGGAAAGGATCATCTTCAGAGATGTAATACAACCGCTGCATCAGATTGCTGACCGTCTTGAGTGCCGCCTAGCTAATACACTTGTGTTCCTGTACACAACGCCCACTACTTGGTTGTGCCGTTCAGTATATGCCGTTCCTGCGACTAGATGTCGGACTATCTCTGAGGCCTCTCTGCACCTTGGCTCCTGTCTAGTGTGGTAGACCCCTGCTTCTATGTATCTGCTACTTCGTGCCCGTTCTTGTGCTGCTATGATCGGTGCGGTCTTTGAGTCCAGCCTTCTCCAGCCACTGGTAGGATTTCCCAATGTCAGCCCCATCGACAGATGGCTAATCTTAACACGGTTCTTCTTCCACGTGTTCTTCCTTCCATGTCTGCTGCCGCCTCAGATGTTCTCGGCAGTTCATCTTTGGGCATCATCTTATTGAAGCACTCCTGGATACTCGGCAGTTTTATTTGGGATGGTGGCTTTGAACCCCATCAGACCCAGTCACCCTCCTTCCTTTAGGTGTACAGTTTCTGGGTGTTGGACTGAGGGTGGAAACCTCAGTACATTGCAAGGAGCTTCCAGATTTTCGCATCAGATCCTCCATGTCTTCTTTTGTCCAAGAGATAGATTATATATAAAACGTTCTCCTTTTAGCCTGAAGAACAAGGAGTCTGAAACAGGGTGGGCCACGGAAAGCTAGCCGGGCACTACATGCTTATGAAAGCCGTCTAAAGAAACATTTTTGTTGCCCAAAGCAACCAATCACAGTGCAGCTTTCATTTTACCTTAGCAGTATAAGAAATTAAAGCTGCACCCTGATTGGTTTCTAGGGGCAACAAAAATGGATTCTGTTTTTTTTTTTTTTTTTAAAGACAGCTTTCATAAGAGTTTGCTGCCGGGTTACATTTTCCGTGACCCACCCTGCATTAACATGCTCTTTTGGAACTTTAAAAGAAAAAAAAAGTCTATGGTGCTCTTCCATTCAGAGTTTCTATGTAAAGGACACAGTCAATAAGGCTGGATTCATATAGGCGAATACACATTCACAGATTGGGCGTTGTGTTTTTGCGTGCACCTCTGCGTTTCGTTTCCCCCATAACTTTTTGCGTATTCAAAATAACACCCAACCACAGTCCTAGCCATTGAAATAGCCAATTAATGTAATTAGTGTCATTTGTTCCATTTTCCTGCGCAGGAGAATGTCCCTTTAAAAAGATAAGCCCTTCTAAAGCCCAGTGCAGAGTAAGACCTAGCACTACAGAACAGCAGTAACATAAGAAGGGTGCATTACTCTGTATTGGGGTAAAGCTTCAGTGAAACGGCTTCATTGTCCTTCTGGTGGATGAAGTAATCTGATCATAGGGGTTGGCGAGACCAGAACACTCATCACATGTATCGGGTCTCCTACGAATACTGCAGCCGAGTCACAGATTTTACCATCAGAAGACCAGACATTGGTTTGGCATGAAATCCTCTGCATGGAGTCTGTACTCGCTGTAGGGATCACAATGGCCAGACGACAAGCAGAACATTCCCCCTCGGGCTGGAGAGAGCGGCAGGGATAATCGGGAGACTTTTCCATTAGAATAAGGACTTCGTATCCCAACGGGGATTCAAACAGGTACAAATCATTTTTGAATGTAAAGTAAGACTTCATGTATTCCAGTGATTTTAATTCCTAGACACGGCCGAGTGAGGCATCAGGCCGTGAAACTCTGCCCCATACCACGCTCCGGCGATTTACCCGCACAGTTTTCTTTAAGGCAGTTTTGATAAATGTGCCCCTACAGGTGATGCCAACTAAGGCCGGTCTCACACAACCGGGTTTGAATTGCAGAATCCACAATTGTCCCCCGCACGAAGGACCTGCGGCGTTACGCACACATTCAAACAATAGAACATTCGCATGTCTGCTCACATGAGCGGACACTGATTGCGATTTCTGCTCGTGGAAATTAAATCACAGCATGTACTATTTTAGTGCCATGTTCTATTCCGAACGGACGACCCGCAGCCCATCCGTAATTGATAATGCAGATAGGTTGCGGGTATCCGCATGCAGAATCCGAGCCGTATGTGAGAGACGAGCCTAAAATATTCGTGGAAGTATATCAATTTTCCAAGGGTCAAAAAAAAGTAAAAAATTTAAATGGCCAGTCGGTCGTCTAAATTATATTTTTCAGACCTAAAAAAAGGAGCCACATGCAGCTAATTACTATTTACAAGACATTTCAGATGGCGTTACAATATCAGCGGTAATATTTCCTGAACTACCATTGGTAGTTTGTATTGGCCATACACATTCTATAGTCATTGACCAACCATTGGCCTCCCCGTAAACACGCATATAAGCCGATCTTAATCATTTATGTAGTCTTACAGTTGCATGAGCAAAAGGATTGGGCATATCGGGTTTACCAAAGACACATTAGAGCCCTGGGTGATCCACAGATGGGTAGGTTTGGCAGTCTTTGGTCTACTGTGTATGGCCGACCTTACTCCCCGTCATTCATAGTTAATAGGGTGGTTTGTGCCCCAGTTTGCAGTGTCGGCAGCACATCCCCATTGACGGGGCAATATGCTGCTGAAATTTTTTTTGTGTGTGTCTTGTATAAAAGGTGTGATCAGAGTTTGCTTGCTTGTGAGATAAACTGTACCTTGTCTAATGGGATATTACCTTCTTACAAATGTTTGTTCGGCCCATTGATAGCCGGTCTTAAATTCCTTACTTCTGGCTGGCTTGTGTGACCCTCATTGTGATCATGGAGATTGATTTTGTCCACTAAGCATTTTGTCTGAGCGTAAATAAAAGAGTTCTCTCAATGACCTCTGACCTCTCCATTCTGCACTCTTTGCTGTCCTTGGTACAGAAGTAGAGCCGCTGACCGGCCACTCACAGTAACTTCTTATAAGAGGACTTATGTTGGTGTATAGCGATATAAACCGCAAGCAATTCCAGCCGGCTTACTGAAAAAGTATGATGGAAGCTCATCCTTAAAGGAACTGTCCCATGAAAATAACTGATCCCCATCCCATTAGCAGAGAAGTATCTGATGGGTGGGGGTCCCAGCAGTCAAGCATTCATGGGAACAGATGTCCCAACTGTCCTCGAATGAGTGGAGCAGTGATCAGGTGTTCCCACTACCGCTTCACTGGCAGACACCACGAGGACTCCAGTGGTCAAACCCTACCATCCCTACTTATCTTATTCCCCATCTTCTGGAGAGGGGATTACTTCTTTATGTGGGACAACCCCTTTAATGCTGGTGGGAAAACAAGAGGACGGGCCAGCAGGAGGCTTTGGCTACTGATATCTAGACACATACGAGATGAAAAAGACATACTTTCCATATAAAATATACAGTAGTAACATTTGCCTACTCCGAAAAAAAACAAATCTGGGACTTACTGGCCTAAAAGACTTGAAGACTTTCTCCAGTATTTCATGAAGAGTTTTCTTCCCACAAGATGAAATGTAATCCTGAGCTAGCTGCAGGAAAGGTAAGCAGTCTTCACTTTCACTCCAAACATGCTGCAAGGCAATAAGACAATAGGTGAGCCATTACACCCGAGCAACAATACGGCACATTACATCAAAGGTACTTTACATGGGACCATTGACGAACTTCTCGCTGGAAATAGCGAATTCGGGTGAGAATTGTCCTGTTTACACGCAGCCGCCGACAGGGCGCCAAGCAAGAAATCACTTCCCTGCTAAAAACCAAGCGACTGTTGGGTCATGTAAACAGGAGCCGCCCCGATGTTTGAGTGATTCCGGTTTACGGGTGGCCTGAAGATCCCCGGCCACTTGGCCATTATTTTGAACAACTATCACTCCTGTGTAAGCAGAGAAGCGACGGTCAGGCGGTAATCCATATTACAGCTCTCAGGGCTTATGTGCACAACAGTCATCCCATGTAAAGGCCCATTTACACACAAAGACGATCTTTCAAACGATTGAAAGTTTTGTCGATCATTTTGCATAAAGTGTTAAAGGACACTAATGTCTATTAACACTTTATAATCTTCATTTGCATGTTAAAGTGCCCCCAGAGCTGTTTGCAAAGCACAGTATGTGATCTAAGCTCTGCACACAGCTCCATTGTTTTGGCAAGGGCTGTCAGCAGAATACAATGTAATCTCCGACTCCCGTGCAGAACACAGCGTGCGGTCTGTGTTATCTATTCTTCGGCTGAACTATGGATTTTAAGCTCACCTTAAAATCACTGTGCAGCCGAAAAGTAACGCAACGATTATCGTTCATTTGCTATCGTTTGAACGAATTTTGAGTGATAATCGTTGCATGTAAATGGGCCTTAAAGGAACTTTAATTCAATCAAGGCAGGCAAACGACACAGGTGAAAGGTTGTCGGCCATCTCTCTCCAGTGATCACATCTCATCATGCTTTGTAAGACATTAGAGGAGGTTTATTTTTACCCATTGGGCTGTCAGGACTTCTGCCTACATACGTGCAAGGAGAGAGAATGCCCCATTGTGGTCTGTGATTATGACTGGATAATTACACCCAAGAAGCACGGCTCCAACAATAACACTTGTTTCTTGGATGTGATTATAGTGTTTTGCTTGTACAGCTAATCATCTTTGTGTCTACAGGCTTTTATTAGTCAAAGTAATAATGGAGAGTTCATCATCCACCAACGTGCAGCAGGAGACGGAGCGCCGGCACAGCTGCTTACCTCTAGCGCACTTATCTGCATCATTCTCCTTCGGCCAGTTCTAGACCTCTACAACCCCTCTTTGCAGCCTATTACTTTACAGCAGCATTTATTTTTCAACACTGCAAAAAAGTGAGGCTTGTCCACTATGAAAAACAATAATCAATCCCCAATCAAAGCCGACCGTTGTGCAAACTTTTTTTTCTTTGTTACTCATCCCTGCCTTCCAGGAGCCGTAACATATTACTCCTCCATCAAAGTATCTTATCAGGCCTTGTGCTTTCTGTATCAGCGAGCTGAAATAAAGGGACTACTGAGAGAGTTCTTGCTCAGCACCCCGCCGGGTTCTGTGTTTACATGGGACAACCATCGCCAAAATGAGCTTGAGCGATTCCTCTGCCTATAGTTGTCCTATGTAAAGCCACCCTAAGGGTGCATTCACACAGGTGAGCATGCCCTTGGGGTCCGTGTGCTGCGCAGGAGACTGAATATCTGCATGTTGTACTCTCATGCGCGAGCCGCACGAAAAGAGACTTTTCCATGTAAATAGACCTATTGAAAAAAATGAGTTCTATTTTCATGCAAGTTGTCCATCTTGCAACACTAAGGGCTCCTTCACACCAGTGTACGCGCAATTGTACACACCTCAGTGCAATGCATTTTCACCAAGTACCTCTCATAGACTTGTATGGGGCCCTTTGGTACGCAAATACACCCACAATAGAGCACGTTCTATTCATTTGTGCAAAAAAAAAAAAAGGGAAATGAGAACGAACCCCTTGAAATAAATGAGTTCTATTTTTTGCGCATTGCATGCGCTAAACCCCTAAGGGCGGTTCCACATCTGCATGCAGCACTTTTTCTTCTGTGCCAAGGCAGGGCAGCTGGGCAGAGAGCAGTCGGACACCATTACAGCCAATAACGCTGTTTGGTCCCGTCCAGAGACACAGCGACTCAGCCGTGCAGATTCCCCTTTTCTGCTCCCCGCATACAGCAGGAAAGGGGAACCCCCAACGCACATATGAAACCACCCCAAGTCTGCTGTCTTACTACCCCGTCCCCTAGAGTAGTGCTTGTGCAGCGTGCAGGTTTATTGTAGAGGATCAGCACAAAAACCGTTCTCGCTTTCCAACAGATCTAGATTGAAATCGAGGACTATTTTTGTGCTCACCCTGTATGGGCAGAGGGCAATAAGTCACTGATAAAGGATCCTGGTTTCCCGGGAAAGCTGATGCTGAGAATATCCACATTCTTCCCTATGACATATTTAGTATAACCAGTAGGGGCATTTCCGTGCCAACTGCCGGGTAAAGGATGTGAAAATGGCCTAAACAAGTCAAATAAACGTTTGGTACATTTTGTCAAACTAAACTGGGTTTTTGAATCCAAAAGCAGTAAAAGGTTCGCCAACTACCGCAGGGTGAAGCTGACAATGCCAGGTCCATTTTAGGCCCTTGTCAACCGGGAACAGGTGAAAACTGCCTAGAAACATCCCTCTAGATCTTCAAATCTGGCAAAAAGATGGCACCCTTTTGTAGGACGGTGCGTGGGAGAGCCCTATGACAACTAAGGGGGTTGGGGGGGGGGGGGGGGGGACTTTGACAAAGCAGTATTTTGCAAGATGGATTTTGAGTAAATTTTGGGATCCATACACCGACCAGCCATAACATTACGGGAATAACGAACAATAATATCTTGAAATTTAGTTAGACGCAGAAAGAAGTGCAAGGATCTGGGCAACTGTGAGAAGGGCCAAATTAGAATGGTTTGATGATCGGATTAGGAGCATCTCAAAAGGTCAGGTCATTCGGGGTGTTCCTGGCATGCAGTGGTTCGTACCTACCAAAAGTGGTCCAAAGTAGGACAACCGTGTACTGCGGCAGGGTCATGTGCAGCCAAGGCTCACTGATGCATGTGGGGAAAGAACGCCAAACCATCTGGTTTGATCCCACAGCCTATAACAGAGGTGTCAGAACACACGGCACGTCACAGAGCGCCCACGCTGAGCCTTGCCCACTGATGAACATGTGAGCATCAAACTTGGACCATAGTGCAATGGAACGTGGTGGCCTGGTCTAATGAATCATGTTGTCTTCTACATAACTTGGACAGATGGGTGCATGCGTGGCACTTCTTGGGGGAAGAGCTGGCATCAGGATGCACTATAAGAAGATGGAAGCAGTGTGATGCTGGGAATTCCTGGGTCCTTGTCGTCATGTGGATGTTACTTAGAAACGTACCACCTACCTACATGGTAATGCAGCTTGCAAGCTTGAAGAAGAAGAAAAAAAAAAAAAGTCCATTCAGTTCAGCTTAGTATTCTACACTGTTGATCCAGAGGAAGGTCGCTGTTCACCGGGGCCATTTACACTGAGTGATAGTCGTTCAAATTCTCGCTGGATTACGGCAATCTGAATGGTTCCTGACCCGTGGTATAGGCCCTCCTTTCAAATTTTTCAACTGAACATTAGAATAACCCTTTAAGGGGAACCTGTCCCCGGGCTCCTGCTCCCTGAATCACGGGCACCATGGATAGGTATGCGGCGTTTCAGAATAGACACACTTTGAATTTCCCCTATGAATGGTGCTCTGAGTAAAAGATGGATGGCGCCAGCTTTTTCCCACCTGGGGTATATAAGCCAACAGCTCTCTCCTTTTATGCAAGCAGAGAAATAGGCGCCAGTCTACATGATTGGTATATATAACGGCACCTCAGGTGGTCAGAAATATAAGACAATTGGTTGTGGTATATAATAAGGAGTTACCTGGTGTGGATACCAGTCAATTGGGGACCCGGCGCCACACCTGTAGACCTAGTGTTCGCAATCCGATCCTCTTATGCCAACACGGCAAACAGAAGTCTCAAGGCTTGAGAAAGGCGCTTCCCTACAGCACAGAAACGCGTTGGATTCATTACGTATGTGATTGTTTGCCATAAATATCCATTGTGGACCCGACGTTCCATCTGGTTATTACCACTAGGAGGGGGATCTGTGTGCTGGATCCATACCCCCTCCTTCAAAGTAAGAGACGCCTCCTTTGTCATTTTCTTTATTTGTTCCCTTTTGGAGAAGAAATTGAAAAAAAAAAAAAAAAAACAACAACAACTTTCTCTCTTATGAGCGCGGAGTTTTTTTTATACTTTGTTTTTAGTCTAAATGATTGGGGCGGGGAGAGACTGGCGCGGACCACCTCTGACTCTGAGCAATGCTCCAAGTCAAACTTCAAGATGATTTGTTTTAAGGGCATATACAGCGTGCCCTAAAGTTATAATTTTATGTACTTGCTTATCCACATATACCAGTACATTACAGGCAGCGGCTCGTTCTCATCTGCCCCAGAGGCGGTGTTCAGGGCCCTCAGCGCAAATCCATCCTCATAGAAAATAGTGCAGCGAGCTGTGCCAGCTAGTTCACAAAAATACTAGAGCGCAGTATATAGTCCATGGGGCCCGTCTGCTGCCCTTCAGCTTCACCGACGGACAGAGGAATGGAACGCAGATTTTAAATTAAAAAATAAAAATTTCCTTAATGAATTGGGAAAACAAAAAACAAACCCATCACAACAATATTGTTATGACTTCCCAAGAGATCACTTTTCACAGTTGGTCAGCAGATCTGACCCCCATAAACACGGAGGGCTCCTTCACACGGGCGTAGTGTAGTTGAGCGCATAAAATTTACATGCGCAATACGTAGAGAACAGAACTCACTGATTGGTTTGTTGACATTTCCCTATTTTGTAAGGGGATTTAAGTCGCCTGAACCCCCCCCCCCCGCCCCCCAACCACCACCACAAAACGTGGTGGCTCTTCTGATCAGCGGTGGTCCCATTCCGATACTGCCGTGCAGATTGAAGCCTTTTCCTCTGAGGCACCCTTGCTATCCCAGGTGCAGACCTTCTGTCTGCTTCGGAGCCCCATACGGAGTAGGGCTCACTGAATTGTTGTTTCAGACATGTCCGACAGCCCCTGGTTCATTTTTATAGGCATTTGCTCCACTGTAACGCTTCGGTTGGCCCTCATGCACCTCCGTAACCGACGTTCCCTTCGCACATCAATGGCACGTGGCGCTCTGCAGTTTCTTCATCGGTTATTCCCAATGGTGCCATTTTTCCATTCCTGATCCTTCCACCACAGCAGCCCGCGAACACTTCACAAACTGCAGTTTGATAAATACCGCCAC
Source organism: Eleutherodactylus coqui (assembly GCF_035609145.1). Lineage (NCBI taxonomy): Eukaryota > Metazoa > Chordata > Amphibia > Anura > Eleutherodactylidae > Eleutherodactylus > Eleutherodactylus coqui. The sequence goes on along the minus strand of NC_089848.1, from coordinate 43,001,639 downwards.
CCGCGGTCTGAAAACGCAATAACCATCCTTTTTTTCAATTCCAATGAAGCTCCCCATTTACCCCTGACAACGAGCGATATATGAGCAGACGGCCAATCACACACCTTATATAACCACCAAGCCGGCCCACCACATGTCACTTCCTTCATGGCCGACATCGGTGGTCATAACGATGTGACTGGACTGTGCAGACAACCGGCCGCTTCATATTAGGTTTCAATTACATTAGTTATTCTGCTTGATCCAAGAATTCGCACATAAGCAATGATACAGCTTTAGGGGTTGCTGCAATTGGAACCAGGGACCCCAAAGACCACCCCATCACACACTGACTCTCCCCTTATCAATAGAGCAGACCGCTCCTGCATCGCTCCGTTAGATCATAGGGTGAACCTCGCAGTCCTACTTCTACAGCAGCGGCATCCTCTCTATCCCCTCCGACAGTCATCTCCTGGAGAAACCAGGAAGCTGAACATCAGTGTTCAGCCTCCTGCTACAGCCAGGACCACCCAGGATATCAAGACTACCCAATTTTGACAGCCATAGACCACCTGGAATCCTTGCATTAACCCTTTTACTGCCCTAAATCACCAGAGTTCCTTACATTAGTCCCATAAACCTTCTGGTTTGAGTGGCCATTTCTTAACTAGAAATGCACTGCTCTGTGACTGGTCAGCGCTGATCACATGAGCAGTGCTTTCCAATCACGGAGCAGGTTCAGTGTGTTAGTAGTCTACGACTACCAATGCACTGTAGGTTATTAGGTTGTGTGAAGATGGCGATGACTCGAAAACAAGTATAGGTAATATACCTCCACCAGTCACGGGGCAGAATGGTGTCCAGAAACCATTAAGGCCGGTCTCACACTACTGCGAGCGCCGGCGTGTCATGCACGAATCTTGCGCACTGGCACGCAGCAAATACACAAAGACATGCAGACTTTGTACAAGGGATTGGCGGCACGCAATATCTTGGTGTGTGCGCGCCAAGATAGTGCATGGTCCAAATTTGTCCGCGCACGACAAGCCAACACTGGTGGGAGTGGCCCAATAGAAGTCAGTGGGCTATTAGTGTTGCATGTCGTGCGTGACAATTCGCCCGTGTGAGAGAGGCCTTAAAGCGAACCTCTCAGGGGTTTCAACCTTCCTAAACTGGGCCCAGACCATCTCTTTTGGCCGACATTTTTAGCATAAAGACGCGCTCAACTGGGCTGCTGTGTTCAACGTCATCCAGGAAGAGCTTTGATCACTTAAGCATGCGCCAGAAGTTTGCAGATCAGTGCATACGTGAGAGATCAAAGCCCTTCGTGGATGATGTGGAGCACAGCAGCTGAGTTGGTCGCGCATATGCCAAAAACTCTGGCCAGAAGAGCCCATCTTTGCCCGGCCTCCGGATATTAGCAAACGGTGCCGGAGATGTTAAATACGTTTTCCACAGGTAAGCTTACAAATGGAAAAAACAAATTTATTTTTGGAAATTGCCATAATTCTGAAGTCCATTTAGTAAGACCAAACGGCTGACGGGTTCCCTTTAACATCCTGATATGTGGCTGCTTTATAGCCAGTTATTAGGGCCCCTTTGATGATGCGGCTCTGTATTACCCGGCTTAGAGTAAACCGTGCCCAGGTCCCTAACTGCCCCACTCATTACCTACAAAGGCTTAGACCAGCGTCTCCCATCTCTGGTCCTCACGACGTCCCAACAGGTCATGTTGTCAGGATTTCCTCAGTATTTCACGGGTGATTAGCGACGGTCACAGGAGTTCTTACTATAGGATATCCTGAAAACATGACCTGTTGGGGTCCCTGAGGACCAGAGATGGGAAACACTGGCTTAGAGGGAACATCGCAGTAATGCAGCTAAACGTTATGAGAGGAATATGGTTATAAAGCCAACATGCGCAGAAGGTAGGCCAAGATGAGCTTTGACCCCGGGGGGGCATGAGCCTTTAGCTATGTGCTTGTGCCTATGGGCAGCAAAGACACCCAACATCTCACACATGCCAGGAGGTCCAATGCTCAGGCGCTACCTGCAGTGGGAAGAGCCATTATATTACGACTTCTCCGATGGCTCCTCTTTAAAGGGATTGAGTCACTGGGTTCATGCGGACATGTTGAAGGTTGACTCGGATGCTGCGCCATCCTTTCCCCGCCTGCTGCTTCTCCCTATACACAGGAGGGAAGAGAGCGGTGATTCTTCATGCAGCGGGCGGGGGTATACCGGCGCGGCCCACGCTGTGACCTGGAGGCCGGCTCCGAGTCAAACTTCAAAGTATATTTAATCAGAAACGCTGCAGCATTGCAGAATAACACTTACATACCCGCCAGGGGGCATCAGGCATCCCGGTCACGGGTTCATGCTGTATAAACCAGATAGCACAATCCCTTTAAGAGTCTTCACACAAGTTCGTGGGTGAATGTTCTTTCACATCAGCTATGCCCGATCGCCCTGTTGAAGGCCACCAAAAAAGTAGCAGAAGCCAACTAAGTTACCATGTGAACCAACTACATGAGATGAGGAGGACCAGACTGTGAGGGCACACAACCTACAGCCGTAACCAATGACACCACAACACTGTACAGGCCTTATTCTCCGGAGATCTGTGGGCATGAAGGAGTTAACCCTTAGGAACAGAAATCTACAATACTTGCCCCACCTCTGCACCAGGGGTGCCAACCATACACTCCTAATCAAGCACATGGGTGGCAAATGCCAGTGTGATTGGGTACTACACCATTAATAATGTCATCAAGGATTGTGCCCGTCGTGTTTTGGCACCTTTCAGGGTAACAATGAGATTGTTGACCATGTTTCGTAAATAAAAGGGAGAGTAATCTGCACAGGGCAGCGACTAGATCCAGGATCCAAGGGTGGCAAAGCAAGATAATGTATATGCTATGTAAAGTGTGCTCACAGTGCCCGCCTGTATATACCCCCACGCAGGGTGAGATCCCGCTGCCCGCCTGTATATACCCCCACACAGGGTGAGATCCCGGTGCCCGCCTGTATATACCCCCACACAGGGTGAGATCCCGGTGCCCGCCTGTATATACCCCCATGCAGGGTGAGATCCCGGTGCCCGCCTGTATATACCCCCATGCAGGGTGAGAGGATGGTGCCCACCTATATATACCCCCATGTAGGATGAGAGGATGGTGCCCGCCTGTATATACCCCCACGTAGGATGAGAGGATGGTGCCCGCCTGTATATACCCCCATGTCGAGCGAAAGGATGGTGCCCGCCTGTTTATTGCCCCATGTCAGGCAAGAGGATGGTGCCCACCTGTTTATTGCCCCATGTCAGACGAGAGGATGGTGCCCACCTGTTTATTGCCCCATGCAGGGTGAGATCATGGTGCCCGCCTGTTTATTGCCCCATGTAGGGTGAGAGGATGGTGCTCGCCTGCATATACCCCCATGTAGGATGAGAGGATGGTGCCCGCCTAATACCCATGTAGGATGAGATGATGGTGCCCGCCTGTATGTACCCCCCTACAGGGTGAGAGGATGGTGCCCACCTGTATGTAATCCCCAGTAGTGTGAGATCACAGTGCCCGGCTGTATATACTCCCATGTAGGGTGAGATCACGGTGCCCGGCTGTATATACCCCCATGTAGGGTGAGATCACGGTGCCCGGCTGTATATACCCCATGTAGGGTGAGATCACGGTTCTCGCTTGTATATACTCCCATGCAAGGTAAGATCCCGGTGCCCGGCTGTATATACCCCCATGTAGGGTGAGATCACAGTGCCCATCTGTATATAACCCCATGTAGGGTGAGATCACGGTGCCCGGCTGTATATACCCCCATGTAGGGTGAGATCGCGGTGCCCGGCTGTATATACCCCCATGTAGGGTGAGATCGCGGTGCCCGGCTGTGTATATACCCCCATGTAGGGCGAGATCATGCTGCCTGCCTGTATATACTTCCATGTAGGGTGAAATCACGGTGCCCGTCTGTATATACTCCCATGTAGGGTGAGATCACAGTGCCCGGCTGTATATACCCCCATGCAGGGTGAGATCATGGTGCCCGGCTGTATATACCCCCATGTAGGGTGAGAGGATGGTGCCCGCCTGCATATACCCCCACATAGGATGAGAGGATGGTGCCCGCCTAATACCCATGTAGGATGAGATGATAGTGCCCGCCTGTATGTACCCCCCTACAGGGTGAGAGGATGGTGCCCACCTGTATGTACTCCCCTGTAGGGTAAGATGGTGCCCACCTGTATGTGATCCCCAGTAGTGTGAGATCACGGTTTACGCCTGTATATACTCCCATGTAGGGTGAGATCACGGTGCCCGGCTGTATATACCCCCATGTAGGGTGAGATCGCGGTGCCCGGCTGTGTATATACCCCCATGTAGGGCGAGATCATGCTGCCTGCCTGTATATACCTCCATGTAGGGTGAGATCACGACGCCCGGCTGTATATACCCCATGTAGGGTGAGATCACGACGCCCGGCTGTATATACCCCATGTAGGGTGAGATCACGACGCCCGGCTGTATATACCCCATGTAGGGTGAGATCACGACGCCCGGCTGTATATACCCCATGTAGGGTGAGATCACGGTGCCCGGCTGTATATACCCCATGTAGGGTGAGATCACGGTGCCCGGCTATATATACCCCCATGTAGGGTGAGATCACGGTGCCTGGCTGTATATACCCCCATGTAGGGTGAGATCACGGTGCCCGGCTGTATATACCCCCATGTAGGGTGAGATCATGGTGCCCGGCTGTATATACCCCCATGTAGGGTGAGAGGATGGTGCCCGCCTGCATATACCCCCATATAGGATGAGAGGATGGTGCCCGCCTAATACCCATGTAGGATGAGATGATGGTTCCCGCCTGTATGTACCCCCCTACAGGGTGAGAGGATGGTGCCCACCTGTATGTACTCCCCTGTAGGGTAAGATGGTGCCCACCTGTATGTGATCCCCAGTAGTGTGAGATCACGGTTTACGCCTGTATGTACTCCCATGTAGGGTGAGATCACGGTGCCCGGCTGTATATACCCCCATGTAGGGTGAGATCACGGTTCCCGCCTGTATATACACCCATGCAGGGTGAGATCACGGTGCCGGGCTGTATATACCCCCATGTAGGGTGAGATCACAGTGCCCATCTGTATATACCCCCATGTAGAGTGAGATCACGGTGCCCATCTGTATATACCTCCATGTAGGGTGAGATCACGGTGCCCGTCTGTATATACCTCCATGTAGGGTGAGATCACGGTGCCCGTCTGTATATACCTCCATGAAGGGTGAGATCACGGTGCCCGGCTGTATATACCTCCATGTAGGGTGAGATCACGGTGCCCGGCTGTATATACCCTCATGTAGGGTGAGATCATGGTGCCCGGCTGTATATACCCTCATGTAGGGTGAGATCACGGTGCCCGGCTGTATATACCTCCATGTAGGGTGAGATCACGGTGCCCGGCTGTGTATATACCTCCATGTAGGGTGAGATCACGGTGCCTGCCTGTATATACCTCCATGTAGGGTGAGATCACGGTGTCCGCCTGTATATACCCCCATGTAGGGTGAGATCACGGTGCCCGTCTGTATATACCCCCCATGTAGGGTGAGATCACGGTGCCCGTCTGTATATACCCCCCATGTAGGGTGAGATCACGGTGCCCGCCTGTATATACCCCCATGTAGGGTGAGATCACGGTGCCCGCCTGTATATACCCCCATGTAGGGTGAGATCACGGTGCCCGCCTGTATATACCCCCATGTAGGGTGAGATCACGGTGCCCGCCTGTATATACCCCCATGTAGGGTGAGATCACGGTGCCCGGCTGTATATACCTCCATGTAGGGTGAGATCACGGTGCCCGGCTGTATATACCCTCATGTAGGGTGAGATCATGGTGCCCGGCTGTATATACCCTCATGTAGGGTGAGATCACGGTGCCCGGCTGTATATACCTCCATGTAGGGTGAGATCACGGTGCCCGGCTGTGTATATACCTCCATGTAGGGTGAGATCACGGTGCCTGCCTGTATATACCTCCATGTAGGGTGAGATCACGGTGTCCGCCTGTATATACCCCCATGTAGGGTGAGATCACTGTGTCCGCCTGTATATACCCCCATGTAGGGTGAGATCACGGTGCCCGTCTGTATATACCCCCCATGTAGGGTGAGATCACGGTGCCCGCCTGTATATACCCCCATGTAGGGTGAGATCACGGTGCCCGCCTGTATATACCCCCATGTAGGGTGAGATCACGGTGCCCGCCTGTATATACCCCCATGTAGGGTGAGATCACGGTGCCCGCCTGTATATACCCCCATGTAGGGTGAGATCACGGTGCCCGCCTGTATATACCTCCATGTAGGGTGAGATCATGGTGCCCGTCTGTTTATTGCCCCATGTAAAGTGAGATCATGGTGCTGCCTGTTTATTCCCCCATGTAGGGTGAGAGGATGGTGCCCACCTGTATATAGCCCCAAGTGGGGTGAGAGGATGGTGCCCGCCTGTTTACTGCCCAATGAAGGGTGAGAGGATAGTATCCACCTGTTTATTGCCCCATGTAGAATGAGAGGATGGTGCCCGTCTGTGTATGGCCCTAAGTTGGGAGAGGATGGTGCCCGCCTGTATATACCCCCAAGTTGGGTGAGAGGATGGTGCCCGCCTGTATATACCCCCAAGTTGGGTGAGAGGATGGTGCCCGCCTGTATATACCCCCAAGTTGGGTGAGAGGATGGTGCCCGCCTGTATATACCCCCAAGTTGGGTGAGAGGATGGTGCCCACCTGTATATACCCCCAAGTTGGGTGAGAGGATGGTGCCCGCCTGTATATACCCCCAAGTTGGGTGAGAGGATGGTGCCCGCCTGTATATACCCCCAAGTTGGGTGAGAGGATGGTGCCCGCCTGTATATACCCCCAAGTTGGGTGAGAGGATGGTGCCCGCCTGTATATACCCCCAAGTTGGGTGAGAGGATGGTGCCCGCCTGTATATACCCCCAAGTTGGGTGAGAGGATGGTGCCCGCCTGTATATACCCCCAAGTTGGGTGAGAGCATGGTGCCCGCCTGTATATACCCCCAAGTTGGGTGAGAGCATGGTGCCCGCCTGTATATACCCCCAAGTTGGGTGAGAGCATGGTGCCCGCCTGTATATACCCCCAAGTTGGGTGAGAGCATGGTGCCCGCCTGTATATACCCCCACGTTGGGTGAGAGGATGGTGCCCGCCTGTATATACCCCCACGTTGGGTGAGAGGATGGTGCCCGCCTGTATATACCCCCACGTTGGGTGAGAGGATGGTGCCCGCCTGTATATACCCCCACGTTGGGTGAGAGGATGGTGCCCGCCTGTATATACCCCCACGTTGGGTGAGAGGATGGTGCCCGCCTGTATATACCCCCACGTTGGGTGAGAGGATGGTGCCCGCCTGTATATACCCCCACGTTGGGTGAGAGGATGGTGCCCGCCTGTATATACCCCCACGTTGGGTGAGAGGATGGTGCCCGCCTGTATATACCCCCACGTTGGGTGAGAGGATGGTGCCCGCCTGTATATACCCCCACGTTGGGTGAGAGGATGGTGCCCGCCTGTATATACCCCCAAGTTGGGTGAGAGGATGGTGCCCGCCTGTATATACCCCCAAGTTGGGTGAGAGGATGGTGCCCGCCTGTATATACCCCCAAGTTGGGTGAGAGGATGGTGCCCGCCTGTATATACCCCCAAGTTGGGTGAGAGGATGGTGCCCGCCTGTATATACCCCCAAGTTGGGTGAGAGGATGGTGCCTGCCTGTATATACCCCCAAGTTGGGTGAGAGGATGGTGAGCGCCTGTATATACCCCCATGTAGGGTGAGAGGATGGTGACCGCCTGTATATACCCCCATGTAGGGTGAGAGGATGGTGCCCGCCTGTATATACCCCCATGTAGGGTGAGAGGATGGTGCCCGCCTGTATATACCCCCATGTAGGGTGAGAGGATGGTGCCCGCCTGTATATACCCCCATGTAGGGTGGGAGGATGCAGCCCGTCTGTATACAGCCCCATGTAGGGTGAGAGGATGCAGCTCGCCTGTATACAGCCCCATGTAGGGTGAGAGGATGCAGCTCGCCTGTATACAGCCCCATGTAGGGTGGAAGGATGGTGCCCGCCTGTATGTATCCCCTTGAAGGGTAAGATGGTGCCCGCCTGTATGTAACCCTATGTAGGGTAAGATGGTGCCTGCCTGTATATATCCCCCTGAAGGGTAAGATGGTGCCCAACTGAATGTACCCTCATGTTGGGTAAGGTGATGGTGCCCGCCTGTATGAACCCCCATGTAGGGTAAGGTGATGGTACCAGCCTGTATGTACCCCCCTTTATGAACCCCCCTGTAGGGTGAGGTGATGGTGCCTGTCTGTATATACCCCCTGTAGGGTGAGGTGATGGTGCCTGTCTGTATATACCCCCTGTAGGGTGAGGTGATGGTGCCTGTCTGTATATACCCCCTGTAGGGTGAGGTGATGGTGCCTGTCTGTATATACCCCCTGTAGGGTGAGGTGATGGTGCCTGTCTGTATATACCCCCTGTAGGGTGAGGTGATGGTGCCTGTCTGTATATACCCCCTGTAGGGTGAGGTGATGGTGCCTGTCTGTATATACCCCCTGTAGGGTGAGGTGATGGTGCCTGTCTGTATATACCCCCTGTAGGGTGAGGTGATGGTGCCTGTCTGTATATACCCCCTGTAGGGTGAGGTGTTGGTGCCTGCCTGTATATACCCCCTGTAGGGTGAGGTGTTGGTGCCTGCCTGTATATACCCCCTGTAGGGTGAGGTGTTGGTGCCTGCCTGTATATACCCCCTGTAGGGTGAGGTGTTGGTGCCTGCCTGTATATACCCCCTGTAGGGTGAGGTGTTGGTGCCTGCCTGTATATACCCCCTGTAGGGTGAGGTGTTGGTGCCTGCCTGTATATACCCCCTGTAGGGTGAGGTGTTGGTGCCTGTCTGTATATACCCCCTGTAGGGTGAGGTGTTGGTGCCTGTCTGTATATACCCCCTGTAGGGTGAGGTGTTGGTGCCTGTCTGTATATACCCCCTGTAGGGTGAGGTGTTGGTGCCTGTCTGTATATACCCCCTGTAGGGTGAGGTGTTGGTGCCTGTCTGTATATACCCCCTGTAGGGTGAGGTGTTGGTGCCTGCCTGTATATACCCCCTGTAGGGTGAGGTGATGGTGCCTGCCTGTATATACCCCCTGTAGGGTGAGGTGATGGTGCCTGCCTGTATATACCCCCTGTAGGGTGAGGTGATGGTGCCTGCCTGTATATACCCCCTGTAGGGTGAGGTGATGGTGCCTGCCTGTATATACCCCCTGTAGGGTGAGGTGATGGTGCCTGCCTGTATATACCCCCTGTAGGGTGAGGTGATGGGGCCTGCCTGTATATACCCCCTGTAGGGTGAGGTGATGGTGCCTGTCTGTATATACCCCCTGTAGGGTGAGGTGATGGTGCCTGCCTGTATATACCCCCTGTAGGGTGAGGTGATGGGGCCTGCCTGTATATACCCCCTGTAGGGTGAGGTGATGGGGCCTGCCTGTATATACCCCCTGTAGGGTGAGGTGATGGGGCCTGCCTGTATATACCCCCTGTAGGGTGAGGTGATGGGGCCTGCCTGTATATACCCCCTGTAGGGTGAGGTGATGGGGCCTGCCTGTATATACCCCCTGTAGGGTGAGGTGATGGGGCCTGCCTGTATATACCTCCTGTAGGGTGAGGTGATGGTGCCCGCCTGTATATACCCCCTGTAGGGTGAGGTGATGGGGCCTGCCTGTATATACCCCCTTGTAGGGTGAGGTGTTGGTGCCTGCCTGTATATACCCCCTGTAGGGTGAGGTGATGGTGCCCGCCTGTATATACCCCCTTGTAGGGTGAGGTGATGGTGCCCGCCTGTATATACCCCCTGTAGAGTGAGGTGATGGGGCCTGCCTGTATATACCCCCTGTAGGGTGAGGTGATGGGGCCTGCCTGTATGTACATAATGCCCCCACAGCCCAACATGACAATGCCAGGCCTGGCAGTCTGCAGTGCAGCAGACATGATGGGCATCCTGGGCCTAGGCCATGCATCAGGAAGCCCCCTAGCTGCAGTGATGCCACCTCACGTAGCTGTGCCCACCTCGGGCCGCCCTGGCACCTTACAATACTCACAAAATTGTCCCCGCAGCCGTTATCCGGGCACAGGACGTAGAAGGAGACTCCGGGGTCGGCGTAGAAATCCATCCTCCGCTCCGTCTCCTCGGTGGCGATCAGGTCGAAGGGGGTGTTGGAGCACCATTTGTCGGCGACGTCTGCCAGCTGCTGGAACTCCATGGCGGCCGGCGCTGCGCTCTCCCAGGTGACAGCAGGCTATGGATGCATTGTTTACATGCTGCTCATGGAGGCTGTGAGGAGGGGGGCCGGCAAGGCCGCGGCGGGGCAGTATTGTTCGCTTCCCCCCGGCCGCTACCAACACAGGCTGCGGGTTGGGCTGCTGCCGTGTGACGGAGATAATGCAGGTCGGTGACGTCACGGCAGGCCCAGCCTTACCAACAGCTGGCGCGTCAGGCCTCGTGACGTCACCGGGGCGGTGCCCAACCAGCGCCGCCGATGCTGGGAGACGCTACAGCCTCTGCTGGCCCCGCCCACTGCTGGCTCCATCTACTGCTGTGCGAGCTGCCGGCAGTGCGGACGGGGCCGGGCAGAGGGCGGCGGCGGGGAGAGAGACGCCCGAGTGTGCCGCAGGCGGGGCGGATCAGCGGATCAGCTTCAACAGAAGCCGTCCATGCGGGAGACGCAGCAAAATGGGAGGTGAAGCCCGCAAGCCGCCAGCAGGACTTTGAACGCTCTGCACAAGCGCTGATGACCTTAGCGGTGACGTGAGCGCTCGTGCAGTCGCTGAAAGGACTGTCAGTCCATGTAAAAGGGCCTTTATCCTGCTGGAGAATGCCTCTTGGAAGCCGCCATGACAGGACCACATGTGGCGGCAGGATGTCCTGAACATATCACGCAGCTGTCATTGTGCCTTGTACCAGTGCAAGGGGGGACGGACTGACGCTCTCACTCCCAGATCTGCAAACATGACCGTCTTCCGTGCCCAAAGTGAAGGCAACCCGTTTCCTCTCCATAGTATCCAGTTTCATCATTCATGATAATCACTGCAAACAGAGACAATGACATGGTATACTAATAGATTATAGACTGAACATGAGTCAACAATGTGATGCAGCAGCCAAAAGGCAAACACAATTCTGGGATGTATTAAAGGAGATGTCCCGCGCCGAAACGGGTTTTTTTTTTTTTTAAACACCCCCCCCCCCCCCCCCCCCCCGTTCGGCGCGAGACAACCCCGATGCAGGGGTTAAAAAAACCACCCGCACAGCGCTTACCTGAATCCCGGCGGTCCGGCGTCTTCATACTCACCTGCTGAAGATGGCCGCCGGGATCCTCTGTCTTCATGGACCGCAGGGCTTCTGTGCGGTCCATTGCCGATTCCAGCCTCCTGATTGGCTGGAATCGGCACGTGACGGGGCGGAGCTACACGGAGCCCCATTCAGAAAAGAAGAAGACCCGGACTGCGCAAGCGCGGCTAATTTGGCCATCGGAGGGCGAAAATTAGTCGGCACCATGGAGACGAGGACGCCAGCAACGGAGCAGGTAAGTATAAAACTTTTTATAACTTCTGTATGGCTCATAATTAATGCACAATGTACATTACAAAGTGCATTATTATGGCCATACAGAAGTGTATAGACCCACTTGCTGCCTCGGGACAACCCCTTTAAGAGAAGCATAGAGTCTAGGTCACGTGAGGTCATTATCCCCCTCTACTCTTCCTTAGTCAGACCTCATCTGGAATACTGTGTCCAGTTCTGGGCACCCCACTTTAAAAAAGACAGACAAACTGAAGCAAGTTCAGAGAAGAGTTACAGGATGGTGAGCTGTCAGCAAATCATGTCCTATGAGGAACGGTTAAAGGATCTGGGAATGTTTAGCTTGTAAAAAAGAAGGCTGAGAGGAGACTTAACCCTTTCCAATCCACCGTCTGGCATCTTCCTACATTCTGATTGAAGCTTGTACAGCTTCAGTGTCAGAAGACATCCAACAGCTTGAAAAAGGCGCTCCCAATAGCGCCGAAACGCGTTGCAAGATTGATATATACATGTTGTATGAATAAAAATATACTTAATTGTATATCACGGTGACCTGGAAGTTACTCATTTGGATTGCAAAAAGCCCCGAAAAAAGAGCGCAGGAGGATCTTTTTCTTGTTTTCTACAGAAGACGTCCAACAGGGTATTCTTACCGTCTCATGCCAGCCACTCCGCTGTCGGAACCTATCTGGCACACACACACTGGCTTTAGCCAGCAAATGGCACCGTTGTATAACAGCAAAAAAAAGAAAGCCTCTTAGGAAACCCTGAATCCAAAATTGGATTGGAAAGGGTTAATAGCTGTCTACAAATATCTGAAGGGCTGTCACAGTGCAGAGGGATCAGCCCTATTCTCATCTGTACAAGGAAAGACTAGAAGCAATGGGATGAAACTGAAAGGGAGGAGACACAGATTAGATATTAGACAGTGAGGGAGATCGATGAGTGGAACAGGTTACCACTGGAGGTGGTGAGTTCTCCTTCAATGGAAGTGTTCAAACAAAGGCTGGACAGACATCTGTCGGGGATGATTTAGTGAATCCTGCACTGAGCAGGGGGGTTGGACCCGATGACCCTGGAGGTCTCTTCCAAGTCTACCATTCTATGATGCAGGATGTCAAATGCAGCACATCTAATGGGTGCAGTGAGACCAAATGTCCTTTAGCCAAGTGCTTGGAAATGGTTCCAATAGACACAGTGGTGTAACGATGGCGCCCCCTGTCTCTGGAACAAAATAGTTGGAGCTGCTCATGCTCGGCGGACAATTGGATGATACTCTGCCGGTCTGTCAAGGACATCCTGAGCCCGGTCTCCTTGTGTGCCCTCACACATCCACTGGTCCCAACATCTCCCAACAGTCTGGTCAGATGCTCCTCTCTACTGGTGGTCTCTAGGGAGTTCTGAGCCTGGTCACCTTGTGTGCCCTTACACATCCACTGGTTCCAACACCTCCTAACCGTCTGGTCAGACGCTTCTCTGTACTGGAAGTCTGTAGGGGGCATCCTGAGCCCGGTTGCCTTGTGTGTCCTCACACATCCACTGCTTCCAACATCTCCAAACAGTCTGGTCAGACGCTCCTTTCTACTGCTGGTCTGTCGAGGGCGTCCTGAGCCCGGTCACCTTGTGTGTCCTCACACATCCACTGGTCCCAACATCTCCTTACAGTCTGGTCAGAACGGCCGGTGGGGGACAATTCATGGATACGACCATCCAGCTTCTCACATCCCAATAATGCGCCCCTCTCAGTCTCTGGTAACGGGGTGAAATCTCTTCTCTATGTCGTAGAGGCGTCTAGTGGTCAACAAGCTCTACACAAGCGGAAGAAAAAGTCAAGAGGGGATCTCTGAGAGACTTTATAGGCCAAGAGGGGAACCACGTTTAAGCCTCTGGTGACAAGACCGTTCATCTAATTATGCCACAACTAACGTGATTTAAATATCTGCCTGAGATGTCACTGCATGCCAAGTTTTGCAGCAAAGTGACAACTTCTTCTAGGGGTGGGAAAAATATGCAGCTGTGAATGAAACCATTGAAATCAATAGGCTCTATTCACTGCATACGAGTATCAACACTGGTGTGAAAGAGCCCTTACAATACAAAGGCATCAGCTATTCTGAATCCACAAAATACTCAGGATAAACCAACGTGGAGGTCCTTTTGCGTGTCGTCCCACTGGCCGACTTCTGTAGACACCGGCCAAATTTTTCCGTAGGCTTTTTTTAAATTATTAGTGCAGCTAATTAAAATATTTTCTGTTAAACAACATTCCAGGAAAGTATGTTCTGCAGGATCGGCCATAGAAAATTAGCCCGCCACCACACTCTCCTGAAGGCTGTCTAAAAGAAGATATTTGTTTGCCCGTAGCAACCAATCACAGAGCAGCTTTCATTTTACCTCAGCAGTATAAGAAATGAGAGCTGTGGTATGATTGGTTGCTATGGGCAACAAAGACATTTTCTTTTAGACAGCCTGCAGAAGTGTGGTGCCGGGCCACTTTTCCGTGCCCCTCCTGTAGATGCTATGGTGATGATGAGTGAATGTGAGGCATAGCATGTAGTTACATAATGCATACAGTGGTGCTTGAAAGTTTGTGAACTCTTGGTAATTTTCTATCTTTATGCCTACATTTGACCTAAAACTATATCAGATTTTCGCACAAGTCCTAAAAGTAGAACAAATCAAACAAATGTGTCAAAAATATTACACTCGTCATTTTATTAATTGGGGAAAATGATCCAATATTAGATGTCTGCTAGTGGCAAAAGTATGTGAACCTTTGGGATTAGCAGATAAGTTGAAGGTAATATTAGGGTCAGGTGTTTTCAGTCAATGTGATGGCAATCAGGTGTGAGTGAGCGACCTGTTTAATTTAACCCCTTAACGCCACAAGACGTAAATTTACATCTGGGCACAGTGGTAGTTAACACAGCAGGACGTAAACTTACCTCCTGTGGATGGTGCAGGATCAGAAATGAGACCATGCCATAATGCAGTGGGTGCCGGCTGTGAGGGATAATTGGCCTCCTGCTACAACAGTTGGGATCGATGAGGACACCGATCTCTGCTCTAAACACCGTACTTGCCGCAATCAATGTACATCGCACTCTATTTGTGACGTCATTGGCCTTTCGCAATATAATGCTATCGAATGCCATGCACTGTTGTCTGGGCCTGCCATGGCTTGTTATCGCTAGTGTGAGAAATAATGCCTTGCAGTACAGAAGTACTGCGATGCATTATTATAGCGATCAGAGCATTTATGGTTCAAGTCCCCTACAGGGACATAAAAAATGTAAAAATTAAAAGTGTCAAAAAAATCACATTAAAAATGACAAATTCCCTTTTTTGTGAACTTAAAAAAACAACACATATTTGGTATCATCGTATTCATAACGACCTGTACAAGAAATTGAACACTCTATTTATTATGCATGGCAAAAATTGCTTAAAAGATACCCTAAAAAACCTAGGCAAAATGCTCATTTTGTTAATTTTGCCTCCCCCAAAAATGAAATAAAAGTAATCAAAAGAGCTGTATGTACCCCAAAATGGTACTAATAAAAATGAAAGGTCATCACGCAAATAACATACCCTCACAAAGCTCCATCCAGGAAAAAATTAAAAAGTTATGGGACTTGTAAAAGAAAAATCATTTCCCACAAAAGGGTTTTTATTGTGCAAAAGTGGAAAACCCTACAAAAAAAATTTGGTATTGTCGTAAGCAAATTAACCTGCAGAATTAATTGATCGTGTCGTATAAGCTGCATGATTAACGCTTAAAAAAAATGGCAGAATTGATGTTTTCTCCCCCTGCTCTTAAAAAAAAAATCAGTAAAGTTTTACAATACTTTATATACACCCAAAATTGGTACCAATGAAAACTACAATTTGCCATTATATGACCACAGACAAATGAAAAAGTTATGGATCTTGAAAAGTGGAGATGAAAATTGATGGAAAATTAGCATTCAGAATTATATCAGCGAATTCTAAAGGAAAATGTCAGGACGTCTGTCTGTGAGCGGGATCTCAGGATAACGTGGGTCATGGAACAGGACAACGACCCAAAGCTCACAAGGCGTTCTACAAAAGAATGATTAAAGAAGAATAAAGTTAAAGTTTTGTGATGGCCAATAGAGATGAGCGAGCATACTCGAGCGAGTATCATCCTTTTCGAGTACCTGTCTGCTCATCAGAACTTATTCGGGTGCCGGCGGGGGTGAGCGGTGTGTTGCGGGAGTGAGCAGGAGGGAGAGATAATTCTCTTTATCTACTTTTAGGACTTGTGAAAATCTGATGTAGTTTAGATCAAATCAAGGCCCAATGCACACGGGCGGACTTTTGCTGCAGAATCCGGAGCGGGCGTCCACCTCTGGATTCCGCAGCAATAACCCTCCATAGCATGCAAAAAAAATTCTTCATGCACACGAGCGGAAGCCAATTGCGGTTTCTGCTTGCGGATGAAAAATTGCAGCGTGCTACAACGGGCCGCAGATTTCGCTGGGAAAGCAGCAGAAAAAAACCTGTACTGCGAATGCCCGACGGCGAGCCGTACGGACCATCCACAGTACAGAAAAAGAAGAGACTGAAGGGTATGCAGGGTCGCTGGCTGCGGGCATGGGCATATTCTGTGCGGGATTCCCCATGTGGAATCCGTGCGTTCCCATGTGCATTTAGCCATAAGCAGACATATGGAAGATTCTGAAGGGTTCACAAACTTTCAAGCACCACTGTACACAAGAGAGCAGAGTTGTTTGTTTTGATAATAAACCGCACCACATCAGGCTAATGTCAGGACCGGTGGCTCGCGGGGCCACCGCGCTCATACAACTGGCCCTGTCACCCATGCTTCAGCTATGCGGCACAGGGGGCCCTGATTCTGGTAACCTCCCCTGGCCACCACCTTCCTCCTCACTGCCGGGTTGCTAGGGACACGGCAGGTGCCGCCCCGCATCCCCGTCACCATGACAACCAGGCGCCCGACTGTGGTCTCTACCTGTCCTGCAGGGCTGGGGGTGGGTTCCCCAGTGCCTCAGTGAGTGCATCCTGCTGCTGTCAGGCTCCCCGCCTCTTATGCAGCACAGTGCATAACGCGGCTGCATGGGACTGGGGGTGGAGTTATATGGGAATAGCGAGCTAGAAGGGGGGGAGGAGCTTAGAACGGAAGAAGGAAGAAGACAGGAAGAACAGAAGGAGGAGAAGCGTGGAAGTGAGAGGACGGAGCCGGGCAAGACGCAAGACGAGTCAGACTGAAGACTGAAGGCAAGAAAAGAAGAAGAGAAGAAGAGGAAAAAAGAAGCAAGCGACTGAACAGCGGAGGTCGGGAGACATTTCGAGAAGTTAGGAAGAAGGGAGACAGCGGAAAAGCGAAGAAGAAAGGCAAGATGGAGGACCTGAGGGCACGGATCCAGGCGACGGTCATGCAGGATGGCACCGGCTGGCTAGAAGAGCTGCTGTTGAGCTGCAGGACGGCCGCGGGAGCGGCGGAGCCGGAGGGATCCGGAACGCAGCGGAGCTGAGCCAGCGAAGTACCGTCAGAAGCCGAAGAGCAGTTGCGGGGAAGACCGCAACGAAGGAAGCAGCCGCCAGCGAGGCTTAGCCCGAGCCCAGCGACCAAACACTGCGGGCAGCGAAACAGCCGGGGAGAAGAAAGAGCGGCGGGAGCCGCGAGCACCAGAAGAAAGATGGCGCCGAATTCAAATCGGGTGGCGGGAAAGCGGCCCGCCACGAGGCAGCGCTCACCACCGGCGAGCGGGCACAGGAGAGAAGACATGCGGCAGTCAGCAGCAGCTGCAGTGAGCCCTGCAGCGACAGAGCAGCGCGCGTCTGGGCGCAGGACGTCAGAGAGGGAGAGGTGAGCCAGGGAGAGAGGCAGAAGAGAGGGAACACGCGGGGAGGGCGCGTACCCCAACAAGATGGCGGATCACCGCACCGTCACATTGCAGTAGAGCGCGGCGCGGCACAGAGGGAGCAGCGGGGGAGGAGTACAAGTCAAGGGGGGAATATACTACAGGCAGCAGGCCACTTTAGCACACCCACCGGCAGCGCTGCAAGCAGCCCTGGCCCCGCTGCTTTAACCCCACGGAGGAGCCAACGGGGGGGGGGGGGGGCTAGCTCATTTTCGGGGTCACGCAGCCCGACCCCTGAGCCCCACACATCTAGCCGCCCAGGCCATAGGCACAACAGGGCCGCTTATTACCATGGGAATAGAGCTGAGGCTTCCCTGTACCGGGGTCAGCAGGATGCGGTATACTTCACCCAAATGACAAGCGGACACTCTTCACAATTACCACCACCCACTACGGCCATACAGCGCCGTTGTTTTGTTAATCCACGATACCTTGACCCACTGCTGCAAGAAATGCTGGGTTATTCGTCCCAAACGTCAGACAATCGCGCAAGCAGTAGCCGCCAAGGTCAGGGCGCCAGGCGTAGGCAGAGGGATAGAACCAGAGCGCTAAGACAGGAGGCCAGGAGTTCCAGGCAGACAGAGCAGGCAAGTAGAGCTTCTAGTAGCAGCAGCTGCAGGGCGCGAGGAGTCAGCAGGGCAGATAGGAGCAGCTCAGAAGAAGAGACACGGTGCTCAGAAGACCAGCGTCAGCCACTTAACTCACAATCTATGCAACGTGGAAAAGACCACAGGAGCAACAGGAGTCAAGGCCATTCGCAGGGACGGTCAAGCAGACACCAGCCTGGTTTGGCTCGACAGCAAAAGGCGCAGGAGGCTACGCGAAGGGTCAGTCGGCAGCCCACGCCCGAGCACAGGATCCGTAGGAGGGAGACAGCTAGGACATCACCCTTGGCATTGCCGGAGGTCAGTCGAGCTGGTGAGTTATCATTGCATAATGCTTGGTGTAAGGTGATGGATCCCGCGAAGGGCGCGGATAAACAGGATTTGGTCACGGTGTTAAAGTCATTGTTGAGCAAGGTGGATCCGCAAGAAGGGCTTTTAGTGTCCTGTGGTTCACCAGGGGGCAGAGGCCCGCCTGCGAGTAATGTTTCTGGAGGCTCAACCTTGTGTATGGATGGTGACCCAACGGAAGGTTTAAGATATGCTGATTCGATGTTTTGCGGTGTTGCCCCTCTAGGGGTAGGTTTGGCTGATGATATTACGGAAAAGATCAAAAAAGGCTTATATGTGGATATTTGGTCCTTACTGTCACCGGACCATGTTATGGTAGACAAAGAACGGTTGTCCGAACGTGGAGCGGAGAAGAAGCCAAAAATCGCTAAGACGTCCGGCAATTGGCTTCAAGCTTATTTGGTTTTGGGTCACGTAGTGTGTCAGCATCAGCCGAGCAAAGGAACGGAGTTGATGGTTTATTTAAATACCATCTACAGCGCCTACAAGCTGCACGGTGGGTCAGCTTGGTGGCGCTATGATGAAGACTTCCGACGGCGGGTATCAGGAATGAGCCACATAAGCTGGGCCACAAAAGCAACTGATGTGGGGATCCAGCTTATTCTGGCGCAACGGCCCGCCAGAGCCTCCTTTCCTACAGGAGCCGCGGGAGGCAGGCAACAGCCCCCCGCGGCAGCTCAGAGACCCAATGGCTCATGTTGGCTCTACAACGAGGGCCATTGCAGGTTTTATGCCACCTGCAAATTCCGACATGAATGCTCGGTTTGCAGGGGCCAGCATGCAGCAGTTCGCTGCTTCAAGAGACAGGGCTGCGGGTAAGGGAGCTCAGCTAGCAAAGACGGACATTGAGTCCGCCTTTCGCTTGTTACCAGTGCACCCCGATTGTTTCCACCTCCTGGGGTGTCGGGTTGACAATCAATTTTTTATAGACATGTGTCTGCCGATGGGATGCTCAATTTCATGCTATTATTTCGAATTGTTTAGTTCTTTTTTGGAGTGGTTACTCAAGTATGAGACGGGCATCTCATCGGTGATACATTATTTAGATGATTTTTTGTTCGTGGGCTCGGTGAACTCGGGCGATTGCGTATTTCTGCTTAAAACTTTCCAGTCCCTCTTGCGGCGGGTGGGGGTCCCGTTATCAGAAGAGAAAACTGTGGGCCCCGTAACCCGGATCACCTTCCTCGGGATCGAGATCGACTCTGAGGATATGATGTTTAGGCTACCAGTTGAAAAAGTAGCTAGGTTACACCAGGTGGTCAATGAGGTGGCCAGCTGCAAGAAGGTCACCCTGCGTCAGATTCAGAGGCTGGCAGGCCTGCTTAATTTCACGTGTAAAGTTATCCCCATGGGGCGGGTCTTCTCAAAAAGACTGACGTTAGCTATGGCGGGGGTACGGGAACCCCATCATTTTGTGCGGGTAACACAGGGGATGAGAGCAGACCTACATATCTGGAATGTATTTTTGCAATCCTTCAATGGGCAAGTGATGTGCCCAAAGGAGGAGGTGACGGGTAGCGGCATATGCCTGTTCGCGGACGCGGCCGGAACGGGAGGTTTTGGTGTCATCTTTAATAACCATTGGTGCAGGGAACCCTGGCCTCAGAGTTGGTTGGATAGAAAATGGACCAAAAATGTTACACTGTTTGAATTTTTTCCATTGGTGGTAGCGTTGGAGTTATGGAACGCAGAGCTTCAGGACCGCAAGGTCTGTTTCTGGTCAGATAACGTGGCGGTGGTTCATGTGATCAATAAGCAGACCTCGGTTTCTTCACCCGTGTTGGCTTTGTTGAGGCATGTGGTTTTGAGATGCCTGCAAAACAATATTTATTTGCGAGCCAGGCATGTTCCGGGTTGTGACAATGGAGTGGCTGACGCACTCTCTCGTTCACAGATGGAGGCGTTCAGGGAGCGGCACCCTCAGGCGGAGGCCGAGGGGGTACGATGCCCTCCTCATTTATGGAATCTGGCAGAGCAGAGTTGCTGAAGCTGGTGGAGGCATCGGTCACGTGCGCGACTTGGAAGAGTTACAATTCCATTTGGTTGGATTGGCTATCGTTGGCAGGCGGCTGCGTGGTCGACAGTGAAAGGGCGCGGGCGGCCACGCTAGATATGTTGTTAGTGTTACGGAACAAGCGTCGGTCGGAGCAGCTAAAAAACATTTATCGGGAGTAGCCTTTTTGTTAAAACTACATGGCAAGGCGGACGTCACGAAGAAGTTTATGTTTCGCCAGATAATACGCGGTTGGAAAAAAGATAAGACACACATTGATAGACGACGGCCCATTACGTTTTCCCGGCAAGTAAAAATAAGTCTGACGGCTTGCGACACAACGACGTAATTTGCTCGGGAGAGTCGTTACGAATATGTATCAGAAAGTCCAAAACGGACATTTATGGCAGAGGCGAGTGGATAGCAATTAACAGCCTTGGCTCCAAGTGGTGCCCGATAAGCACAGTTCGGGAGTATATGAGCTCGCGTAATATTTGTGACCAATTTTTTGTACATTCGGCGGGCGCCCCCCTCACTCGGTTCCAGTTTACGGCGGTTTTTCGTTCAGCCCTACGCACAGCAGGTCTGAACGTGTCCGAGTTCGGTACACATTCGTTCAGAATAGGTGCGGCAACCATGGCAGAAGCACATGGTATGCAGGAAGAGGATTTAAAACGGCTGGGTAGATGGAAGTCGCAGGCCTATAAATCATACATTAGACCGGACTTAATATTATAAGAACGCGAAGGTGTTATTAGTTTGGCCTGGTTAATGGCGTTTTTCGGTTGGTTGGTACGGGGTTTTTCTTTGTTTTCTGTGTTTCAGCTGCAGAACCGTGGAAAGTCTGGATTAGCGGTCATTCATTCGTGTATTGGGCCGAAAGGAGGGCAGCAACTCGGCCATTAGGAAGGAGTTTAGGAATGACGGATACAGTGGTAAATTGGCATGGAATTCGAGGCCTGCAATGGCCTAGGTTGCTGCAGATCGTGATGGAAATTAGCAGGTGGACCCCCCCGGAGAGTCATTTTGGTCGTGCACACCGGGAGGAACGACCTAGGAAAAGTGAAGATGGGCGATTTACTCGTCTTAATAAAACAGGACATGC
This sequence comes from Eleutherodactylus coqui, assembly GCF_035609145.1. Lineage (NCBI taxonomy): Eukaryota > Metazoa > Chordata > Amphibia > Anura > Eleutherodactylidae > Eleutherodactylus > Eleutherodactylus coqui. The sequence goes on along the minus strand of NC_089848.1, from coordinate 42,980,026 downwards.
TCCGTTTTAGGGAGTGCTTTCAAGAATCCGTGCTGGTGTGGTCGGATATTATCGCCAGGAGATGTTGGAGGGGGGCCAAAAACCCCGAAGCGATCGAAAATGTGCGAAAGGTGGTTAACCAGAGGATTTCGAAGTTCGTACAATCCCTGGGAGGGATTGCTATACGCCATTGGGAGTTGGAGGACAGAGAGAGAGGTGCGCTGAGAGATGACGGAGTACACCTGAATGACGTGGGATTGGACACATTCTTGTCCGGACTGCAGGATGGCGTGGAAGCTGCTTTAGCTCGGGTCCGTGGGGTGGGGCGGAATGCGCCGTAGGCAATACGGCGCATGCCGTGTGGCCTGAACTTTCCATGCTGGCTAAGAGGAAGGTTTACAAGCCCAAGGAAAGTGGGCTTACAAACGTCCAGTGGAACAGTTAAAGTTAAAATCAGTTAAAGTCAAGCGGGTTGTAGCATGGGAAGGGTTATGGAGTTAAAATAGTTAAAGTTAGTAGAGGTTAAATCTTTTAATAAAAGCTCTGGCCTACCCCACATTTACACACAAGAAGTTTCTGGGTAAGTTTTTGTTATACGGTTAAGGGAGCATCAGTCAGGCTGATGCCCCCAGTCTCTTATGCAGCACAGTGCATAACGCGGCTGCAGGGGACTGGGGGCAGAGTTATATGGGAATAGCGAGCTAGAAGGGGGGAGGAGCTTAGAACGGAAGAAGGAAGAAGACAGGAAGAAGAACAGAAGGAGGAGAAGCGTGGAAGTGAGAGGACGGAGCCGGGCAAGACGCCCACCCACTCGCCCGTGAAATGGGCGAGGAAAGACTTTATGGGACAATTATGCGTTTGGAAGTCGTCACAGCTGAGGTTGGCCTGAACTTTCCATGCTGGCTAAGAGGAAGGTTTACAAGCCCAAGGTAAGCAGGCTTACAAACGTCCAGTGGAACAGTTAAAGTTAAAATCAGTTAAAGTCAAGCGGGTTGTAGCATGGGAAGGGTTATGGAGTTAAAATAGTTAAAGTTAGTAGAGGTTAAATCTTTTAATAAAAGCTGTGGCCTACCCCACATTTACACACAAGAAGTTTCTGGGTAAGTTTTTGTTATACGGTTAAGGGAGCGTCAGTCAGGCTGATGCCCCCAGTCCCAATCTGCTGCTGGGGCGGGAGCTCTGACAGCATTTAAACTCCTCTGCGGCTTTCTGCTGGTGCCAGTGTTAGTTAGGTCTCTGCTGCAGTCGCGTTTGTATTTGCCTGCCTTCCTGTTTTTGACTATTGCTTGACCCAGACTTCACCTTCACCTGACCCATATATTATATACACACACACACACACACACACACACACACACACACACACATATCAGATACCTACAGGGATTGGCAAGAATATAGAAACACCGTACGAAATGCATGGTATTTTAGTAATTAACACTGAGCTGCCCTTTTGACCTCTGCTTGCCTGACTAATTTGAGTTTAAGTCCCCTCTTGTGCTGCTCTGGGTGTTTTTTGGAGCCAGCTGGTGCGGCGTCCAGGGAGCGGGCCCACAGCCAAGGAGATGGCGGGGTAGATAAAGGTTTCTGTCACGGTGGCTCTACCATCTCTTCCCCTGAGGATAACTTGGGACCTGAGCAAGTTACTGCTAGGGGAAGGTTACAGGGAAAGGTTAGTGGTTACCTTAAAGTCCGTTGTGACTCGTGGCACCACTGTTCCATCCTCTGTGGTGAATCTTGAAGTGAAAATAAAGTAGCCCATGCACAGGAATAACTTTTTGGACAAACCGGGAACAGTCGGTTATGTCCGTTTAATTAACTCCGATAAAGTTCCAACACAACAATAACAGTTCAGCACATTATTTTTCCCGCACGGTGAACACTGTCCGAAAAAAAAAAAGACCACCAGAAATGCACTTTCAGTTACCCTTTCTCCCAGAAAAAATGCAATAAAAAGCAATCAAAAAGTTGTACATATTCCAAATTTGGTACTATCGGAAACTACAGGACATTCCACAAAAAATGAGCCCTCGCTGAACTACGTCAACGAAAAAATAAAAAAGTTATTGTGCGCACAACATGGCGGTAGAAAATAATTTAAAAAAATTAAATGTCTTTGAAAAAAAAAGTAGTATAGTTAAAAAAAAAATCTATACAAGTTTGGTATCGTAGTAATCGTACCGACCCATAGAATAAAGGTATCATGTCATTTTTGTTGCAGTTTGTGCGCCGTAGAAACAAGATGCACTGAAAAATGGAGGAATGTGGGTTTTTTTCTCATTTTACTCCACTTGAATTTTTTTTAAAGTTTTTCAGTACATTATATGGTACTTTAAATAGCACCCTTGAAAAATACAACTCGTTCTGCAAAAAACAAGCCCTCATACAGCGACGTCGATGGATAAATAAAGGAGTTACGATTTTTTTAAAGGGGGGAGGAAAAAACGAAAAAGAAAAAGGGGCCGCATCATTAAGGGGTTAAAGCATTTGACACCGTGCCCCATAAAAGGTTGATATATAAAATGAGACAGCTAGGATTGGGTGAAAACGTGTGTATCTGGGTAAAGAATTGGCTCAGAGATAGAAAGCAGAGGGTGGTAATAAATGGCTCATACTCAGATTGGGCCACAGTCGCTAGCGGGGTGCCACAGGGTTCAGTATTGGGCCCCATTCTGTTCAATATATTTATCAACGACCTGATAGAGGGGCTGCACAGCAAAATATCAATATTTGCAGATGACACAAAATTATACAAGATAATTAACGCAACGGAGGACAATGTACGGCTACAAACGGACCTGGATAAGCTGGGGGTTGGGCAGAAAAATGGCAAATGAAGTTCAGTGTTGATAAATGTAAGGTTATGCACATGGGCAGGAGAAACGGATGTCACCAATATACACTTAATGGGGTACCGCTAGGGAAAAGTGAGATGGAAAAAGACCTGGGGGTACTAGTGGATTGTAGACTAAACTGGAGTAACCAATGCCAGTCAGCGGCTGAAAAAGCTAATAAAGTCTTGAGGTGCATTAAAAGAGGTATAGGGGTGAAGGACGAGAACATTATTCTCCCACTATATAAGGCACTTGTCAGGCCTCACATGGAGTACTGGGAATACAGTTATGGATGTTGCAGTGCTTGAGGGGGATCAAAGAAGGGCAACTAAATTAATACATGGAATGAGAGGATTGGAATACCCAGAGAGGCTATCCAAATTGGGATTATTCACCCTAGAAAAAAGACAGCTAAGGGGCGATCAAATAACTATGTATAAGTACATGAGGGGACAATACAAGGATCTCTCCCAGGATCTGTTTATACCCAGGACTACGACGGTAACAAGAGGGCATCTGCTACTTCTAGAAGAAAGCAGGTTTCATCACCAACACAGAAGGGGGTTCTTTACTGTAACAGCAGTGAGACTGTGGAACTCTCTGCCTGAGGACGTGGTGATGGCAAAATCCATTGAGGAGTTTAAGAGAGGACTAGATGTCTTTCTAGAGCGCTATGATATTATAGGATATAGACATTAGGTGACCAGCGGGGTTGTTGTTCCAGGTCTTACAGTCAGGTAGGAACTCTCAAAGGTTGATCCAGGGATTATTTTTCTTGCCATTTTTCTACCTCTTGAGGTTTTTTGCCTTCCTCTGGATCAACAAGGGGGTTGAAACGGGCTGAATTAGATGGACATTGTCTTCATTCAGCCTAACATACTATATTAATATGTTACTCACTCTTCTGGTGTCCTTCTCTCTCTCGCTCTCTCTGCTGTAGGCGGCACTGGCATATCCTGGGTAGTGTAGGCCCAGGCCAAGCTAAGGGGTATCTCTCAGCTTCCTCTATTCCTCACTCATAGACCGACCAGTGTCTGTGGGGTGCACTCACTTGCAGACTCAAGCTTAGCACAACAAATAACAACTTGTCCCTGATCACCGGAAGTTGTCATGTGGAACGCACCGTGCATTCCACTCACTCGTCCGCCCTTCTACACAGGACTGACACGTCATCCTACAGGGACGGAAACGTCATTTCCGGGCACCATGAGTGCGAGGATGGTCACATTCATCCCTTTGGATCTGGTAAAACCTGTATAATTTTTTACTATATATATTCTTGTATAGTGAATTATGTGTGATGGGTGCTTGAGAAGGGCTACCTTAGCTAGCCGAAACGCGTTGCACCTTTGCCTTTTATGCAGAGGATCACCATTTTGCGACCCACATTGTAACTCCTTTTATCGATAATAAAACGGAATTTTCTAAATCCACTGCTTGGACGTGGACTCCACAAGATTTACATGTAGGTCTTCTTGGATATCCAGAGGGGAGAGAGTAGTTTCGGTATCCACCAACCTCCCTCCCTTCTGCCGGGGGAGTTTAACTCCTTTCTCCTACATATCTCTAATGAGCGCTGTAATCCACATTCTCAGACTCCAGGTTAGGCTAGCCTAGACTAGACTAGACTCCCTCTCTAGTTTTACATAGCATCCTTAGGGCACTTTCATGGCCGTAGGCGTTTTTACGTTCACAGCATAGAAGACCCTGACAATACCATTGCGCAAGACAAACATTTAACATTATGGAGGGGCCCTGTTAACTCTGGGCCACTACAGTGGTAATGGCAGTTGAGTGGCTCAAACCCCTGACCAATGAAACCTTGTTGCTTGGGCATATTTTTGTCCACCCCCTGTTTATGCTGCATAAATCTTTTAAAAAGCTTGCAACGTACATGCTAAATGTGTCCAAAACCCCAGACAGACAACAAAAGTGTCATTTTAGCTTTTGTCTGCCTGTTATACTTCAGTATACTGCTTGAGAACATGAATGGAATAGCATAGTAGACTACACTATTCCAACTTACAGAGTTCAGTAAAGAAACAATGTTACAATTATAGGTGGTGGATGTATACATCTGTCACAGGTTTCTGTTAGACTTATACCTTCCAGTGATGTAGTTGTCTCTATATGGCTGCGGGTATTAGTGTATCTTGATGCCACCATGAAGCTAGGGGTTTGACAGGAGAAACGCCCCTGTCACACCCCTAGCTCCCGATTGGGTGACTACTCCAAGGTTCTAGCAGGATGCTGTGTTTAGAGTGTTGGCAGCCGTGGACGCTTAGGGATGTTTCCCCTGTTTGCCTTACATTGTTAGTTCTAAGTGCTTCCATGTTAAATTTGTCACATAGAAGCATTTACAATTACCAAGGTAAGGCAAACAGGAGAAACATCCCTAAGTGTCCACGGCTGCCAACACTCTAAACAGAGTAAGCAGGCTCAGATGTTCTCAGGCCAGAAGGGACACTGTTCGGGGATGACTTTCAGGCGTGGCAAGTGCTGGCGGCCACAGTGCACCAGAGTAACGCGTGTAGAGGACCGGGGAGCCAATGACTGAAGTTGCCTGGCAGCGGAGATGACAAGCTGAAGCCGCGTGGAAGTCAGGTGAGTACACACTATGAGCAGGGGGGTTTTCGGCGGCAGTGGGGGGAGGGGCAGAAGCTAGGAGCAGAAAGCAGCGACGGCAAGTACGCGACACCACCTCCGAGCTGAGGGCCGGGGAGCCAAGTGTATGAGCAGGGAACACACCGGGGGGGAAATAATGCAACTGCACCTGCGAGCAGCGCGGCAGGGACACTACAGCAGGAGGGGTGAGCACAGTGCCGGGGACTACAATTGAGTAAATGGGAGCAGAGGGCCGCCGGCGCTACAGTATTATGGTCAAACACTGCGACGGGGACCTAAGTACTGCAACTGGGAGCAGAGGAACAGCTTGGGAGCTGGCATTGAATACTTACTGTGCCCTCGCAGGACCTGCAGCCAACCCATTTTTTATAACCAATCAGCTGTAGGGGGCGTCACCCCCCTGTCACTCTTGTCTCCACCAGCACTTCCTGGTGCCGTCAAGATACACTAATACCATGGCTGCGCTGGGAGGAGATATTTAGGAGCAGAGAGGGCAGGAGCACTGCACCAATAGCTGCGCCATCACCGTCTCCAGTGACTATGTTGTGTGGGGCTCACGTTGGGATTTGCACCTCCACGTTTCCATATCCTCACACCAAGTCACCAGCGTTGCCACCTTTGTCAGGACTGGAGAACATTGGTAAATGTCTGCTCCCTTCCCTGGTTAGCTAATTCCCTAGCAGTTAGGGTCATGCACAACCATAGGAACAGCAGAAGCTGGGAGGAAAAGTCTGGCTGTATGATGCAAGACTGACTATATACACTCTCTGGAAACACAGGAAACCCGTTGGACGTTGAATGACATTAAGCTCTGGTTGGATGATACAGATGAGATCTTCTCTATCTTCGTGTGGTCCATTCTGTTGCTTTCACAATATGGTTCAGGGAAGCGCTGCCTGTCATCAATCATCACTGTTATTTTGACGGACGTTCCAGGCAGTAGGTACCAGAAAGCTTTGGAATGGTGAGGGAGAGAAGGAGGAGGAAAGTATAGGTCGTGAATGGAAGGACCAGCAGTATGGAAGTCTATTGAACAGAGTTGGCAAGGAAGCTGACAAAAGTGCAACAAGAAAGGAAACGTGGTTAAGTGCGACACTGCCGAGCAAATGTGGAAGAAGGGACATAACACCAGTGCTTATAAGTGGAAGGAGAAGGTTTAGGGTTGTGTGTCTAGGAGGTCACAATATTGTGGCCATGTTCACATCTGCATCAGAGGTTCTCATGCCATGCTATTATGTTCTAGAAAATGCTAGGTAGCATGATGGAAACTCCCAGACCCCATTATAGTCCTGTCATGTGCCAGATCTGGCACTTCTGTTATTTTTGCTGCTTGGCTCCTACAACGGATCCAAACAAGGTTGTATTTATCGCAAGTATGAAAGACACCTAAAGCCTTCAGTATGCATTCATTAACCATAACCAGAACTTGTCTTGCAGTTCAGTCTACAGACATCATGTTGTAGAGCTGGAGGACCTGAGCAGATTGATATATAGTTCTATGGGAAAAGATTTCAAAAAAACTTGACAATATATTAATTTTTGTTCCTTGGGGAAGCAGCTACCTAGCAACAGCTGATGGATATTAGGTGGTTGCTTCAAGATCCCACTGGGGTGAAAGTAAAAAGGACATCTGTAACTGCGGTCTGTTGGAAGCGCCTGTGGTCATCTGACCAAGACTCACGAGATCACAAGCGCGTCCTCAAAATTTTTATGGTGGCAATGGAGTGCTGTGTGTGTGACGTGCTTGTGCAGCGTCCGAGTGAGACGTACCAAAGTGGGGGAGACCACGGAGATTGCAAGATGCCAAGGGTAGCTCTCGCGACAATGGCGGCAAAGGTGCCCTACTCGGTCACAGCACAGTGGCCCAAAATGCACATAAGTCTCTTGTTATAATGAATGGTGGTTTGTCACGTGACGCCAGCACTGCACCCAGACTACGGAGATAGTTTGACACGAGTCCTGGTAGCTGTTTTTGTTAGCAAACCAGAAGTGCTCAGTTTACTTCAGCTTTTAACGTAGTTGAAAAATGGTACAATTAACAGTGGCAGTCTTGCAGAATAATAGCATAGCAAATGGTTGTGCAGTGCAGCTGATTTACTTGTAAACACAGTTTTCTCTTCAATGCTCTCTCTCTATTTGAACTTGGAAGGTTACCCAGTATGAATTCCCACAGGCCTAGTTATCTGTGAGGCTTACTGGAAGTGAATTAAGCAGGTGTTGAAATTAGAACTATGATGGCCGCTTTACTACCCCTGGCTTTGAATTCACTGGGTTTTGTGTAACTCACTGTTTTATTGGAACGGCTTTAATTTTACTCCTCCACACTGCCGGTAAGACTAGGGAGCTGGTGAACCCTGCCTTCCCTGAAGAGAAACACTTGCTTCAGCTGCTCGCACTGCAGACCTCCTCCCTGCATGTCCTTCTCCGACGACCTGCTGACTGACTACTAAAGACTGCTGTAACTCCTCCTTCACTTCTTGCTTTGCTCCCGCACTTTCTCTCCTCTCCTCCACCTCAGCATAGAGACTCACTGTCTACTTTCCCGCTCTGAACTCCAACCACACCCCTTGGCCAATCAGTGGGGGCAGGACACACAGCCAATTAGCAACCAGCTGTTGCTAAGCTTTTAGCTTAGGAAGTGGAGAAACAGAGTTTCTCTGACATAAGGCACCTCCTATGGCTCCTTGAAGCACATAGGCAGGTGTGACAGGACAATGATTGTGTGACTATTCTGGAGGACCCTGTGGCCACTACACATGTAGCAGTGCGGTGTGTGTGACGTGCATGTAGCAGAGCTGTGTGGCGTAACCAGAAACACTGGTACTATAATTTCCTAATAAATAGTAGTCATAGCATAAATGTGATCCAGCTATTGGCTTGGTTGCCCGTTTGAGCAAGATGACCTTGCGCTCTAGCCACCATAGAGAGGCATTAGCTCATCAAGTGCCTTTACTTCTGGCTTTGCTGAACACAAGCTTGAGTTTGACTGGAGCTCAGAAATAGTGACAAACTCCTTTGTCTCCTCGGAAAGAGGAAGGTGGAGCAAACTCCTAATGTAGAAGGTAGGACACCACCTCTAAACGTGTCCCGCAGAAATGGGGCAATTTCATCTTTGTCTGAAGAGAATTTGCCCAGCTTGCTTACCACTCCACTCATATTTTATTGGCATCCCTGAAATGCGAGCGCTCATTGCAGCAGAAGTCTTTGTCATTGGGACAGTTTGATCATAATATTATTGACCAGACCCTGAAATATGTGATGCAGTTTGCCCTTTATTGCTTATACCGATACTAACTAGTGCAGCGCAAGAGGGTCAGATTTCAGCTTCGAACAAAGCTCGGTTATTATTGTCCTCAAGACTAGGTGTTAAAAGCTGCCTGCAGAGCTGTATTACGAGTGGTCAGACCCTTTAACACCACAGGGTGTACATTCACATCCTGGGTGTGCGGAGTTTATATGAAGCAGGATCCCAAGCCGATTCTGCTCCATACAAAGTGGGTATCGGCTGTCTGTGATAGCCGGCACGCTCCTGCAACAGCTGTGATCAGCACTAACTCTGATCACTGCTGTTAACCCTTTTTTAAATGCTCCAATTGTTGTTTGGGGGTCCCAAATGGCCCCCTTGCAATGTGATCGTGTGTTGCCGTTCATTTACCATGGCAGTTGGAGGCCTTCTGATGGCTGCCATGAATAAATGCCTGTGAAGATGTACTTCTAGCATGCTTTCTGAGACTGCCTGTCGAAATGCAGTATAATGTAATACTGTTATTATATTATACTACCGTATATGAGCGATCTATTACAAGTTCAAGTCCGCTATGTGCACTAAAAAAAATAGTAAAAATAAGTTTAAAAAAAAAAAGAGTTTTTATTTATTGGAAAAAAATAAAGGACGTATGAGTAAAAAAAAAACTTTTCCCATATTAAAAATAACAAAATAAAAGCATATTTGGGATTGCTGCATTCAGGAAAGTCCGATCTATCAAAGTAATACATTATTCACTTCATATGCTGAGCGTTGTCAGGAAAGAAAAATACACAACACCAAGAAACATGTAGTAAAAAGCAATCAAAAAGTCAGACAAACTCCAAAATGGTACCAATAGAAACTACAGGACGCCCCACAAAAAAAACGAGCCCCTCTCACATCTATGTTGATTGAAGAATAAAAACGTTATGGCTGTCAGAAGATGGCGGCAGAGAATACATTTAGTCTAGCAAACGTAAAACTATATAAATGTGGTACCATAGTCATCGCGCTGACCCACAGATTCTATGTTTTCATGTCATTTTTCCCGCAGTGTGTACACTGTAGAAATAAGACCTCCCCATAGATAGCAGAATTAGCATTTTTTTCCACTTTACTCCACTTAGAAATTTTTTTAAGTTTTCCGGTAAATAATGTGGTACATTAAATGGTACCATTAAAAAAAACAAGTCATCCTGCAAAGAAAAAAAATCTATCATGACGCTATGTGAACAGAAAAATAAAAATGTTATGATTTTTGAAAGTAAGGAGAAAAAACTGAAAATGAAAAAAAGGGCTGTGTCCTTAAGGGGTTAATTATGTGACTTAGGGCTCCTGCAGACGAGCCCAAACATACATACGCTCGCAATAGCGTGACATGATTGCGCTGAGAAGGGGGCGCTATTGCGAGCTGTTGCGCGTGTATGCGTGCATTCTTCTGTGTTGCCGGGCCTGTTCGCATCGGTGCAGGACACACTCATGCCGTGATTGAACCATCTGTGCAGCCTATTTAGTTCTCGGTGTTATCAATTAAGATCGCAAAATTGTGCCGTTCATTGTCCTATGGTGCATTGGGTGCACAATTGGGCGCAAAATAGAGCACGTCCCATATATTTTCGTGGGTGCAAAAATTGAGCGCAAAAACGCAGAATGTGAGGAAACCCATTGAAATCCGTGGGTTCTATTCCCGTAATTGTGAGTGAGTGATTTCACAAGCGCAAAAGTGCACGCAAAAATCGCTTGTCTGCAGAAGCCTTTAAAAAGGTTTTCTGGGGCTTCAGAATTGCTAACCTGTCTTTAGGATAGGTCATCAATATCTGATTATTGGGTTTCCCTCACTGGGTACCCCCACAATCAGCTGTATGCGGCTCTTGGACATACATTCAATGGCTGCAGTGTCTGGTATAGCAGCTCATTCCCATTCACTTGAATGGACTGAACTGCTCACAGGCCATGTGAAGAATGAACAGGAGTGAGCACTGCAGTCTCTCCTGATTTACGAGGATCCCAAGTAGCAGACCTAAGGATAGGTCATCAGTATTAGGCTTCTTTCACAAGAGCGCATATCGTCCAGCCGTTTTCACGGCCGGATGATGTGCGCTGTGATCTGATGCATTGGATTCCAATCCATCAGATCACATGGGCGTATTTGCAAGACGTAAAAACGCACGGCCAAGTCAATATAGCGCCGAGCCTTTTTATGTCAGGCACAAAACATAGTTCTGGAACTATGTTTGGGCCGGAATATGTCAGCCGCTGCATGGGCTCCTATGGGAGCCTATGGCAGCGGCCATAGCTGGGAGGGAGTTTAGCAGCGTGGCTGCTAAACTCCCTCCCCCTATTCTCCTCCCCTTCCACGTGCGGGCTTACCTGTTTTCCTCCCCTCTCGTTTGGTGCAATGGGAGGGGGAGGGATGTGGGCGGAGCTAAATGCCGATCTGTCCCGCCTCCTCCAATTGATGGCTATGGGCAAGGGGGTGGCATGGGTGGAGCTAAGTGCCCACCCCCTCCCGCCCCTTGTTTATAGCCATCAATGGGAGGAGGGGCAGACCTGCATTTAGCCCCACCCCCTCCCATTGCACAGACTGAGCAGAGAGGAAGACAGGTAAGCCCACGATGGGCAGGAAGGGGAAATGAAAGATGGCCTGGTGAGGTCATTGGTTTTTTGCCCCCAATGTAGCGTATATCGGCCGGCCGTTTTTTACGGGAAACCCATTCATACTCATCTCTATGGGAGAGTGTGTGCACAGAGCCCCAATAGGTATGAAACACGGCTCCCAGGTCTCCTTGTTCCATAGACTTTGAGCCTGGAAATGTAATTTATGGGGCTCCGAGGTGATGACCCTTTCCTTTGTCTTCAGTAATTTTCCTATGATCACACCAAGGTAGTCTATGTAATTCCCTTGCTGTCAGGTGAGTTGTGGCCTGGGTTTCACTGTTAGGGCTCCTTTCCACTGGCGATAGCGATAATCACTGCCGGAAAATCGCAATGTTAAAATCGCATCGCTGCAAAATCACAAGTTTTTGCGTTGCGTTGCGATGTGAGAATCTGTTTTGCCATTACACTGTATGTGCGAGAGAAAAACGCAACACGCTGAAACAATGCTGCTATTTTTAATCCTCGCATCGCAGCTTGCCCTTAAACATCGCTCATGGAAAGGTTGTCATAGAACAACATGTGCAGGACTTTCCTGCGAGAGCTCGCACTCTTGCATCGCACTGAAAACGTGCGATTACCTCGCCAGTGGAAAGGAGCCCTTAGGGTGCCTTTCCACTAGCCTTTTTTTATCGCTGCATTTTTTTTTCACGCAATTGTCAATGGGACTTTCTAATGTTAAAAACGCAACACAACGCAATTGCATTATTGGTGCGTTGCGTTTTTAACATTAGAAAGTCCCATTGACAATTGCGTGAAAAAAAAATGCAGCGTTAAAAAAAGGCTAGTGGAAAGGAGCCCTTAGGCATCTTTCACATATTGGGGGAAATTTACATTTTATATGCCCGTCTAAGTAAAGAATGCCCTGCAGTAAGGTGCACCAAATTTATTAAGCGCCATGTCTTAATATGTTGGCACTATATAAATACAGAGGACCCAGGATGTAATAAGGCGCAGGCAGCTGTCAGCTACAGACCTGCTGTGGCGCTCACCCCAACTGTCACTGTGGAAGAAGACCGTGACAGAACAGTGACGGCAGCGGACTGTCTCTGTTGCCTGTCATAGTGTGTTACTCTGCCAGCAATCGCTTGATTGGTCAGTCTTAGCAGACATTTTTAACCCTTTTCCAACCATAAATTGTAAATATACAGAACATCATATGTTCTTGGAGGGTGTATAGACCAGGATCAGAAGCCATGCTAGGTCCATAACTGGCAGGGGATTTCAATAGCTGATGGCCGTGATAAGAGCTAGCGATGTGATTGTAGGCTCCTGATGGGCTGCCATGGGCTGTCTGTGGCAGGGCAACATTTAAAAGTGCTATAGATGGCAATATAGAAGTATCGCAGCATATAGTAGAAGTTCTCCAGCAATCACAAGTTCCCTAGTGGAATTAAATAGAAACACTAAAAAAAAAAATCAATAGCATTTTTTAAAAACATGTAAGAGAATAAAAAAAGCTTAAAAAGTGGAAAAAAATTTTTTGCCATCTTTCTTATAAAAAAAATCTAAACGATAAAAGAAAAACATAATTGGTATCTCCACGTTCATAAAAGGCCAAACTATTAAAATATCACTCTATTTGTCCTACATGGTGAATTTTGTAAGAAAAAAAACAAAACAGTCATCTGTAGAATTGCATTTTTTGGTAATCCCATCTTCACAAATAATTCTATAAAGAGTAATCAAAACGTTTTGTGTATCCCAAAATAGTAACGATAGAAATCACAGTTCACCTAGTAAACAACAAGCCCTCACACAGCTCATTGCCGAAAAAAGAAAAAGTTATGGGTCTTAGAATATGGCAGCGAAAAACTATTTTTTTTTTTAAATGTACTGACCTGCTGACCATAAACGCCTCAGAAACTCCCCCCACTAAGATAAATAGATAAGTAAATACACTCATTGTCAAAGTAAATCAAGTAAATCCTCCATTTTGACTGATAGATGAGACTCCATGAAAATGCATTTGAAAATGGGTCTTCAAAAAGTGTACTTTTTTTGTTCTTTTTTGCATATTTATGTGTCTGCATAGTTACATGCTTTATGTAGTCAAATCCAGCAGTCGTGAACTTGTTACCTGATTGCCCTCCTACTGTGTGCAGATATCATTAGCCAGTAAGGCTGGATTCACACAGGCGTATATCACGGCCGATATACACTCCCCCCTCTAATGCATTGGTTTACAATGCATTAGTTCAGATGGGCATATTCCCACAGCGTAAAAGCGCCCAGCCGGCCAAGATAGCGCATTGGGCCCTTTTACGCTGCTGCCGGCTGCATACACTCCTATAGGAGCCTATACTAGCTGCCGGAGAAGGGAGCTGGGAGAAAGTTTAGTAGTATGACTGCTAAACATCCACCCGCTTCCCAGCTCCTCTCTGCCCCTTGCCGGCTATTTGTAATCGGAGGGGTGGGATGGGGCGGGAGCTAGTTGTTAAGCTCCCGCCCCATCTCACCCCCTCCCATTGCTGGCTGCCGACAAAGGGCGGGAGCTTAACACACTGACTCCAGCCCTGTCCCACCCCCTTCCCTTGCAGAAAGCCAGCGATGGGGAGGGAAGGGGGAGACAATTTAGCAGAGCTAAACTGTCTTTCCCCGCCCAATGGCACTGCGAGCTCGGTGTATATGCGCCAGGCCCGTGCCGTCTGAACGGGCACACAAAGATTAGATTTGTGCGCTCGTTCACACATTTTTATGTCACCAGCTGGCAAACGTAAAAACGCATACGCCTGTGTGAATCCAGCCTAAGGGTGCATTCACACATACAGGTATATGAGACTTCACCAAGCCATGGCTACTAATGGAAACACCATCTTGCCTATAAGGTCTGCAAAATCAGGTGGCTGTTGGCAGCCGTGGCTTAGCGGAGTCTCAGCCGCAAGCCAATACTTGTATGCAGCCTAAGGCTGGATTCACACGGGCATATTTGCGTGCACGAGATTTGCACATACAATACGTAGAGAATAGAACCATTGATTTCCATTAGTTAGTTCACATGCGTGTATTTTGCGTGCGTATTTTGTTCGTGCAAAGAAGTACATAAAATGCTCTATTTTCCTGAGCATTTGCACAGTAAAGGTCCTCATAGTCAATGGGGATGTTTAAATGTGCGCACAATACACTAGATGAGTTAAAAAGAACACATCTTGAATTAGTTAGACTAATTAGCCATTTCAATGGCTGGGAGCATCAGTCCTTTTTATTTGACATGCGCAAAGGCACATGTCTTGCGCACGGAAAAAGTACAGCAAAATATGCCGATGCGAATGCAAAAAAGCATAGTTCAATCTACAAATAAGTGATGCTCATGCGTGCGCAAATACGCTTATGCTCAACATCAAATACTTTATGACTGCAGGTTAAGCAGTAGAGGGGACAAGTGGAAAATACTTTACTGACAAGGTTGGCAAATCCTTTATGTAAAATAGTGAATTTCTGATGTTCACCGTTTGGCATATAAGACTTCATCTTCAATGCAAATACAGTTATTTTAAACTTTGTAACATCAAAGGAAAATATCCAAAAAATATACACAAGAAGACTCTAAGGGAAGGATTGCTTCATCAGTTAGGTTAGCATTATCCATGTAGTTCAAATGAGGCATGAGGTATCAGTCCCAAATGCAACATAATGTGAATGAGCGAGTAACCCAATTATGGTGAGATGTATTCAAGCAGCTGATTAAGCAAAATGTCTTGAGAGCTATATGATCTCTCCAGGAGGAATGGCTCTCTTACCTTCACCAATGATCATAAATGTCAGACTGGCACAATTATGCAAAATGTAGCACATCTCTAGTTGACAATGTGTCTGCTTGGCAAAATCATATTGTTGCAAACAATTTAGAATATAAGGCTGTAATACAAATCCAAATGGAAGCAGAATATTTAGTGCCAAGAATAGAAGCAGATCCCTTCCACAAAACAGTGATTGGATTGTGTTAGCACTACACAACACAACCACAATTAGGGCTCCCACACACTTGCGATTGCATTTTTTGTTAACGCGATTGTCAATGAAACTTTCTAATGTTAAAAACGCAACACAATGCACCAAAAACGCGATTGCTTGCGTTGCGTTTTTTTACAATAGAAAGTCCCATTGACAATCGTGTTAACAAAAAACGCAATTGCAAGTGTGTGGGAGCCCTAAGGCAGTGTTTCCCCAACTCCAGTCCTCATGGAGCCCCAACAGCGCCGTAAGTGAATATACTGTTAATATTCTCCTGTTAAGCAAAGTATTTATTTTTGGGAAGTATATACTGTATATTGCCATATAATAAAATGTACCCTCTCACCCATGATGGCACCCTTAGAGAGGGCCTCCCACTGCTGGACAAAAAAACTGGGAATATAAAACTGGGACACCTCTCCATAACCCAGTTCAGGTTTTCCATCCAATCAAATAGGATGTCTCAGGAAAGATCTCTTATCTTACAGGGAAGCTGGGTACACCTCTGAGGCTGTGGGACCCCTATTGGAAGTTTGGTGCAATGGTCATCATAGGGTAAATGTGACTGTTATGGATTAGGAGGGGAGAGATGATTGTTCTAACCATTGCATTCCATTTGTCACGACAGAGTCTGATCACTCCAGCGAGATTGCGAGTGTGGAGTCACAGGTGGATTGGTAACCAGCTTTAATGGGGTCCTGCCACATGTAGACCGAAAGCACCAATCTCCCTGTGATCCAGTCTAACTCACTCCAGCACTCCACAATGCCGCTCGTACACATGCTGCCACCAACAACTTTTAAAGGTAAGTTGAAACCCAGACTTATGCATTATGAACAAAAATTTAGGAGCTATGATTCATTTTAAAATGGACAAGGCTCGACTAATAAATTGCAGATTTATTCTAAAAAAAAGACTACTAGTGCAAATATATATAAAGGATATACAAAAGGATTGTTACATGGGAGTATAAGGGTATACAGGCATACACAGCAAGACAGTATTTTAAAATAAAACAAGTAGAAAAATAAAAGAAAGATTGTTAGAGACCACATTATTCAGAATTCCATGTAGTCAGAAAACTTCCTGGATCATCAACTCCGTGGTATGCTCGGCAGTGGGAATCTTTTCTATGGGGATGAAGTGAGCCACCTTCATAAGTCGGTCCATGACCACAAGGACAGTAGTCATCCCTTTCAAGGGGGACAGATCCACTATAAAGTCCATGGATATAGATCCCCATGGCCTGGATGGGACTGGAAGGGGCTGTAGAAAACCCAGAGGGTGAGCTTGTGGCGTCTTGTTCCGAGCGCAAACCTCGCAAGAGATGACATACTTCTTCCCATCCCTCCTGCAGTCAGGCCACCAGAAGGAACAAAGTAGAAGTTCTGAAATCTTTGTGACCCCCAGGTGACCGGCCAGCTAAGAATCGTGGACTAAGGACTTTGAGTCGACCAGCCTCGGGAACATACAGCTGGTGTTCTCACCTTCAAAGCCCTTCTGTAAAGGATGATAGTATGTTAGGCTGAAAGATGACAATGTCCATCTAGTTCAGCTTCTTTCCACCCCCTCCCCTCCTTGTTGATTCAGTGGAAGGCAAAAAAAGCCCCCAATGAAGCAAAGGCCAATTTAGCCCATTTTGGGGAAAAGAATTCCCTCCCAACTCCATACTGGCAATCAGAATAATCCCTGGCTCAAGCTTTTGAAAGTTACTACCTGACTCCCAGACCCGAATCAACAGCCCTACTGGTTATTTAATATCTATATCCTGTAATATCATAGCGCCCTAAAAGATTTCTAGTCCCCTCTTAAACTCCATCGATTTTGCCATCACCACGTCCTCAGGCAGAACCCTCTTCTGTGCTAGTGATGAAACCTTCTTTCCTCCAGACGTAGACGATGCCCTCTTGTTACTGTCACAGTCCTGGGTATAAACAGATCATGGGAGAGATCCTTTTTGTCAGGGCTTGAACCCATGACCTCTTTTGTTCCAGTCGGCAGGTCTCTCTGCTAGGCTATCCAGGACTTGGACAGTTGCCTTGCTGAAACCTGGTCTTGTGCTGTATTTCCCAGTTACATAGTTCCTACCTCCTGGTCCTGACCCTGCCCCTGTTCCTGATTGCACTTCCTATATAAGACTAGCTCTGCCACTCCTTCAGTGCATGATTATTGTGCTCCACCACCTTGATGAAGCTTCTCTTCCTCCTGCTCATCTGCAATTGTACCGATACCTATTGCTGCTGACCTTTGGCTTCCATTTGGCTCTGCTTCCATCTCATCCCATTGTACTGAATACTGATACTTCCTGCTGCTCACCTCTAGCTTCCATTTGACTACGCTTTCGTCTCATACCATTGTACTGCATGCCGATACCTACTTTTGCTGACCTCTGGCTTCCATTTGACAACGCTTCCATCTCATCCCATTGTGACTTCCCATTATGGACTCCCGTCTTCCTTTAGTACTCTCCAGTGACCAGCTCGGCTACTACACGTGGGCTCCAATCCAGTGCCGTTAAGACTTTACAAAATGATCACGCTCAAAAATAGAGTCCGTAGTGACCATGCTCAGGAAACAAGTCACAGAACTCCAGGAATTTTGTGTCTCCCAACAAAAGAAGGTTGTTGGTATGCAATGTGAGATTAAGGGGCTACAGAGGCAGCTCTTGGAGATGTGCAACTCTGCACCAGACGTCTGCATGCCACTGCCAGTGAAATTTGCAGGTAACCGTCGCCAATATCGGGGTTTCTTAAACCAATGCCGGATTTATTTCCAAATGCAGCCTACCCTGCTTACCAGTGATCAGAAAAAGGTATTCTTTATTATTAACCTCCTCACTGACGTGGCGCTTGTCTGGGCATCGCCATACATTGAGACTGGCAGCAATCTCCTCAACAGCCTTGACGGCTTCACAACCGCTATGGGTCAAATCTTCAATGATCCAAACCGCTGTGCCACGGCTGAAGGGAGGTTGCATAGCCTATGACAAGGGCAGTGTTCTGTTGCAGAATACACGGCAGAATTTAGTCACTGGGTAAATGACAACACATGGAATCCTGCTGCACAACCGAACCAATTTCGCTAGGAATTATCTGAGTGGGTAAAAGATGATCTTGCTAGAGTGGAGACTCCTGATAATCTGGAAGACTTCATGCTGTTATGCATCCTGATTGACCAGAGACTTTTCGAGTGGCGAAGGGAGAGATTGCGGGGTACGGGCACCCAGTACCTTTTTAGTCAACTTATGCTTAGTCCCCATCCATGGACTGAAGCCGCTCCCGAACCCATGCAGGTTGACGTCATCTGCAGACCTCTCTCTATCTTGGAAAAAGAAAGGCGTCAGGCTGAAATTCTGTGCCTCTATTGTGGGAGCTCGGGACATTATGCTCTAAACTGTCCAAGCAAGCCCCAAAGGACTCTCGCCTTGGCCCACGCCAAGCCAATCGCCAATTCAGCCATCATGAATCAAGGGGATGCCATCCAACACACCTTTGTACCAGTAATTCAGGACGGTGTGCAAACCCTTCCCCGACTCCACCATTTTGTCCTCTCAATTGAGATTATAACAGGCAATCAGAAGACTAAGTGCTCAGCAATGTTGAATTCAGGAGCGTGGGGGAAGAAACTTCATGGACTTGGTTTTCTACCCATAATCCCTCTATCAACTGGGAAACCAGGATCATTGCCTTCCCTTCAAACTACTGTAAGGAAAACTGCCAGATGGCACTCTCTGCCCCTAAACAAGTGCAAGACCTCAAGGATGATCAACAAGACCTAGAGAAATTACTAGTTCACTACCAGATGTTCAAGGATGTCTGCAGCAAGAAGGCAGCTGACCAGCTGCCACCTCTCCGGCCATGCAGCTGTCTTATAGAGCTGCTCCCTGGTTCTTCTATTCCATTTGGGCATATCTTCAACCTCACAGAACCAGAGTTAGGGGCCCTTCCGGAACATCTGGATGAAAATCGAGAAAAAGGCTTCATCCTGCCTTCTTCCTCTCCAGCAGGATCACTTATCTTCTTTGTTAAAAATAAATATTTGACTCTTTGGCCTTGCTTCGACTACCGGGAACTAAAAAAGATCACCATTAAGAATCGCTGCCCTCCCCCGTTAATCCCAGAACTGCTGGAGAGGCTGGCTTCGGGCAGCCAAGGTCTTTACAAAAATGGACCTCAGAGGAGCATATAATCTGATGTGGTTTCGGCCTGGAGATGAGTGGAAGATGGCCTTCAGGACAAGATATGGAAACTTTGAATCCCTAGTGATGCCATTTGATCGTTGCAGTGCTCCCGCTACCTTCCAGCACTTTTTCAACTATGTGTTTCTGGACCTGTTGGACCAATTCATAGTGGCATATCTCAACAGCATCCTCATATTCTTTGACAATTTGTAGGAACATCACGAATCTGTTTGGTTGGTCATGGAACGATTCCAAGGGAATAACCTCTACATCAAGTTAGAGAAATGTAAGTTCAAACAAACTCAAATACGATTTCTGAGATACATCATCTCCCCAGAGGGCTTAAGTATGCATCCCAGCAAGATTAAAGCTGTCCTGGATTGGCCCATTCCCAAAAATTTGAAGGAAGTACAGCACCTGATTGGTTTCGCAAATTTCTACAGAAAATTTATCAAGGACTTCTCAAAAGTCATCTCTCTCATCACCTCCCTCACAAAGAAAGCACACACATTTTCCTGGTCCCCAGAAGCACAAACCGCTTTTGAGAAAATAAAGACCCTATTTACTTCAGTACTAATACTGATCCACACAAACCCAGAGTTGCCTTTTTTCATGGAGGTGGACACCTCCAACTCCTTGGTGGTAGCCATTCTGTCACAGCGAATGGAAGATAAGATGCAACTACACCCTTGCGCATTTCTATCCTACACGTTATCACCTGCAGAGAAAAACTACGATGTTGGGAACAAGGAGCTTCTGGACATCAAAGTGGCGACACCTTTTGGAAGGAGCCCATCATCCAGTAACAATTCTTACTGACCATAAAAATTTAGAGTTCCTCTGCACTGCCAAGAGGTTATCTGCTAGACAAGCATGATGGGCCTTGTTCTTCTCCATGTTTAATTTCATTGTATTCTACCGTCCCGGTTCCCGAAATGGCAAGGCAGATTCATTGTCCAAAATATGTGCAGATTCTGAAAAGAGGGCAAATACAGATGACACAATTCTGTCCTCCCAAAATTTTTTGAGCATCTTACACTTTGAAGACCATCTAACAAAGCTTAAGAGCATACCAAAAGGACCCGTTCTTGAGTCGGCCTTCTAAGGACGTGAAGCCTTCCTTTACAGAAGGGCTTTGGAGGCGAGAACACCAGCTGTATGTCCCCAAGGCTGGTCGACTCGAAGTCCTTAAATTAGTCCACGATTCCTAGATGACCAGTCACCTGGGGGTCACAAAGACTTCAGAACTTCTACTTCGTTCCTTCTGGTTGCCTGACTGCAGTGGGGATGGGAAGAAGTATGTCATCTCTTGCGAGGTTTGCGCTCGGAACAAGATGCCACAAGCTCACCCTCTGGGTTTTCTACAGCCCCTTCCAGTCCTATCCAGGCCATGGGGATCTATATCCATGGACTTTATAGTGGATCTGTCCCCCTCGAAGGGGATGACTACTGTCCTTGTGGTCGTGGACTGACTTATGAAGATGGCTCACTTCATCCCCATAGAAAAGATACCCACTGCCGAGCATACCACAGAGTTGATGATCCAGGAAGTTTTCTGACTACATGGAATTCTGAATGATCTGGTCTCTGACAGAGAAGTTCAGTTCACCTCAAATTTCTGGAGACATTTCTGCACAGCTTTGGGTATTACCATAAATCTCTCCTCTGCCTTTCATCCACAGTCTAAGGGCCAGACGGAAAGAACAAATGAGACTTTGGTGCAATATCTCTGCTGCTTTATCTCCCATCTACAGGATGACTGGGTGGATGTCAACAGCAGAGTTTACCTACAACAATGCTCAACACAGTTCAACCGCCTAGAGCCCGTTCTATTCCAGTAGAGTAGTAGGGAGGCTTCAATGAAATCAAGAATGAGTGGTCTATAAAAAGAAATTACCACCATCTCATTTCAAGCCTTTGTGTGTCATACACTAAAAATATTGTAGCAGAAGAATCATCCTCTCTATTTCAGGAAAAAGTCAGGCAAAAGGTTATGGATTCCCTAAAGCAATTTAGGAAGAAACATGATAGCCCAGTATTTATTTGGGTTATACAGGGTGGACAGGCGTCTCGGATGAGGATGAGCCTGGAGAAGAAAGATAAATTTGTTTTGCTTCCTCTTCCTTGGGGAGGGGGATAAACCTATATTTTCTATGAAAGATACCAACAAGTTACTAAAGACAGTGAGAGTTATCATGAACTTGGAGGAAGTCCATGATTCTAGATGTAGGTTTCAGCGATTGGGTCCAAGAATTAAAAGAATTTCCCCTGCCTGTCCATAAAAATGTCCGGACTGTACTACAAAAATGAGTGCGAAAGTCTAGACAAAAAAAATTTTCAAACTCAGGATTATTAAAAGAAAATATCCATTTGAAGAAGGAGACTCCAAAGAGTGGAGAGGGCCCCAAGATTAATGCCCCTAGGCTCTTTGCTAGATCCCATTGATTGTAAAGCAGACCTCTATCTTAAAAAAGCTTGGGAAGCCCCTGCTTTGGCCTTTAAACCAGGTATCTTGGCTACCTGTATGGTCCATTCTCTAAGTATATGGCCAAAAACTGTCTTCTCTTTCTACTCTTACTAGCACCATAGATTTCCTAGCTAACACATTTATCAGTTCAGTTAAGCTCTCCGTCTGAACAGTAGCCTTTTCTAATGGGTATTTTTTAATAGATGGAAAAAGGGGAAAAAAGAATATCTGAAAAATACAGCGCACTACAGTTTTACAGTTGGAACCCCCTCACTGAATCAATGTAGCCCAAATGTTACCCATCCTAAATGTGACCATAACCTAACTTGACCGGGCAGAAAAAGAAATGATAAACATCCCGTGTCAAAATAAGTGGTTCAATAATGTGAGGCTGTATGATATATTTCACAGTAGGAATAGTTGCAGAGACCAGGACGTAAGGGACATGTAGGGCAATACAATTATGTATCCCTTCATGTTTCATTCTTACTGCACACCCTACATTACTTTTGGGGGAATTGTTTGTTTTCTGTAGCAGGCACAGGGTGTACAAAATGCTGTCCCACTTTTTAGTTGGCTTCTTCTGCCCCGTGGCTGAGTCTAGAGTCAAGAGACTGAATTAAAAGGTCTCCAATGATGTTCTCTAATAAAAAAAAAAAAATTCCCATTTGATTTTTTTTTGCAACACACCCAAAAATTAATCTTATAAATTCAGTGAATTTTTGTGCTCTTTGATGCAAACTAGATTTTCTTTTCTCACTTGTGTCTTCCTGAGCAGTGGTCAACATGAACATGTCCTTGTGGTTATTACATTTTATTGCAAGGATGTTTCCGCTGCAAACACTGCTTGATTCCCTACTTCTGAGACGTTTTCTCACTAGCTCCAGTAGTAATACTAATAATAATCTTTATTTATATAGCGCCAATATATTCCGCAGCACTTATATTACAGGGGAAATAACTAGAGATGAGCGAGCACCAAAATGCTCGGGTGCTCGTTACTCGGGACGAAATTTTCGCGATGCTCGAGGGTTCGTTTCGAGTAACGAACCCCATTGAAGTCAATGGGCGACCCGAGCATTTTTGTATATCGCCGATGTTCGCTAAGGTTTTCATTTGTGAAAATCGGGGCAATTCAAGAAAGTGATGGGAACGACACAGCAACGGATAGAGCAGGAGAGGGGCTACATGTTGAGCTGCATCTCAAGTTCACAGGTCTCCCCCCCCCCGCACTGTCAGCATAAAGATCGTTCTCCTCTGCCACAGCTGTAACAGCTGTGGCAGAGAAGAACGATGTTAGCTCATTGAATTCAATGGAGCCGGCAATACAGCAGGTTCCACTGAAAGCAATGGGCTTCCGGCGATCGCGGGATGAATTGTCGGGAAGGGCTTAAATATATAAGCCCTTCCCTGCAATTCATCCAGAAATGTGTTACAATAAAAATATATACCGTATATACCGGCGTATAAGGCGACGGGGCGTATAAGACGACCCCCCAACTGTCACCTTATACGCCGGGAATACAGCGGAGCAAAGAATAAAAATCATTACTCACTGCCCCCGGCGTTCTGCGGTGCTGCTGCAGGCTGTCACTCCCTCCTGGTCCCCGGCAGAGCATTGCTTTCTGGACGCAGGGCTTGAAATCCCCGCCTCCAGAAAACACACGTGCCTTCAGCCAATCACAGCCAATGACAATGATGTCATTGAATGGCTGTGATTGCCTGACGGCGTGTGTTAGCTAATCACAGTAGCTTTCTGGAGGCGGGGATTTCAAGCCCTGCGTCCAGAAAGCAATGCTCTGCCAGGGACCAGGAGGGAGCGACATCCTGCAGCAGCGCCGCAGAACGCCGGGAGAGGTGAGTAATGATTTTTATTCTTTGCTCCGCTGTATTCCCGGCGTATAAGGTGACAGTTGGGGGGTCGTCTTATACGCCCCGTCGCCTTATACGCCGGTATATACGGTATATATTTTTATTGTAACACATTTCTGGATGAATTGCAGGGAAGGGCTTATATATTTAAGCCCTTCCCGACAATTCATCCCACGATCGCCGGCAGCCCATTGCTTTCAGTGGAACCTGCTGTATTGCCGGCTCCATTGAATTCAATGGGCGAACATCGTTCTTCTCTGCCACAGCTGTTACAGCTGTGGCAGAGAAGAATGATTTGTCTTCTATATGTTCTCAATGGGGTCGGCGCTGCTGCCGCCGGCCCCATTGAGCGCATATAGAGAAGAGAACAGGAATCGCAGATCGCACATAGGTGCGATCTGCGATTTCTATGGCCTAAGAAGGACCGTTGGGGTTCTTGAAGTCTAAAATCACTCCTAACACTCTCCCTATAGCAGCTCCGGCATTAACAGCACTTTCCCTGAACTATGTCAGAATGCATCTGTGGCGAGCCGCGGGCGGGCAGATTTTAATACTCGGGTGACACCTGATCTCGCCAGCCACTCACTGCAGGGGGGTGGTATAGGGCTTGAACGTCGCAGGGGGCAGTTGTAATGCCTTCCCTGTCTTTCTATTGGCCAGAAAAGCGCGCAAATTTCTCAGGGAAGAAAATGAAAGTGACTCGAACATCGCGTGGTACTCGTCTCGAGTAACGAGCATCTCGAACACCCTAATACTCGAACGAGTATCAAGCTTGGAAGAGTATGCTCGCTCATCTTTAGAAATAACACAAGACAACTGTTACATGAAGTAATCAATTAATGGAAACAGTAGGGGTGAGGGTCCTGCTCCAATGAGCTTACATACTACAGATAATGGGGTGATACAGAAGGTAAAGGGGCTGGAGATGTGCATGGTATGGCGAGGTGGAGAGTGAGGGATGCTATACACACAGACAATGGTCAGGCCGTATAGTGGCTGAATCGGGATGACTGCAGGTGCCGGTTGATTACAGCTAGCAGGGATTGCAGTCTGTGGGACAGGGAGCATGTTATCAGGCGTAGTACAGAGGGGTTTGGTTTAGGGGATATGGTATGCTTCCCTGAAGAGGTACGTTTTTAGAGCATGCCTGAAGTTTAGTGTGTCAGTGATTGCCTGGATATTTTTTGGTAGTGTGTTCCAGAGGACAGGTGCTGCTCTTGAGAAGTCTTGGAGGCGGAAATGAGAGGTTCAAATTAAAGGGGCGCTCAGTCTGGTTTCATTAGCAGAGCGGAGGGCCCAGCCTGACTGGTGGATTGAGATGAGGGAAGCAATGTAGGGCTGGGCAGTACTGTGGAGCGCTTTGTGGATGAGGGTAGCGAGTTTAAATTGTATTCTGTATTTGACGGGCAGCCAGTGCAGTGACTGGCACAGGGCAGAGGCGTCTGAGTAGCGGCTGGACAGGAAGATGACCCTGGCTGCTGCATTCAGGATGGGTTAGAGAGGGTAGAGTCTGGAGCAGGGGAGGCCTATTAGCAGAGAGTTGCAATAATAAGGGAGCATTTTTAGCGTGTCCACAGTGAGAAAAGGGCGTATTCTAGCAATGTTCTTGAGGTGCAGATGACATGTTTGGGCCAGAGATTGTGTGTAGGGGGTGAAGGAGAGATCTGAGTCGATTATGAGCCCAAAGCAGCGGGCATGCTGTCTGGGAGTTATGGTGGTGCCACACACTGAGATGGAGATATCAGCATGAGGTCGGTTAGTGGAGGGCAGGAACACCAGTAGGTCAGTTTTTGAAAGGTTCAGTTTTAGGTAGAGAGAGGACATAGTGTTAGACACAGCAGACAGACAGTGGCATTCTGGAGGAATGTTGCTGTGACATTCCGGGACGAGGTGTATAGATGGGTATCATTAGCATAGAGATGGTACTGGAAACCAAATCCCCTGATGGTCTGTCCAATGGGGGCTGTGTAGATGAAGAAGAGGAGGGGGCCAAGGACTGAGCCCTGGGAGACCCCAACAGCAAGGGGAAGAAGAGGGTAGGTAGAGCCAGCAAAGCAGACACTGAAGGAGCAGTTGGATAGGTAGGAGGAGAACCAAGAGAGGGCAGTGTCCTTTAGTCCAATAGAACGAAGCATAGTGAGGAGAAGCTTGTGGTCAACAGTATCAAATGCTGCAGAGAGGTCGAGGAGGATCAGTAGGGAGTAGTCACCCCTCGATTTGGCAGTCAGGAGGTCGTTTGACACTTTAGTCAGGGCGATTTCTGTCGAGTGTAGGGGGCGGAAGCCAGATTGTAGAGGGTCAAGAAGAAAGTTTTCTGAGAGATAGCTTATAAGGCGAGAGTAAACCAGGCGTTCTAGTAGTTTGGAGATGAAGGGGAGGTTTGAGACGGGTCGATAGTTGGCAGCATGGGTCGAGTCAAGAGTCGGTTTCTTTAGCAGTGGGGAAATGATAGCGTGTTTGAATGAGGAGGGGAAAATGCCAGAGGTCAGAGAAAGATTGAATATAGTGGTGAGGTGTGAGATGACCACGGGGGAGAGGGAGCGCAGGAGGTGTGAGGGGAAAGGGTCGCTAGCGCAGGTGGTGGGGCGAGCGGAGGAGAGCAGTCTGGAGACTTCTTCCTCTGTCGTTGGTCTAAGTATAGAGAGTGAACAGGAGCTAGATGCAGTACTGACGAGACTAGGGTCGGGGCTAGTCTGGGATTAGGAGGTTATTTCCTGCCGGATGTCATCAATTTTCTTTTTGAAGTATGCAGCCAGCTCTTCAGCACTGAGATCTGTCACTGGGGGCTGCAGTTTTGGGCTGAGAAGGCAGTGGAAAGTATCAAAGAGTCTTTTAGGGTTATGGGATAGTGAGGAGACGAGAGAGATGAAGTAGACTTGTTTGGCGTGGTGGAGGGCGAGGTTGTAGGTTCTGAGCATGAATTTAAAGTGGAGAAAGTCTGCGGGCTTTTGAGACTTTTTCCACAGCCGTTCAGCACACCTGAACGCATTTGAGGCTTGAGCCAGGGTTGCCGCGGTCTATATCGGATGGCTTGGGTTACGGGGGTGCCACTTCATCCAATGCATGTTTGAGAGTGGTGTTGTAATGTGCGGCAGCCAGGTTGAGGCAGTAGAGGAGAGAGATAGGGGACAGAGAAGACTTTAGAGACTTAGCAAAATTTTTGGTGTGAACGGCCTGAAGGTTGCTGTACGTACGGAAGGTAGGAGGATCTGGAGAGATGTTAGGAAGCTTGACAGAGAAAGAGAGAAGGTTATGGTCCGAGAGTGGGAGAGGGGAGTTAGTAAAGTTGGAAGCAGAGCAGAGACGGAAGAAGACCAGATACAGAGTATTGCCATCCCTGTGAGTGGGAGAGGCTGTGAGTTGAGAGAGACCAAGGGAGGAGGTGAGAAATAGAAGCTGAGAGGCAGATGGGGAGATGGGGTCATTAGTGGGGATATTGAAGTCTCCTAGGATGAGGGTTGGGGTGTCGCTGAAAAGAAAGTGTGGGAGCCAGACGGCAAAGTGGTCCAGAAACAAGCGAGGAGCACCTGGGGGGGGGGGGGGGGGGCGGTATATAACTGCTAATGTAAATGTCCGCATGAACAGCGGACGGAAAAGCCGTAGGGCATATACCTCGAATGATGGGAAAGTAAGTGAGGGTACTGGGGGTATGACCTGGAAAGTGCATTGTGAAGAGAGGAGTGCACCTACTCCTCCCCCTCGCCTGTCTTCCGGTCTTGGGGTATGGGAGAACTGCAGGCCATTGTAAGACAGTGCAGCAAGGGAGGCCGTGTCAGATTGCTGTATCCATGTTTCTGTTAGAGCTAGCAGGTTTAGGGATTTAGCAGTAAAAAAGTCATAGATGGTGAGGAGTTTGTTGCATGCTGACTGGCAATTCCAGAGTGCACATTGAAAGGAAAGTAGGGAGGGTATGCATGGGCTAGTGGTTGGGCTAGCAGGATGTCTCAGTGGGGCAGGTGGGGAGTAATAGTTAGGGGCACTAGAGGGTGGGCTAGGATTGGGAGAGATGTCCCCTGCTGCTAGCAGCAGTAGGACAGCGAGGGTGAGCAAGTGAGTAGGGGATATATGAAGGCGATAGTCATGTTTCACTGTGGCTTCAGGGGGATTGAGACGTTTAAGGAAAGTAAAGAATGCATGTGAATTGTCCATAGGTAAAGAAAGGAGAGAGGAGCTGATATGGATAGAATGCCCCAGAGGTGGGCCCTGGATGTAGGTTTGATAGTAAACAGTAAAGATAAGAAAAGAGACTATAGTGGTAGTGATGGTCAGGGAGTGCAGGGGATTAGCACAATTATTGCGGCATACCCGTCTCTTGGCCTGTTGAACTGCCATGATAAACTGCATAGAAGTCACACTTGATCACCAGCACACTTCATCACAGTAAACACATGCGTGTCAGTGAAGGGATACTACTTTTAAAATGAGGCCACAGCCAACTCCTGGGAGGGACTAGTACAATTAGATTAGTTAAGCAACTGGTAGTAAGCCCTTTCTGTTTTTATGGATTGGTCCACAAGCCCCCATATCAGTGGCATGTAGATATTTGTACAAGGAGAGCCTGTATAGTAGTTACCAGTGTATAACTGAAACTCTGTTGAGTAGCGGCAGCATCAGGTTCCAGGCAATTCCTGGTAGTGGGATATCCTGGGGGTTAATGCTGCAGTCTTTGCCTTCATAAAGCCTAAAGGCAGAGACAGAGGCAAAGCTTCTGGGCCCCAATATAAAACCTGTAACATGGCCCCCAATTATAATGCTTTATTCATAGTACTGGGCTCCCTATATGGAGAAGCAACTGCATCCTCTGCGTCTCCTATAGTTACAGCCCTGGGCAGAAAGCATGTCGCTATCATCCCCATCAGGTCATATTTGCATGGGTGACTGCAATATCAGTGAGTGAAACTTGGGCCGCTATTGAACTCTCAAACCTGCGATTTTCATGCATGTTGTTTCAATAGTAAAAATTAAAAAAAACAAACATTGCACTTGCATACAAATTGCATTTACATGCGAGTGCGATGCGTTTTTTTTAAGCAGCCATAACAATGACTGGCAAAATCGCCCAAAAAATAGGACATGCTCGGACTCTCGGTCTGAGCAAAAAAAAACAAAAAAAACGCTCATGTCAACCAACCCATTGATATTATGTGTTATTTTCCTGTGTGACTTCTGCCTATATCGCAATCGGATGGAACTCGCACAGAAAAATCGGTCATGTAAATGTGGCCTCACTGGTAGAAACATTTCTACCTCACGACAAGAGTGCAACTTTTTCTTAATAATTTTTTAAAACTTTTTTTGTACAAATATACAGAAAACACACATGCATGATACACAAAATTACAGGCTAACCTTAGCTTAACTGTTAAGTTTGTGTGGGCTAGTGAGCACCGGGCCCACACGAACGTGACCCAGATTGACCATAGAATCATAGAATGGTAGAGTTGGAAGGGACCTCCAGGGTCATCTGGTCCAACCCCCTGCTCAATGCAGGATCACTAAATCATCCCAGACAGATATTTCTCCAGCCTTTGTTTGAACACTTCCATTGAAGGAGAACTCCCCACCTCCCGAGGCAACCTGTTCCACTCCTTAATAGGGAACACCAGGTGAACTACCACAGATTAGCACCTCTCCCTATCTTCTACTAGAGTAAGTGACACTGACCTACCTGAGCGATGACATCACCCCAATAAAGGGCGGTCCAGCGCTCTTCGGTTTTGGGCCCTTGCTGCTCATAGGAACTTACGCACCCTGAATAGGACTTCTACACATGCCACCACCAACAGGGACAACTGAACAGAGTAAGAAGACACACAGAGCCATATTCACACTATACAGCAGCCAATACACAACCATTAGTAGCAGATATAAATGCTATAATTGCCCGTTGATATTTTGATCAAAATATGGAAGCTAGCAGGCTGTGTCATGGCTCCTGGCTATACCGCTAGTCCCTACACTAACCGGTAGTCCAACAGCATAACCAAACAAAAACCTAAAACACAAACCTTACTTGCAGCAACCACACAGAGAACCTGCTCACACCACACACAGAGAATAAGAACAGAGACAGATGACCACACCCACCCCTTGGGAAGACAGCTTTTATGTCTACTGACCTGGAGTGATTGGATGACTGGAAACACACACAGCCAGCACAATCCCCCACACCTGAGCAGGAGGACTCCAGAGCACCTGTAGAACCACAGATCTCAGGAGACAGACATGACATCAACCTCCAAATCAGTGGAAACAATCCGAACGGCCGCTGTAAAAAGGCAACATGGCAATCGTTAGGGGTTAAAGAAAACATTTTCGAAGATCCAAAAAAATTCAGGATGGAATCTTTATCTTCCACTATCAATCTCCTGTATAAAAAATTGTGTCATGGCATGCATAGATCTAGAGCAGTGTTTCCCAACTCCAGTTCTCAGGGACCCCCAACAGGTCATGTTTTCAAGATATCCTATAGTAAGAACACCTGTGGCAATGTCTGAGGCACCGACAATAATTACATCACCTGTGCAAGACTGAGTAAATCCTGAAAACATGACCTGTTGGGGTCGTGAGGACTGGAGTTTGGAAACACTGATCTTGAAGATGCTTACTACCATGTCCCACTCCATCCATCCCAACAAAAATTCTTTAAAATAGAGGAGATGGCATCATGCTTCTAACAGACTCAGACCAACAAGAGATGTATCTTTCCTAGATAGGATGTAAAGTTGGATCTTTCTTAAAGGGATTTATCAAGATTCCAAGTTATCCCCTATATATAGGATAGGGAATAACTTGCTGATTGGTGGGGGTCTCACTGTTGAGTCTCCCGTTGATCTCCAGAACAGGACTCCTGTGTCCCATTCTGCCTGTCACTGCAGGGGTTACTTCTCCTCCCGCAGTGATGTCAGCATGAAAGGAGTGTTAGCCGAGCATGCGTGGTCAGTGCTTCATTCATTTCAATGAGGCTGGCGGAAAATACCTGAGCAGATGCCACTCGGGTATCTTTACAGCCCCACTGAAAGTGAATGGAGCACTGGTGCCCATTCCTTGAAGATAGGGATATCATGAGAACCTTTCCATCCTATCATCGAAAAGTGGCCTCTATATTTTATAAGAACCAGAAAAATATTTTTTCTGCGAGAACCTGAAAAACCCCAAGGAAGAGTCTGTTCATTGTCTAAACAATAGGAGATGTCTTCTACAATATCCTGACATTATTAAAGGATAGAGGAGTACTGAAAAATTACTAGTGTCATGTCAGGGACGTAATAAGGGATCTCCAGCCAGTAAGTCAACGATTAGTCATTGGTTCAGACACATCATTATTATGGCATATGAAAGCGAGAGACTTGATCCATCTTCATGTGGTGCACTTTCTATTAAGGTTGTCTCTACCTGCTGGGCAAAGAAAGCACAGGCTTCTATTGACTAAATACTGTATGTAACGCAGTTACCTGGAGTGCCCCTCATACATTCCTTGAAGGGGTTTTCCATGGAAATACTACAGAAGGCCTATCCTCAGGTTGATCGGCTGGGATATTCTGCTTGGGACCCCAGACAATCAGCTGATCGGACGCTTGCTGCTATACACAGATCTACAAAGCAGTGTCTTGTGGTCGTCACTTGTAACTGTAGATACAACTCCCATTGACTTTGATTCTTCCCTGTGTGGTAGCGCTGACCGTGGGCATTGAAGAGGTAGACCACAGCCAATCAACTATTGATGACCTATGCTGAGGATAGATCAACAATGGTATTTCCCTGTAAAACCCCTTTAACGCATTAAGGACCAAGCACCGTAAATTTATGGTGCTTGGTCCTGGGCTTTAAACCCAGCCCATAGTAAAAATATGGCGGGGGGTTAAAGCCTCTGCTTCTGCAATCAATCAGAAGTATATCTGGTTGTCAGCTGTTAGTCACAGCTGATAACCCGGAGAAGGCAGGAGGGGTTTTTAACCCTTTCTGCCTTCTCCTTTTTCGAGTACACAGCGCTCAATGAGCGCTATGTACTAATAAGTGAAAGTATAACTTCCAGTACACAAGCCGGCGGTCACGTGACCGCTGGTATTTCCTGCTGCAGCAGAGCTGCTGGGTCGTAGCAGACCCTGAGCAGCTCTGCCAGTGACTATTGTCACCACAGGTGATGTTTCTCCCTGTAACTAGGGCTCCAATGGATGCCCCAGCTACAGTGGAGAAGTGTCAAATTGAAAAATAAACAAAAACATTTGAATGTCCCCCAGAGGTCTTATATGACGTCATGGGGGACATAGATGGTAAAAAAAAAAATAACATAAATAAATAATCCCTAAAAAGTGTCTGGTCCTTAAGGTACAAAACAGCTTGGTCGTTAAAGGGTTAAGCACTATAGATTGCAGTTCATGCTGTGCCTGACTTTGCATTAAATTGAAAGGTAGTTATAGTACTTGTCTAAAGTGGTCCTAGTCTAGGTCTCCAGGGGTGCAGTCATGGGTGAGAGGGCAATAGTGTGATCACACCTACTGGTAATCATTTTTTCTTAAACCCATGGTAGCATCCAGGAGAGTTTCCCTACCCAAAATACTCCCACAAATCTATACTGAGGTGTGAGCCATATTCTCAGGAGGTCTTCTCCAAAGTGCTGTCATGGCTTCAGGAAAAACTGATTACCGGTAAGTGTAATGACCCTTTTTTTCTATATTTCCAGTTATTCAGGTTCAAGCAAATAAAGGTTATTGTTTAGATAATGAAAGGTTCTAGAACTGTCCGATCTATTGAAGCTGTGTAACGCTTTGTCTGCCTTACAGTGATGCTGCATCGGAGCTGAATAGTTGCTGCTGGATTGTTCCACACATTACTGTTGATCATCGGACATCCCAGCAGTGGGACACACTTCTCAGCAGGTGACGAGGATTTGCAGCCCACCTCTGTAATGGCTACAGACAAGCTTGGCAGACATTTTCTTGCATTGCATGTACTTTATTAAATACAACATGTTCTGAATTGGTTTTCAATAAAAGTGTCGGATTATTCCTCCCTTGCAGCCAGTTTGTAAATCTTGCAATATGAGCTGCGCGATTCCGTTCAGTGTTCATACCGTCAGACGAGCTCCCCGACAGCTCAGTCTCTGGCCCCTCTCTCTGATGAGCATCAATCTAAGCTGACATCTTATTTAAGTTTATTTTACGTGACTTTTCAATGTTCAGGAGACCAGAGAGGGGGGCTGGAGACACGGGCTGTCAGAGCTGCTGCAACGGGATGGAATTGTGCAGCTAGGACTACATTGTAAGGCCAAATGCACACGGCTGGGTCTGATTCCGCCCCTCTGAAATATTGCCCCCCGACCCCCCACCCCCAATTGCCCTACAAAAGTGCTGTGAGAGCTATTTTTGAGTAGTGTACCTCCTGTTGAAAGATCGTTGGCTGCTGGAAAGGCTTCTACTCACATTTCGCCCAGTTAACAGACTTTGAGAGGGGGTGCCTCATTGGGATGAGAGAAGAATGGTCGTATCCATAAACTGCCCATCATCCATGCTGTTCTGACCAACCGTTAGGTGGTGTTAGGAGCAGAGGATATGTGAGGGTATGCATGAACAATGAAAAGGTTCCCGATGGCCCACACAGCCCACTAGTAGAGAACATTGTTTGACACACCAACAAGCATGAGCGGATCCACCTTTCATTGCCGACCATACATACACAATTGACATCTTCATTACAGACACCTGTCTCTGTCCGGACAACTTCTAGGCACGTCGCAGAAGGAAATTTGGTGTCACAGCACCCATTATGTGTCCTGCCCTTAATACCCCAACACCTTCGATTGCAGTGGTGTCGTGAAGAACAAACCTGGACTGCTATGGACTGGAACTGTATTGTTTTTAGTGACCAATCCAGGTTCTGTTAGGGAGCCAACGATCATCATGTTTGGAAATTGAGGCTTCACGGCGAGCACCTCAATCTAGCTTTTGCTGTGGAGCAACATACTGCCCCAATGGCTGGTGTGATGATCCACAGAATCATCATGATAGTAAGTCCCCCCTGAGAGTGGTACGGGGAACGCTAACAGCTGAACGACATGCTCAGGTCATCCTGCAGCCACATGTGTTGTCTTCCAAGAGGCATTTTACAGCAGGATAATGCTTGGCAGCACAAGGCAAGAGCTTCCTCAGAATGCTTCTGCCCGGTTGTCACACTTCCTTGGCCTGCCCAGTCAGCAGTGCTATCGCCGATTGAGCATTTATGGGAGCAGCTGGACCACCAACTTCGGCAGCCTACGACTGTGCAGTATCTAGAGGCCAAGTTGGAACATCTTTGAGCAAGTGGGCCACTGGAAAACTTTTTTTTTAATGTACAGAATTTTTGCAATAGGCTTTATCAGCCTATTCTGTACTTTTTCCTTACAAAACCCCTCTTCTGCGATGTAGCTAGGTGAAGCCTGGGCTTAGAAATGCATCGTCACCTAGCTATCTAAAGTGGAGAGTGCTCCATCCAACTGTGTCTGCAGCTGCTCTCTATAGAACAGCTGCAGACACTCTTCTCGTCCCATATTACAGTTTATTAACAAATGTCACTGTTAAATATTATTTATCTTTAATAACCCTATGACCCAGTACGCTGTGTTTTACAGTTCTCATATCCCTCTCATATGCCGTTGTGCCCTGGTGCTGCGAAGGAGAAGCGTTTTACTCTGCATACGTTGTCTCTCCTCACAGCACTCTCTACGTGCCGGACCCAATGCACTAACAGGTTCTCAGTGCATTGGGGTGTGGCATATAGTACTCACACCCCGCCAGACCTGATGCACTGTGCCCCACCACCCCTGTGTTTTACAATGCTCATGTCCCTCTCCTATGCCACCGTCCCCCAGTGCTGTGAAAGAGCATTCTATTCTGCATACAGCTTCTCTTCTCACAGCACTCTCTATGTGCCAGACCCAATGCACTGACATGGTCTCAGTGCATTGGGTTGTGACATATCGTAGTGTACATCCAATGCACTGAGAGCCCTGTTAGTGTATAAGGTCCGACAGAGAGCAAGTACTGTGAGGGGAGACGCCGTATGCAGAGTAAAACGCTTCTCCTTAACAGTGTCGGGGCACGGCGGCATATAAGAAGGATATGAAAACTGTAAAACACAGCGTAGTGGGTCATTAAAATAAATATTTAATAGTGACATTTATTAATAAACTGTAATATGGAAAGAAAACAGTGTCTGCAGCTGCTCTATATAGAACAGCTGCAGACACAGTTGGATGGAGCGCCCTCTACTGTCACACAGCTTAGTGAAGATGCATTTCTTAGCCCCGTCTTCACCTAGCAACATAGCAGAAGACGGTTTTTTAAAGAAAAATGTACAGACTAGGGTGATAAACATGTTACAGAAATGCTTCGAATCACGTATTCTGTACATTCAAAAGGTGCAGGTACTCTAAGTATTCACCAGACATTAGCCTTTACATACGCAGGGACCTGGCACAGTACGGGTCACTAAATATTGAAATCCATGTTATTCAGCTTTATTTTTAATGTATATAAAATAAAGAAAACCAAGCCAATCAATTCAGGTACATCTCCTTTAACAGGCACATAAAACGCACTTTAATTGTCATATCACTCACATACTTAGAAACTAAGCAATCCAGTAACATGAAAAAGAAATAGTAAAATATACGTTATGCCTACAGATAAAATAAGGGATAAAGGATTTACTGTATTTTACACATTTAACAAAATGATATAAATACAAAATAGATCTCCACTTTATAAAAAACAAAACTCCCTTCTATCGGAAACTTTAAGGGATTTTCCCACAAAGCACATATCAACCTCATAGGCCATAAATGTCTGATGGAGGAAAGACAATCCTGAAGAGCTTAGTCCCCCATTCCTGGTGGCCAGTTGATCATGTGTCTGCAGCCATTCTGCATTAAAGGGACTCTTTCACCTACTTTTAGCCCTATGAGCTAAGCTTATGGGCTGAAAGATGACCCACTGACTTTGGGGATGTGTTATACTTAACTTCCCCGTCGTTCCCTCAATGTGAACCCTGAAAGCTGCTGTTGAATGGCACCCTAAAGAGTCTGCCCATTTTAATTTTATAATGGGCAGACTACTCAGCAGTGCCACTCAATGCCGTTTCTGTATCTTCCATAGAGTTCATTGATTGCCACCCAAGGAACAGGACACTGAGCACTATCACTTCCTGGATCAATGGGGATTTTACAGATCAGACCCCCTCCAAGCATTTCTAGCATATATTCCATGTTAATGGTGGGAAAACCCCTTTGTTTCGAAGAAAATATATCAATTTCATGACTAATGCCAAAGACCACATTCTTGATTGGCCACTCCGTCTCAGTCAGGGTTCTATTTTCCATATAGACAGTTTCACCTCCCTGACTAAATGTACGGGAGGGACAATTCCTCTACAGAATGGGTATAATTTTTTTAAACCCATCACAGGGTCCCTATTACCATCCAAGCAATGCCAATCAAGAATATAGCTGTCTACATGCATTATTGCACAACTGAGGGTATTTAATGGGAAGTGATGCTACACTTTAAATAGCAGGTTCACCTGTAAACTGTATAGTTTGAAAATATTTTCTATGGGTCTAAATTAAAATATTTTATATACAAAAAATACTGAAAACACTAAATGAGAAATAGTAGTCTACACTGGGATTAGAAATCCCCTAGAACAGATCAAGCGCAGTGCATGCCGTCAGCAGAGTGCCATTATATATCATGCAATCGCATCATATGGCCAAGGTGAAGATGTAAGGAATGAGTTTCTGCGACAGTCTGAAATACTTTATGTTCTAATTCCTCATCATGTCAAGATCTCTCTTAACTGTGGCTGTATAAAACATTCTGGTTTACATACAAAGACCCAAACCCTGGCCTGGCCTAGTGCCGCTCACAGCCGAGAGGTCTATGCAGTCCTCTTTAGGCTAAACTGTCAGGACTAGCAGCCACACCCCTGCTGAAACATTGACGCAAACTACCAGGAGGGGTATTCATGCAGTTAAAGGGGTTGTCTCTTGAAGCGACGTTATGCCCTTATCCACAGGATAGGGGATAGCCTTCTGATTGTTGGGGATCCAACTGCTTGGACCTCCACCGATCATGAGAACTGGGTTCCAGAATGACTGAATGCAGCAGTAGTCATGAATACTACAACTCTATTCATTTTGATGGGATTTGCATAAGTGACCACCACTCCATTTAATTAGGTCTCCTGTTCTTGTGATTGGAGGGTCTCCCAGTGGATGAAGATACTAGAAAAGCCAGGCAGGTGGGCGAACCCCATTATAGTCAATGGGGTCCATCCAGCGCCGTTCGGTTCCATCCAGAGACAGAACCGTTTGGCCCGCGTGGATTCCCCTTTCCTGATCCCCGAACGGAGCAGGTAAGTGGAATCCTCAGTGCAGATGTGAAACCACCCTTTTAAGAGCATTTATGTGCCCGTAATTCTCAAATTTAGAGCAGCATAACTGGGCCAGCACACTTGTCCGTATTGCAGGTGCAATAATATGCTCCAGATTTTCAATGCTTACAACGGCAGACCAGCGTTCATTATCATATCGTCTCCAGTAGCAGCGTTACTTTTATACTTGCAATACACTCAAGCAGCTATCTCACAAAAAGTGAAAAAAAAAACCTGAATTGCGCACACAGAAACAGCACCTACCAGCAATAGAAATAAAATAACATCAGATGAAAGTTTTGTAGATATTTCCAATCTGAAGCAGCGACCCCTGGGGTGAGAAGTGCACTGGCTTCTGCAATCTGTATTTTGGTGCTACAAGAAGAGCCATCTGTTTGTGACTTTAGAGCATCTGGAAGGTGGAAGGGCATCAGTCACAGAATGGTTTATGAATGGAGTACCTCACTGTGACTTGGGTACGCAAGCTCCCATGGTGTAGAAAGGACCTCAAGTCCTTCTGCTATGCAAAAGGCCCTTTACGGAGTCTCCAGACCATGCTTCCGCAGCCAGCAGGAGAAAAAGCTACTGCAGCGAAGAAGTTGGACTATCTACCGTGTTTGCCCAAAAATAAGACCCGGTCTTACATTAATTTTTGCCCCAAAAGAGGCACTAGATCTTATTTTCGGAGGATGTCTTATACTTACCTAGCAGGCTCGGTCCAGGTCTCTCCTGCTGCTCACTAAAGCTCTGATGCACTTCTTGCAGTTTTTGGCTGCCCACAGAAGATCACTTACTGGTTACGCGATTCATCACTTCCCACTTCCAGGAAGTGATGGCTCTGATTGGTTCTGAAGCGCTGCTCAGCCACTCAATGCAGCGCTCGATGAACCGATGTGATGGCTGTGACTGGTTCATCGAGCGCTGTATTCATTGGCTGAGCTCCAGAGAGCAGCAGGAGGGACCTGGATCAAGCCTGCTAGGTAATTTATTCCTTTTTTGAAAAAAATGTAATGCAACAAAGGGCATTACAACCCTACAAAATCTGGGTAGGGCTTATTTTCAGGGTAAGTCCTATTTTGGGGGGAATAGGGTAATACATATCGGATATTTCCCTCATCATGGAAAATACTTGCAGAGAATAAGGTAATATAGTAAACACAAGTGTGCTCTTTAGTGTCAGTGAACATTGTCATGTTCCATAATGATATCATCTATAATAACTAGCTATTTCTTTAGGATTGAAGGGGTTGTAATTATTTTTAGATATGTGCAGGACACAGCTGTTTAATTCATTTGTCAGCATAATGTTATTACTGTCCCAGTGCCAATGTCCTCATTTTGTATACCGCCCCCTCCTTGTATACTGTCTCATTCTCTGGCAGTACTTCGTTCCCATTCAGGATATAAATGTAAATATGGATAGTGCTGCAAACAATGGAAAGAAGAACAATAGGAGTTTAGAATGGATTCACCTGGTGTGGAACGCCGGTCGGTTGACAGACATCCTCACTGCCGGTCCATGGTTGCCATTAATGTGGTTATAAATCCAACCCAACACCAAATCCCTGAAGGGCGCTCTGGTGTGTATAGAGAGGTTATGTTGATCCCTCGGTTGTATAAACAAGCAAAGTGAAAAGTAAAAAGTTCCGGCGCCCCTTGGGGCAGTAGTGTAGGGAATATCAGACGAACAGTGGAGACGAGAAATGTTTTCACGCCTACTTAATAGAGGAGTCTGCGAGATCGGCGGGACTCCTCTATAATCCAGGTCAGCTTAAAGTAACCCTAGTAGGCTGGTATGAGAGTTCAAGATTTTCTGGTTTCCGGAGCTTCTCTTCCACAGACTCCTCCCCGTCCTGGTGTCTGTCCCCAGGCTTCTACACAGCGGATTCCTCTCCTCCCTCCGCTCTCTGGTAGCCGTTATACCTGCTTTGAGCTCCATCGAGCAGCGGGTTCTTGTCTGTATCGGCCCTGGGGCTGAGCGGGGAGTCCTGGGCGCAGTCACTGCTCCGCTTCCAGCCGCAACAAACAAAGGGGGATCAGACAAAATTTCTCTTCTCCATTGTTTATCTGATATTCCCTACACTACTAACCCACCAGAAGCATGGGAACTTGTAACTTTGCTTCCCATTTAGGACATGGCTGCTGAAGGATGGCATATTACCTAAGCCTTCCATCAGTAGCCTCCATTGGATAACACTGTGTGATTATGAACAGGAAAACTGCAGCATAAAGCAAAAACATCCCACCCACGCTTCTGACTTTACTGCAAGCCTCTGACACATAAGAAATGTAATGACAATATATTACTACCCACAGGAAACTAAAGGGGCTCTCTCAAAGAAAACTCTGACCCATATGCCCAATTAA
This sequence comes from Eleutherodactylus coqui, assembly GCF_035609145.1. NCBI lineage: Eukaryota > Metazoa > Chordata > Amphibia > Anura > Eleutherodactylidae > Eleutherodactylus > Eleutherodactylus coqui. The sequence continues at coordinate 42,940,439 of NC_089848.1, read as the reverse complement.
GGCATGCCACCATCACGGTGGTTGTCCTGTTAGCACTGTGAACTAAAATGAGTCCTGGGGTTTGCTTTTTATGCTCACCTGCCAACATGTTCCCTGTCTGTACAGTGGGCTCATGTCTTCATTCTGTGCACTCACACACACCGGGGTGTGCAGACATACTGAATGAAGAGGGGAGTCCGATGCATGCAGCAGATGAACAGTGTGTGGACAGGCAAGCATAAAAAAACAAAAAACACTTCCCCGGTCTCTGCAAAGCCTGTACTATTAGCCCATAAACTCAGCTTATGGTGCTCCTAGGATCAGATAGGTTCCCTTTAAAAAAAGGATTGTCTTGATTTGAGACAAGGCATTTAAAAGTCTGTAGTCCTCAAAGCTCTGGTACCAATATGGCAGGCCTTTCAACCAGCTAAGGGTGCTTTCACATCTGCGCTCGGGGTTCTGCTTTCTCGCTCCCTTCGAGGAGCAGGGAAGGGGAATCCCTGCAGCAGAACCTTTCCATCTCTGGCGGAACCAAACAGCGCTGGACAGACACCATTAATTATAATAGGGTCGCCTGCTTTCCGCCCAGCTTTTTGCAGCACTTTTTCTTGCAGTATTTTCAGCCATTTATGTGACAGAACCGACCGGAGGTTCCGACGCAGATGTGAGACCACCTTATTACAATGCTTCAGAATGCTAGTCCACTGCTTGACTGGAACATGAGGGTATATATATAACTACTACATTACTACCTATGCAGTCTTGTAGGAGCACCACTGGGCTGGAAAGAACTAAACTGTAATGGAAGGTACTGCTTTCAGTACTATTGTGATGTCTGCTCTAAACATTGTGTACCACAGAGCAACAACTTCTAGAATATTTAAAAATGGTTTATGCCTCGTCAATACATATATTACATACATAGAGCTAACACAATTGTAACATACATGAAGAACTATTTCATACTAGGTTTCCCTAACATTTAAGCATACGATGTGAAATAGGAGGAAGATTGTAGCCATTGTTAGGAGACCGTTGACATGAGTCTCCAAAGAATCTCAGAGCTCATCACTATTCTGCTGTCACTATAGCAAGTACTGAGATTCTAGCACTTAAATATGTCTGGGGCACAGAGGACGTGTCTGAATAAAGCCCCCTTTATGAAGCACGATTATCATGCAAAATCGCTCGTTAGATCGAGTGGTTTGCATGATAATTGTGCAGTGTGATAAATCGCTGATCAGATCTTTCATGAAGTTCTAAAAATCATCGCTGGTCTGCCGCTGCATCGTTCCGTGTAAACAGGCCACCGTTAAGCTATGAAGGACCACCTGTTTATTGTGAATGGAGGGGAGTGGGCTGGAACGATCTCCGGCTCGCTCCACATCCATTCAATTAAGTGATGCTTCCTCCCATGTAAAAGCTCAGGGGCGATCATTGTTGGCACAGCTGTCGGGCACTGAAGTGCCCAACAGTTGTCCCGCGTAAAAGAGTCTTAAGTGTGAATGAGAATTATCTACTACTCACTGACAAAGTTACTATTGCAGTATATGATTATACTATTGCAGTGCTCGAGTGTCTGGGGGGCATCAGTGCTTTTATGTACACAATCTAATAAAATATATACAAGAAGAAAATCTCTTCTTAGTCATCGCTGTCGCTTCCCGATTCACTTAGCTGGAGGTCATGTCCTAATATGAGAAAAGAAAAAAAACAGAAGAGAAACTGCATTAGTAGGTAGATACATAAGTAGAAATCATATTGACATCGTTTCTAGTCTTACAAGGACACTTATTTCAGGCACAAAACTGAATAGATTTATGTCCCCTATTCAATATGTTAGAGTAGTTTTGGACAATTTTCTACCCCAGCCACCCAAAAAAGGCAGAATGTTTTTGTGCAGATGCACTCCATTGAAGAGAGTTACATTAAGGCTAGAGATAGACGTCTGCTTGGGCCAAATGGTCACTGTTGCATCAAGTAAAGCATCCCAAGTTACATGTAAATTGCACTCTTCATGTACCTATTTCCACATGATTATGTGCACTCTTCAGGTACATGCAGGTGATAGAACAGCAGGGGGCTCTACTTACTAAGCGTGTTGATCAGCTGGTTACTACCCTGGGGTCTGTTGGTGCCGTTGGAGACGGGCGTTCTGTTGCTGTATTGCTGAGAGGGTGATGTGTGTGTGTCGTCTCCTCCACCACTGCTGGAGCTGTCATCATCACTCCCCGAGGAGCTGCCTGATTCAGAGGAGCTGCTGCCGCTGCTGCTCATCTGCTCGATGATCTCCACCTCCGCCCTCAGCTCTAGTGTGAAGGAAATACAGCCTCACTGTTAGCTTTTAAAAATAAATATTCTCATTTGTGCCGGGCCAGAAGAAAGCCCGGATGGCCATGTAGTTGCATTCTCTATATTGTGGTTGTATATAAAGCCCCTTTCACACAGGCCAATTGTTGTTCAATGTAAACGTATGCAGCGACTGAATGACGAATGAGAATTCGTTCGCTTCTCATTTGCTGTTCACTTTCTGCATGCATTTACACTGAACGAAGGATTGCCCGTCTAAACAGGCAGTGGTTCACTTACGAACGACTTCCTGTGAATGGAGGTGGGTGAGTCGGAATGATCCTCAGCCCGCTACACCTCCATTCACTTCTGATGATCGTTTCTGTGTAAAAGCACAGGAACGATTATTACAGGGATGACCGGTCGGGCTCCTGCGCCAAACAGATTGTCCCGTATAAAAGCACCCTTAGTCAAACGCCTTGCTATATAATCTACTGGCTGTACATATAGAATGATATTAAGGAAAGATATTATGCAGAGATTATGTGAAAATCAAAATACAGGTTTTTGATATAAAAAAAGCTATTTCATGCAATACTTTAGGGTGGATTCACATCTGCGTCGGACAAGTTCCGTCACCGACTGGCTGTGAATACCCATACAGAGCAGGAAAGCAGAATCCCCAGTGCAGATGTAAAAGCACCGTTAGGCTGGGTTCCCACGAGTCGTATTCTCAGTGGTTTTGTCGCACCTTCAAAACCGTGAGATTTCCACCAGTAAAGCACAGCTTCAAAACCCGCGGCACTTGGCCACGGGTGTTGGTGTGGCTTTGCCGCATGCTTTTCTTTTGCGGCCTGCTCTCCCATAGAGGAGAGCGTGGCTGCAGCAGAAAGAAAGGATATACTGCGTCCTGGGAATCCGCGCCGCAGCGCCAGATGTGCTGCGACGGATTCGCCGCCCCGCGTGCACCATATTTTTGATAAATCTTGTCCACATAGCTGGCTAAACCTGGGATTAGCAGCCGCAGCGAATTTGCGCACGGAAATTCCGCGGCAAATCCACCCCGTATGAACCCAGCCTTAGACAGAAACAACAAGTAAGGGCGCTGGTATGCTGAAAGAAAGGACTCGCAGTAATTAGCCTTGCATCATGTTCAATTAACAGAGATGCAGCTGTGATCCTATTAAATTCCCTCATACAAACGTCTGCTCCCAGCCATTAAACACAAGACGTCTCAAACATTCCAGATGAAGAATATGGCCATACTTCCGTCTTTAAGAACAGTAATATAACAGATAATAATCAGTTACCAATATTACTGGACTGACGGCGCTAACCTTTCTTTACGCCTAGAAAGTAATCTATCGGTCCCTAGGAAATGACAAATTAGGGCCCTTATACACAGGACGACCTGTGGGGTGCAGATGTCCAACATGTCATCCCAGCGATGATCGTTCCTGTGCTATTACACAGGAAGATCATTGCTCAGTGAATGGAGGTGGACAGGGGATCCATTCACAGTAAACAGGCAGTCATTCATAGATGAACAACTGCCTGTTTACATGGGCCGATCGTCATGCATAAACTGAACGACGAATGATAGGAGAACGAATTATCGTTCATTATTCAGTTAGTACATATATTTACACTGAACGGTAATGATTCCGATTTCTGCTGGATAGTGGGATTCTGATTGATTTATCGGCACATGTTAACCCTTTCCAATCCACTGTCTGACCTCTGAAGACATTATGATTTAAAGCTGTACGGCTCCGATGTTGGAAGACATCTGTCGGGGTTCTCTTACTGTATATTGCCAGCCTTTCTGCTGTCAGAGCCTATCCAACGTGTCACCTCATGAAGTACTGGCTTTAGCCAGCAGATAGCGCCGTTTTATAATGGCAGAAAAAGAGTAAGCCCCCTAGGAAAACCAGGATACAAATTGGATTGGAAAGGGTTAAAGGGGCCTTAGACTAAGGAGAGGCTGACTATTGTTCCTTAAAGGGAAGTTGAGTAAAAGGTGTGCCTGGTCTCCCATTGCAGGCCGAGCAGTGGAGGAGGGCTTCTGCATTACCCAGTTGCCTTACCGCTAGAGATGGGTCTAGTGTGAGGTTTTTGAGAAGGAGAGGAGGAAATATATTATCTCTTGCCATAGTTCTCACACTTTTGGTTGCAATCTGAGACAAGATAGAATCAAAAGATGATGCTATGAGAATAGCAACTGCTTAGATTTGTTTTGCATATTTCCTACATTTAGTTTTGCTTTAAGGTGATATATATTAAGGCACTTGATTTCTTATAAGGAAACCTTCTGACCAGATGCCGAAATATATTGTACAATTAACTGCCGCCGCAGTCTACAAGTGGACAGTTCCTGTAAAAGAGAACTGCGAAGAGAAGTCCAGCAGTCAATATGTTTTATGCATGCTTATACTGTATATTATATCTAGTACTAAAGTTTAGTTTGGCTGTTGTGTTGATACAGTCTTCTACGATACAATTTTGCCTAAATGTGGCTGCTATGTACAAGTCCAGATACATCACCCATCTAGTTATGAAAAATTAGTTCAAATTAAACTAGTGAAAGTCTGAAAGATACAAACCGTAATAATTCAGAAAGAGAACGAAGTGCAAGTGTGCCCTCTTACCCCTTTTAATGTCATCTAGCTGCGGTTCAGGGGAAGGATGATCCTTCAGGGGTGACGTTTTAGGTCCTGCAGAAGGTTTTGATGGGGTTTTAAACTGTGAAGATGGCTGTGAGGATCGGGCTGATTGCTGCTCTATGCGGGCTTGAATCTTACTGCTGCCCTCAGCCCTAAAAAGGATAAATACAATTTGTGGATTTTTGTGCTTATCTATTAAATCCTTCAAGTTTCAGTGGGTGATGTGTGCGGTGCTGCTGCAGGAGAAATGATTAATGGTGGGTTGTTTGGACAATCATAGCCGTTTACCAGGCGGCCAAGCAGTTAAAGGCTATAGCTTTGTTTGAAATTTTTGTTGTAAGTCAATGTATTTTTGGATATAAAACGTCTTTAATTAGTTTTCATTAAAAATAAAATACTCAACTGTTGCCTTGCTATCTTTACAGTATTTCCCAACATACTGTAAGCTGGAGGACCAAGACTGTTGTAAAATCCATCAGTCAGATAGACTGAAGGGCTGGTCGTCAGCACTGAATGATGAAGAGGAAAGGGGGTCTCGAGGAGATGTCAAACGAGTGGTTTATTGCAGGGGAAGGAGGAGACTACAACACTTCATGTTAGAGGGGCGGGAAAAGGAAGAGATGAATGATTACTTTATTGCTGGGGGAGAAGTTCAGCTCCTGCTGTGTACATTGCAGTGTCAGGTGTCTGTGCCCGAGAGAAGGCGGTAGGTATGATGTTTCAATCATACAAAGCAGAGAAAATTGACATGGAAGTTCTCCACACTGTGAGTTTGCTCTACTCTGTATATTGTATAAACGAGACATCGCACTGCTAGCTTTCGCTCCTGGCTACAGATAGTGTGATGTACACTGCAGGCATGGCACTTCTTGTCCCCTGGGAATAAAATAGTTTTTAATCTCCTCCTTCCTCAGATGTAACATGAACTGCTATCTTCTCCTCCTTCCTCCAGCAATAAACTGCTAGTTTCACATCCCCTCCTGTCATTACATTCAGTGCTGAACAGTCCGTCAGTCTACTTGTCTGATGATTTTAGAAGGATCTTGGTTCTCCAGCTTAGATAAGGCTTAGAGTAGATCGGAAGATACTGTAAGCACAGCAAGTAAAAGGTTGAAAATGTTTTAATTAAAACTAATTAGGGAAATGTTTTAAAACCAAAAATACATCAATTTATTAAGAAAAACACCCAAACCAAGGTGTCCACAGCCTTTAAGGTTTTAATGCTTCAGGTGACATTACACAGATGGTAATGTGAACCTTCATTAAAGAGTAACTACACTTTCAGATATCTCTTCACAGGTCATAGAGACATCTCAAAAGTATTGATCAGCTGCTGAGAACCCCGCTGATTGTTATAATGGCAGAGCCACAGCACTCACCCAAGCATTGTACCCCCTCACCTGTTATCGCTAGTGTTCAGCTACGTCCGTAGCAAGATGGCAACATAGATGTGTAGTGTTTCCTATACACCTCTATGAGGGCTGTCTTCAGCTACTGACAGCAGCCGAAAACAAGCAAAGACAGCCAAGAGGGCACAGCACTTGGGTGAGCGCTGCAGCCCCCTCCATTCTAGCGATCACCAAGGTCTCAGCAGGCGAACCCCTACTGATCAATACTTTTGACATGTCAAAAGTTATCTGAAAGTGTAGTTGCTCTTTAAACTAGATTTGTCTCTCCCTAGAAAAATCACCATAAAATTACTGGAGAAATATCCAAATCGCCAAACTTAAGGCTGGAGTACTCAACATGTGACTGAAGCCTCCAGTCTTTCGAAGTATTGCCCAACAGTTGAAGAAATTAAACTGACTGCAGGAAATGTTATACAAGAAGAAAAAAAAAAAAAGCGCTCACCTGTTAAATCCTTCGCTGCTTCGGTGCTGATGCTCCCCACTGGTTTTAGCTTATTCTCCTATAGTGATGATGTTGCATAGATCCATATGACCACAGAAGCCACTCACTGGCCTAATTGGTGATTCAAGCATGTACAGCATGTGACCACTGAGGTCAATGTTTGGCTGCTGTGGTCACATGGATTTATGGCACACTGCAGTAAAACAAAGACCAACAGGGCCCACCAGAGTGAATCTCCCACCAATAGGTAATTTATACTTTACTTCTTATTTTATAACATCTCCTGCACCTACTTAAATTTCTTAAACTCTCAGAAAACTAGTTTAACCCCCCCCCCCCCCCAAGAGTTTTGTCAGAGCTGCATTTGGGCTTGGAGAAAAGGACTTAATAGTTTTACAAGACAAGAGCTCAGGCAGAAGGGGCTGCTTTTCTAAAGACTCTAGCTCTAAATTGATTACAGCTAGAAAAGCAGTTTTGAATATTGGTCTTAAAACAGGAGCAGAACTGCTGCTCTAGATGCATTCTAGCCAGAGTTATAGCAGGTTAAAGTGAAAGCTAGATGTACCGAACCTGTAGCTTTCACTTCAATCTGTGTGCAGGATGAGGATGAGGGGGGGGGGGGGCAAGGAAGCTGAAAGCAGCAAGAAAGTTGGACAATATGTCATTCTCTCATTGTTCCTCCTGTCTCAGGGGGAGTGGGTAGCATGGACTTTTGTTCACGTTATCTCCCTCTTATCAATCAGAAAAAATACTTGCTCTCCGATTGTCACATACTATATGGTGGTCTTTTTTTCCAGAAAAGGAGTGAGATGATGAGCACATGCTCACTAGTCACTCTTCTGTAACTTAGGCTATGTTCAAATATTGCACCTACAGTGCTGTTTTTGGCGTGGCTTTCCGCAGTGGTAAAGACTCTACAGCTTTGCTGCAATTGTAAAAAACCATGGCAAAAAATGCACCATGACCTCAATATGTGAACTCAGCCTAATTAGACCATTTATTGACCCAGCTGTTTAACCCTTTAGATGCCTCAGTCAGTGTTGACCGTGGCACCTAAGAGGTGTTACAGAAAGAAAAACAAAAAAACTAATTATTGACAAAAATAAGCATAAAAATAATAAAGGATCAGGTCATTATTGCAGTGATCATACAATACAACAGTCAGAGACCCGAACTAATTAGCTGTACCTTGTTTTCTTGACTTGTATACTGCTGCTGAGCTTCTCCAGAACATACTCCCCGGTGTCATGGTTGATGATCAGCACACAGTCCTTCTGGTATGGTCGTTTGTTTCCTTTGAAGACAGTCATCGGAGGAGTTGAACCCTGAAACAGACGTGATAATGTAAGAATGTACCCAATGTCACACACGGTCCTGAGATGGCAAAAAAATAGGTTTTTGCAAAACGGTGAAACTACTGTACTGCATAAACAAATATTACAATTGTCTAATATAGACGTACTTCTGGTATTTCTTCTCATGGGAGTAACATACTGACAGCAAGTTATTTGCCTTGTTTTGTTGATCTGTTAGTAGCATGCAGAACCCCGCTGCATGTCATGGAAATACAGCCAGCGTCTGCTGATGGGCTGAGAGGGAAGCCATGAGAAATGTTTAATTTGCCCACAGCTTCCCTACACAATTATCGGATCACTCCTAATTCCTGTAATAGATATTAATGTTGCTTATGCATCGCAAGATAAGAAACTGATGTGTAAATTAACCCTTATTAGTAAATGGTAGAACAAACAAGGGGTCTGCCTAGCATTTGGCTATTCTATCTTGGATTCATGCGGCTGCTAATGACCTTTAGGCATCCAACAAAACAATGCTTTAGAGACAAAGCCGGGCTGGAAGTCCTCAGGGAAGATCGTCTTACCATTCAAAAAGATTAAATGTCACAGGTGTAGAGCCGAAATAGATGCTGATGTCACCGAGCGGTTTAGATCGGTGACTAACACAATTACATAGTCACTGATTGCGGGACAAAGACTTTTTTTTTTTTTTAAGGGAAGTTTAGGTTGAGAGGCTCTTCGTATTAGGACATTGCTTATGATGCAATTCCCTATGATAGTAGTATTAGCAAAGGAATCAGCAACTTTACGATATTGAGCGGTTCTAAAAGGAAAAAAAAAAAGAACTGCTGAGGTCGTGGAGATCCGATTCAGATTCCCTTCCCTACAGAGTTAGGGCTTATTACCACGAGCGTTTATCAGCCGGCATTTTCACGGCCGGCATATGCTTCCGTTTAAGCAGTTCTCCCCTTCCCTCCCATTCTTAGATGGAAGCGTATATTGTTCGGCCGTGAAAAGGCCGGGCCAATATACGCTTGTGTAAATAAGCCCTTAATCAATAGGACAGAGAATGCTGTTAATTGTAACCTGTGTGTGATTAATAGCAAAAATTACAGCAGAGGCATTCCTATCTCATCAGACATGGCTGACATGGGAATACTTGCCAGTTCGCCGCAGCCAGGTGGTCGAACAGCCAAACTTTTTGTTTTACATTGTTTAGAAGTGAATGGGAGTTATGGAAGCAGTGTAGCACAATGAGCTATGGTGTTTCTGCAAGTTTTGGCTGTTTTTGTAACCCCAACCACCCCAGGCACATCACATGGGACGGTATTCCCATCTCAGCCATGTTTGGCTGAGATGGTAATACACCTTTAAGGGTATATATATATATATGGAACGGTTCTGCTGCGGATATTTTGTGCAGAAATTCCATGATGACAGTCAGCAGTGTGTACAGTAACAGCAAGTGGATGCTACTTAAATAAATCTCATCCACACACTGCGGAGAAAAAACAAATTACCTCTGGTGTAGATTTAAAAAATTTATGCTGTGGAGTTGTCCTTGGATTTTAATGGGATGAGATCTGTGGCAAACCCGCAGCAATTACCCTAAGGATTCCACAACACAAAAACGCATCACTTGGGGCAATTTTTGCCGTTGTGGATTTACAGCAAATAAACTGTGGATTTTCTGCTATGGAAAATCCACAGCAGCTAGGGACATACGACTGGGGCGTTATTCAGAAAACACCCGGATCTATTACTCAGACTGTACCTGCTTAGAGAGGAAACTATTCCCATGATGACAGCCTCAAAGACTCCGTCACAAGACTGCGGGGACTTACAGATCTGGTGCGCTATCCAGAATCCCTGGAGACCATGACTGCAGTTTTCCATACAATGTAGGGGCTCTTAGTGAGAAGTAAATGGAAGGACCAGAAACAGCTGAATGTGAGCTCTTGGTTTAGAAGAAGAAAGACTGAACAGGAATGGCCAACTCTGTCCTAGAGCGGGAACTTGGGGACCCTCATCCTCAGTAAATATTCCACAGATCAAACTTTTATTTTATAGATTTATTTGACAAGTTATTAAAGGGAACCTGTCACATCCCTACAGCACCATAAACTAAGTTATGGTGCTGTTAGGAAACATGACATGGAGCTGGGTGATGTATTTTTTTTATAGTCACCTGCTCCCATGATCCAGTGCTGTTACCTGGTGAAGATCACACGGCGCAGGAAAATCTGACTCTTTTCAGAGCCCCGTGTGCAAGCTCTCCCATAGACTTGTACGGGAGAGTGAAGGTGAAGGACTCTGAAAAGAGTCAGATTTTCCTGCGCCACGCAATCTTCAGCGGATGACAGCGCTGGATCGCAGGAGCGAGCGAGTATAAAAAAATATATCACCGGGTGACAGGCTCCCTATCATGTGCCCTAACAGCACCATAACTTAGTTTATAGTGCTGTGGGGACTGACAGGTTCCCTTTAATGACTTTATGGCATCCAAAGATCACAATATCACTCTGCCGGGATCACATGTAAGTGAATATAGTCAGCTTGCAAATGACAAGTTACTGCGACTGTCACCAGAAATCATGAAGTTTTGATTTCTTGCGACCTGTCGGATTGTGATTGTGACTACTTCTATGTCACAATAGGACCACATTCACATACATTACATATGATGCAGCAGGTCAACACTGTGCGAAATGTTTCACACCTTCAATTACCGTGTAGCTCCACCAAAAACATTTGTCACCCACTGATGGAGGTCTGACTGCTGTCACTTCCAGCTCTCAGAGTGGAGCAGCGGTGCTCATGTGTGACCATTGCTCCATTCACTTCTATGGGACTGAAGGAGATAGCTGAGCTCTGCTATCCCCACAGACAGTGAATGGCGTGGTGAGGAATAGGTGAGAAGTGTTTTTGGTGGGGTACCGACTTTAACGGTACAAAGTGGTCCCTTCTGGCCATCTCCATAACCATATGATAGAAAGTAATTAAATGGATGCTTACCCAGAGATCCATGGTCCGGCGCTACGTCTTTTTAGTGCAAGGAGATCAGCTACTAAGTAATAACTGGAATACAAGGAGCTGCTCGTCAAGCACAGCAGCTGGTAATTATTCATTAGGGCGTCTGAATAACTCCCCGCAGACTAATTACAATGGGAGGCGTCTTTTAATATCTTGTTTAGCTGATGTCTAGCCTGACAGCCTGTAAGATATGACGTGCCGCTGTGAGTGGAGGTCTGCAGATCATTGCACTTACTGGGATGTGCGGCAAGGTAATAGTAACTTCATCGCCTTTTCCGACTTGCAGTTCGCCTTCGCAAGATGTGTCTATGGATGCCGGCTTAAAATCATCTAGGGAGCAAACACAGGTGGGAATCCATAAACGTCCTTCCACAAACTATTAGTACATTGCTTCATGTCATGAAGAGGGATGTGTCATCACAAAATCCCCTATTCTAGAACTCAAGTTTTCATATTAAACAGATTAACACATTTTTGGTGATTCTATTTTCATTATGGTCTATATTTTAAAATATCCTAAAATCCTGCATTTTCCCACTGATGACCAGGAGCCCCTTCAGAAGGCTGTATATTAGGGCCGTGTGCTGACCGTGCATTCCATAGACCGCACATGGACCCATTATATTTACATGGCTATTCACATGATCAGAAAGGTGCTCCGTATGAAAGAAATCATATGCAGTTCCTATTCTTGACAGTCGGGTGTCAGTGTACTGTCCAGTGCGAGTTGCCCCCAAGTTTATAGGGTGCAACTCACATGTGGCTGTCTGAATACGGTCTTAGTCTAATAATAAAAGTCTGACACTTTCTGTTCTGTCTTCTCATTATTAGGGCTGTGAAGCCGGCGTAGCGGCCAGAGTCCCATTCCGGTTGGGCCGGCGCGGCGGCAAGAGTCCCATTCCGGTTGGGCCGGCGCGGCGGCAAGAGTCCCATTCCGGCGGGGCCGGCGCGGCGGCAAGAGTCCCATTCCGGCGGGGCCGGCGCGGCGGCAAGAGTCCCATTCCGGCGGGGCCGGCGCGGCGGCAAGAGTCCCATTCCGGCGGGGCCGGCGCGGCGGCAAGAGTCCCATTCCGGCGGGGCCGGCGCGGCGGCAAGAGTCCCATTCCGGCTGGGCCGGCGCGGCGGCAAGAGTCCCATTCCGGCTGGGCCGGCGCGGCGGCAAGAGTCCCATTCCGGCTGGGCCGGCGCGGCGGCAAGAGTCCCATTCCGGCTGGGCCGGCGCGGCGGCAAGAGTCCCATTCCGGCTGGGCCGGCGCGGCGGCAAGAGTCCCATTCCGGCTGGGCCGGCGCGGCGGCAAGAGTCCCATTCCGGCTGGGCCGGCGCGGCGGCAAGAGTCCCATTCCGGCTGGGCCGGCGCGGCGGCAAGAGTCCCATTCCGGCTGGGCCGGCGCGGCGGCAAGAGTCCCATTCCGGCTGGGCCGGCGCGGCGGCAAGAGTCCCATTCCGGTTGGGCCGGCGCGGCGGCAAGAGTCCCATTCCGGTTGGGCCGGCGCGACGGCAAGAGTCCCATTCCGGTTGGGCCGGCGCGGCGGCCAGAGTCCCATTCTGGCGGAGGCGGCGCGGCGGCCAGAGTCCCATTCTGGCGGAGGCGGCGCGGCGGCCAGAGTCCCATTCTGGCAGAGGCGGCGCGGCGGCCAGAGTCCCATTCTGGCGGGGCCGGCGAAGCGGTCAGAGTCCCATTCTGGCGGAGTCGGCATAGCGGTCAGAGTTCTATTCTTGTGGAGTTCCAAATTTGTATTCCAAAAAATCTATTTTATGTTCCATCTAAGTAGCTCGTGGTGATGAAAAGCCTGACTGTTACGGCACAAATGTAAGGCCGTGTAAGCACAGCTGAGCGTACCTGTGAATGACGTCACATGACAGAGGAATTAAATGACAGAGCCCACACAGTTATGGATTCAGCAAAGAATTCCTACCTATAGCCCCCTTACACTGGGGTGTCCCAACATCACTGGACAATTTACAATCCATCCTTTGATTGGTTACTTCATTGGATACATTCTGATTGTCTTGACAACGTTCCAATGGCGCAGTAGAAATTTCTTACAGTTCTTATCGCATCCCCACATATGTGTCCCTGTACAGAGCTAAAACCACACGGTCACTGCTTTATCAGGTACATTCCATGGTTACTCTGTGGTGTAGGTGATGATTCAAACATCACATACATACATACATACATAAAAAGCAATAAGGACAGCGCCCCTCTTGTAAATATCCAAATGAGCCAAGCAATATGGTGAAGTAAAAATTAGAAACGACTTACCCGGTGTAGGTGGAGGGTGCTTCCCATTAGGGGAGGACCCTTCCACTCCACACCTCCAAGTCCTGGTCGGCACGTAGAATCAAAGGACGAGCATCAGCGGGATCCAATGAAACATAGAATGTATTCCTTAAATAACCCCCCTTGGAAAAGGGGAGGAGCTTGCCCACGTTTGTTGTATCCCCCAAAAACAAGGGGATTCAACTCCTCAAGAGGAAAACAAAGGAAAGGATATACGAAAATATCTTAGGCGCTCCAAAGGACCATTCATATTTAAATGTAAATGCAGGAAATCCCTGCCAAATTTATTCAAAAGATAAAAAAAACAATGGCAAAAAATATGCCAATAGCAAATTATGCAAATATGCAACGCGTTTCGTCGCCCTCAAGCTTGAGAAAGTCGCCATAGGGGCGACGAAACGCGTTGCATATTTGCATAATTTGCTATTGGCATATTTTTTGCCATTGTTTTATTTATCTTTTGAATAAATTTGGCAGGGATTTCCTGCATTTACATTTAAATATGAATGGTCCTTTGGAGCGCCTAAGATACATACATACATACATACATATTGTAGGCAGGTAAGGGGTGAGGTTGTGGATTGAGTATATCTCCCTCCCAGGCTCTTAGTCTGGACAGGGTGGAGATCCAGTCCATGGCTTCACCCTGGCTCTCGACTCAGCTGTAGGCACTGACCCCGTTACTGGGGCATAAAAGGCTGCAGGTCCGTGAGGTCAGTGCCTGACAGCCTGAGGAGAAAGCCTCTGAGCCCCCTGCGTGGTGCAGCATTTCATTATATCGCATGGACTTTTGTGTTGCTGTTCTTGCTGACCAGAAGCATACAAACAACATAAATAGTTTATAATCAACCATCATCCCCAACGCTGACGGAACCTTCTAATACTGTACATTGTATCACTTAAAGGGGTTGTCCCGCGCCGAAACAGGTTTTTTTAATCTCTTGCATAGGCCCCCCCCCCCCCCCCCCGTTCAGCGCAGGACAAACCCAAGGGATGTGTTGAAATTTAAAAAAAAAAATTTTACTTACCCGAATCCCCTCTCTGCAACTTCTTCCTTCTTTTCCTCCAAGATGGCCGCCGGGATCTTCACCCACGATGCACCGCGGGTCTTCTCCCATGGTGCACCGCGGGTCTTCTCCCATGGTGCACCATGGGCTCTGTGCGTTCCATTGCCGATTCCAGCCTCCTGATTGGCTGGAATCGGCACACGTGACGGGGCGGAGCTACGCGATGACACGTAGAAGGGGGCGGAGCCAGAACGCCGCTCGTGCCCGGACCGACCAGAAGGGAGAAGACCCTTCTGCGCAAGCGCGTCTAATCGGGCGATTAGACGGCGCCATGGAGACGGGGACGCCAGCAATGGAGTGGGTGAGTGAATAACTTCTGTATGGCTCATATTTAACCCTTTCCAATCCAATTTGTATCCCGATTTTTCCTAGGGGGCTTACTCTTTTTCTGCCGTTATACAACGGCGCTATATGCTGGCTAAAGCCAGTACTGCATGAGCTGACACGTTGGATAGACTCCGACAGCAGAGAGGCTGGCAATATACAGTAAGAAAACCCGACGGACGTCTTCCAACATCGGAGCTGTACAGCCTTAAACCATAATGTCTTCAGACGTCAGACAGTGGATTGGAAAGGGTTAATGCACGATGTACATTACAAAGTGCATTAATATGGCCATACAGAGGTGCTTAAAGGGGTTGTCCCGCGGCAGCAAGTGGGTCTATACACTTCTGTATGGCCATATTAATGCACTTTGTAATGTACATTGTGCATTAAATATGAGCCATACAGAAGTTATAAGAAGTTTTATACTTACCTGCTCCGTTGCTAGCGTCCTCGTTTCCATGGAGCCGCCTAATTTTCGCCGTCTAATGGCCAAATTAGCCGCGCTTGCGCAGTCCGGGTCTTCTTCTTTCCTCAATGAAGCCGCTCGTGCTGGATGCCGGCTCCTTGTAGCTCCGCCCCGTCACGTGCCTATTCCAACCAATCAGGAGGCTGGAATCGGCAATGGACCGCACAGAAGCCCTGTGGTCCACCGAGGGAGAAGATCCCGGCGGCCATCTTCAGCAGGTAAGTAAGAAGTCACCGGAGCGCGGGGATTCAGGTAAGCACTCTCCGGTGTTCTTTTTTAACCCCTGCATCGGGGTTGTCTCGCGCCGAACGGGGGGGGGGTTGAAAAAAAAAAAAAAACCGTTTCGGCGCGGGACAACCCCTTTAACACCACTTGCTGCCGCGGGACAACCCCTTTAAGCACGAGTCGGTTGTGAAGGAATCCAGGAGAACTGAGCAGTCTGAGGTTTGGCTTAAAGTTCTTCTAGACGGAACAATTATTTCCTCAGCCGTTCGGCTTCTGGCTGCGTTTATCATTCGCTTTCACTCGTTTTAAACGATATTCGCTCACTGTTCGTATAAACAGCGCTCGTCGGCGCGTTCGATATAAACAGTTCAGCCGCTCTCAGTCACTACTACAGCGAATGTGACCGTGCTGACGATGTATCTGCTGCGTAAACAGGCTGCGCTCTGTGCGGTACTGAAAACAACGGGCGCTGCGAGGCGTTCCGAGGGACCGCCCAATGATAGGACGTGCCGCGATTTTTCCCGATCCGGATAAACAAGAGGGGAGGGTGGAGGCTGAGCTGGAGGGGCATGCTGCGTTACTGTGTGTGCGACGTGTCTGACGCCATTCACCACAATGGGATCTCGCACCATTGTCTCAGCCACGTGAAAACAGCGGAAAATTCCGTTCCTCTCATCCCCTAATTTTTTTACGCCATCAGCGCCTCCCACATCACCTGACCAGCGGCGCTGCGCTCACTAGAGACCAACGGATACCAGAGAGCACGGAGAACTGACCGGAGCGGGGAGCGCTGTATCTGCCGCCGCTGTCCAGTCAGAATCCACATCAATGGCGCAGATTTTGGCTCCTTTTTGTGGAATTTGACGCGGAAAATCCGCAGTATTTCCGTAAAAGGGTTTTCCAGGCGGTTGTTACAAACGACCCTTCCTCAGGATGGCGGTGCGACGCAAATACGCCAGACGTCACGCCTGGAGCTGTGGAAGACGAAATTTGGGCTTCCCAATGCGACCGCATTACCGGACATTACGTTACCACGTAACACGACAACGCACGGCGCAGCCAAAGCCACCATTTTACTTTACAGTCTGTCATGATGACTTGTAATCTTCACGGGCGCTCAGGCCGGCACTACATTGGGAGCAGGCATTTGCCTCAGCGCTGTAATATGTGAGAAGAGCCCACAGGGGGCACTCTGGAGGACACTAGTTACGGGGAAAGGCGCTCTCACTGCTTGTAGTTAGGGGGACACTCTTATTCACCATCTATAATACATCAATAATACAATGACATCAGCAATTTGGCAAAAATTGGTAAACATAGATGACGTCACTGGAAAGGCGGCGCGTGATTGGCTACAGGCTTGTGACGTCACTACCCGGTACTCACAGCGCACAGTGTGGAAGGAGGAGCGCGGCCTCTTCTCGAAGCTCTCCCCTAACCGCAGTGCGTGCTCCTCCCGGTCCAGAGGCGGTGGAGGGGGCGTCCCGTTCATATCTTCTAAAGCTTTACGTCGGTAATCACATAGACTCAACGGTAAGTGCGTCTTCCTCGGCCGCCCAGGATGCGCAGGCGCAGTGGTGACGAGGGTTCCCTACCTGCAGGCACAACGTAGTCAGTGACGCGCTGAGCCGTACGATAGAGTCCGGTCCTCCTGCAGTACAGAGCGTCAGTGTGTTACAGCGATAATAGTCCGGAGAAGCCAGACGCTGCTCTCCATAGTTCCGTGTAATAGTGGTGTTTTACAGCAGTGTTCCCCAACTCCAGTCCTCAGGGACCCCCAACAGGTCATGTTTTCAGGATTTCCTCAGTATTGCACAGATGATGTAATTATTGTCAGTGCCTCAGACATTGCCACAGGTGTTCTTGCTGTAGGATATTCTGAAAACATGACCTGTTGCTGGTCCCTGAGGACTGGAGTTGGGGACCCCTGTTTTACAGGACTGTTTTAACAAGAATTTTTTTTAATGTAAATACATTTTAATGAAAGTAAATCCTGCAAGGTTTTTTCAGTTTTTTTTGTTTTATAATGTAATTCTATTTTCAAAATCTGTGAATGCTGTCTGCGAATGTCAACAGATAAAATAAGTATATCGGCTCATTCTTAAAGGGCTTGTCCACTTTATTCAGCAGTGGGAGGAACGATTGTAAAATTAAACATAAACTTAATATTTACGTAGTTAATCGCCTACAGCTCCAGCGCTGTTGCGCCATTCCTGCCCGCTGGGGTTTGTTTACATGGCTGCAGCAGTCACTTCTCTGTATACTCATGTACCGGAAGGGTTAAAAAAGTGGGTATAAAGTGCAACCTGGGAACAGATGCACTTTTTTAATGAACTTCTCTGTTTATTGTAAAACCAGCGTCTAAATGCGTTTTGGGGCTAGCAAGCGTCTTCTTCGGTATTCGCTGCGACATACATCAGGAGCAGGGAGCCGCGTGATAGGCCAGATTCACACGGATGTATTTGTGCACGCAAAAATTACACGTGCGATGTGTCAAGGATAGAACCCATTGACAGTGTTTGGTCACATGCGCGTATCTTCCTGTGCATTTCAGCACAAAACAAATGCAGTACGCTCTGTTTTCCTGTCAATTTGCGCACCACAGATCCCCATAAAAGCCAATGGAGAAGAGATTCAAATGAGTGATAAGCTACGTAAAAAAACACACACACATCTGAAACTCATAAGACTAATTAGCCATTTCAGTCAGCACATCTTCGTTTGCCGTGCATAAGTGAACAAGCCTTGCGGGCACAAAAAGTACAGTAATACACTGATGCGTGCGCATAATAAAAAAAGCATACTCTGTTCTTCAAAACCGCTCTGCGCATGCAAATACACATACGCCTACATATGTCCATACTGCGGTTCGGCCTTGTAAACACATGGCTCCCTACTCTTCACATATGTCCCCAGCAAATACCGAGGAAGAGTCCTGCTAGCCTCGAAGTGTGTATGTGTGTGTGCGCGCTGGTTTTACAATAAGCGGTTCAGCAAAAATGTGCTTTTTGTACCCACATTTCTTCCCAGGTTGTGCTTTATACTCAATTTTTTAACCTTTTTGTTCATACGTCCGCCCTCAGGTTAGCTTCACACGGACGAGCGTGATATGGGGCCGTGAATCCCGCCCTCATATTGCGCTCGCCATCCATGTGAAATCCCCAAGAATGCGAGGTATTTTCCTGTGAAAACTGCCTTGCATCACTTCGGGGGTGAAGGGATCCTCCAACGCGGAAATTACGTAGAAACTTCAACTCACACGGTTTTTATGACAACATTAAACCAGACAGAAATTGAAAGGAGAATGGTTATCTGTATCTTCCAGTAGTGCAGCCTCAGGCGCCGGGACCGTTACTTCAATCGTATACCAGCATAGAAAGAAAAAAAACTGTTTGGACATTTTAATGAATGGCCTTTTTGAAGGGAGTTTTTGACTTTCAAAAAGTTGGCTGAAGAGCAAAAAGGGGTGTAAGAAAAAAACAAAAAACATTACCCAGCTTTTAAATTTATCAGCACTCCAGTGGCAGTGGTCCCAGAAGCTTCTGCAATGGTCACGTGACATCCATCTTTCACATGATCGCTCAGCCAATCACTGGTCTCTGTGTTCACTTGCTTTTACAGACATAACCACTGAGGCCAGTGATTGGCTGCAGTTGTCATGTGATTGATGACCAGCTTGTGACCACAATAGAGGTTTCTGGGACTGGAGTGGCAGAGACCAGGACTCGGCAGCACTAGAGCCGTGGGATATTTGAAAGTTGATTATGCCTACAGTTTTTTGTTTTTTTTTTATACATCCTTTTGGGCCTTTTAGACATTTTGTTTCTAAAATATCATAAAACCCATTTAATTACTTTGCGTCGATATATATTGTATTAACACTTTCCAATCCAATTTCCCTGCCACCCGCACACTTTTTTTTTTTTTGGGTGGGAAAGCGCATTTTGGATTCTTTGGAATTAATCAACAGAAGCACATGAAAATGATGTCATGATGATTTTATTAGCAATATTTTGAATATTTACCATTTTCAATCCAGTGTTGCCTTTGTCCGACATTAAGATTTCCCTGCATAGCTCCAATGTCAGGCGAGGACTGACATCCTTCGAACAGTATGCAGGACAGTGCTCCGATGTCTGAGGCTGTTCTGCATATGTATGCTGCAATATGCAGGACAGAGCTCCGATGTCGATGGAGTGCTTACCTGTATACTGTAGTATACATATGCAAAACAGACTCCGACATCGGAGAGCTGTCCTGCATACTGCTAGAAACGTGTCGGCCCTCATCCGACATCAGAGCGATGTCCTCCTCGTCCAACATTAAGATTTTCCTGCATAGATCCGACGTCGGACGAGGGTAACACTGTAATTAAAAGGGTTAAACGTAAATGCAGTTTCTTTGAGATAAGTGAGGATGTGTTAAATGGTAATAAGATGGTTCTTGATTAGTATTTCCTATTTTACCAGAACTTTATTGATTGGGACTCATGAACATTTCTCCATTAGAACAGAATAGCATGGACTTCTGTGCGGAGGAAGGGGACAAGCCAACAGTGGAAACCAACACTTCTTGTGGGACATGTTTCTCTTCAGACGTACCTTTCCAGAAAAAGGTTGATAAGTTAGGACTTACAAGGACGTATGAGGCTCAGCACACCCAAAGTGACATTAGGTTGGTATCTGAATTCAAGCAACTCAAGTTAGAAAAAGAAGCCCAGAAGAACTGGGACCTCTTCTACAAGAGAAACAGCACTAATTTCTTCAAGGACAGGCACTGGACCACCAGAGAGTTTGAGGAACTCAAGACATGCAGAGAGGTGGGTCTCACTCAGAATAAGGTGGTTATGACTGCTTATGTATTACTTTGAATTCCTCAGTCCTCCCAAAAGAATACTGGGTCATTTTACTTATGACGTGTTCCCATCTTGGACATTTATGGGTTATACCATAAATGTATGATGGATACAGGTCCCAACTCTGGGACCCACATCTATCGCCAGAGCAGAGGTCCCCTGACCCCGTTCCAGCTCATCACTGGTGGCTGGGATTATGGGAATGACTGAACTGACTATTCTACACTGGTTTCAGTAACTCCTATCAGGGACTCTATCTTTTCTCCTTAGGGAGAGCACCCATAAGGTGAGTGAGTGAGAAGACTTATAAGGTCATTCATGCTCCTCTGGGTAATATGCGAATAAGGGAGATGGAACAATGCCTCGGCAGCGCCACCTATTGGAAGGCAGCATTCCTGCAAGTCAATGTTAGACTCTTCATACAAGCCTTGTAACAATGACTGTTACAAGACTTCTATGAAGAGTCTGACATTGACTTCCAATCAGTGACGCTGCAGAGGTATTGTTCCATCTTCCCTAATTTGCAGTAACTCCTAAAGAAATGAATGGGAGTTTCGGCAACAGCATAGCAGAGTGCTCTACACTGTTTCTGCAACTCAGAAGCTACTCACTTCTATGGGAGTTAGGAAACTCCCTATGGCAGTTACAGGTAGATCGTCTGTTTCCATAATCCCAGCCACCCCTGACTAAGGTGAATTGGCTGGTATTCCTATTTCTGCCATGTTTGGCTGGGATGGGAATACCCCCTTAAAGGAGATGTCTCGAGGAAGCAGTGAATTTTTTTTTTGCCCAGTCCCCCTAATTAAGCATAAATAACTAAGCCCCCCTGTAAATGACTTTTCTAGCTGGTTCGTACTTACAGTTCCAGCGTTTCAGCAACTTATAAAAGTTTCCCCAAGATGGCCGCCGGCTCTTTTCCCTTCGCTTGCTGCAGCCCGATGTGCGCGCTCCCGAGACGCTGCCAGCTGTGTCTCCATGGCAACCAGACGCCCCGCAGCCGCCGACCGGACCCACCGCAGCCGCCGACCAGTCACCCACCGCCAGGCAGCAGGTAACCGGCGCTAGCCCCCGACTCCCCAGCGCTACGCTCCCGGCTCCCCAGCGCTAGACCCTGACAACAGACGAAGGCCCCGGAGCCCAGCGCTAGGCCCCGGAGCCCACGCTAGGTTCCGGAGCCCAGCGCTAGGTTCCGGAGCCCAGCGCTGGGCTCCGGGGCCTACCGCTGTGGCCCGGGACCTTCACCTGTTAGTCAAGATCACCCCCCGACCCATCACTTACCTGGGCGGCTTCTCGGGGCTGCTGGGCTGGGCTTCGCTGCTGGGCTGGGCTTCTCCGCTGGGCAGCTCCAGTTTCTGCACCTTCCTCTAACAGAGGAAGGTACAGAATGGCCGCTCCAGCGCGCTCCCGAGCAGTGACAGCTCGTCTGCGCATGCGCAGAAGAGCTGTAGCGGGGAGCACACTGAAGCGGCTCGTGCTGAAAGGAGAAGACCGGACTGCGCAAGCGCGTCTAAAAAAGCAAGCTGCCAGCGAATTTAGACGGAACCATGGAGACGAGGACGCTAGCAACGGAGCAGGTAAGTGGAATAACTTCTGTATGGCTCATATTTAATGCACGATGTACATTACAAAGTGCATTAATATGGCCATACGGAAGTATATAACCCCACTTGGTTTCGCGAGACCACCCCTTTAAGTGTGTTAGATGTGATGTTTTGTGAATGCCTTAAAGCGGTATTCCATTATTGAATGTTATATTATATCGCTAGGATATGATATGATAACATTCTTATTGGTGAAAGTCTGACCTCTGGCACAGTTGAGAACAGTTCATTGTACATCGAGTTGGGCAGTAGCGCCACTGTGTAGAAAACAACCTTGAGGCTGCATTCACATGGGCGTATGTGCATGTATACATGCATTAGCACCACGTATTTGTGAATCGGACGTTGTGGTTTTGCTCGCGCTTCCTTTTTTTAGTTTTCTTTACTGTACTCTTTGCGCACACAAAAAAAAGCAACAACAGTTCCAGCCATTGAAATGGCTAATTTGTGTAATTAGTTTCACATGGTCTACTTCCCTGTGCAAATGCTCAAGAAAATAGAACGTCACGGGTATTTTTTTGTGGATTTGCGCAAGCAAAGTATACGCTTGTGAACAATCCCATTGAAACTTAGGCATATTGCACGCCTATATACACACGCAAAAACGGTCATGTGAATCCGGCCTGAAGGGCGCCACAGCATTAAACTCGTAGTGTGGCCCTTTCATTCTAAGCATCATGGGGATTCTGGAAGTCAGACTCGCGTTCCAGCAAGTAACGGCGCATCATGGTGGTATAATCACTAACTATTGGGAAAACCCCGGTAATAAGATGAGTTTAAACATTACTAACTGCCCTGTTTTCTGCTTTTCAGTTCGAGAACCAAAGACTGACCATGCTGGAAGCCGGCTGCGGAGTGGGCAACTGTTTATTCCCACTCCTAGAAGAAGACCCTCATATTTTTATATATGCTTGTGACTTTTCTCCCAGAGCTGTACAGTTTGTGAAGGTTTGTATTAACGTACATTATATTGCATCTCAGCTCTTATATTAGAGCGCGTTCGCACAGCGTTATTCTACATGATATGTGACTCCGCTCGGGGGTTCCATGACGGCTGCTGAAAATAGCGCTGTGATGGAATCCCCTAATGGAGGCAAAAAGGAACCATTTCCTTCTCTTTGGTGTCCGTTATACAAGGTTTCCATTTCTGCTTTATTTGGAGTATAGAATAACGTAGTTGACTGCGCTATTTTACACTTCAAATACAACAGAAACATTCCTTTTGTTTCCGTTCAGGGATTCCATCACGGCACTGTTGTCAGTAGTTGTCATGGAATCCCCAAACAGGGTGACACAATAATGCTACGTGAACGCTCCCTTAGGGTCTTCTCACACATGGCCGCGGCCATTTCAATCATGGTGCTTTGCCATGAGTTTAGTCTTATTTTCAGCGTGTTTTAGCGCACCTAGTTATTGTGATGGGTGATGAAGTGCTCTAAATGCCGAAAAATAGAGCAGACAGCAATCGAAAATGGCAGCGCTGGAAAGCGCCATCCAGCACTGTGATCAAACGCATATCTGCGAGGCCCCATTGAAATCAATGAAAGCGTTATACCGCGATTACTGCGGCATTCATATGTGCGTGCTTAAAATTTTTTGCAATACGCAGAGAATAGAGCCCATTGATTTCAATGGGTTTGTTCACATGCGCGTCAAGCTAAAAAAGTAAAGCGCTGTATTTTCCTGCACATTTATGCACCAAAGTTCAATGAGGGATACGCAAATGCGCACGCAATATGCAAGGAGATGCGTGATGCGCTGCATAGTTTCGCTGGAGAAAGAACGCCTTTAGAACAAATTGGCTTTTCAACTACAGGGGTGAAGTCTGCTGCGAACCTGCATTAACATCCACACCAATGTTATGGATTTTGGTGCAGTTTTTGATGTGGATTGTAAGATGGATTTCGCTGCAGATTTTCTGCTAGGTGTGAACGTACCCTACTGTTTAGGCTCTGGTCTCACTGCCTTTAATGCCGCCATCAGAAATTCCATCACATTCTGTGGCAAGAATAGCGCAGCATGTAATGATATTCTTTCCATGAAACCAATGAATGTCATGTTGGATCCCATTGTAAATCGGCTGAGCTCATCAGATGAGGACCCGGCAGAGATGTGAACACGCCTTAGCTAGTCTGCGCGCCAGAGTCTACCTGGAAATGTGCAAAAAGAAACTTAAAAATACAATAATTGTCAAATAAAACAATATTTCTTAATTCTGCGGATTTTGTATTTATCTTCCCAGCAAAACCCATGTTACAATCCAGATACGTGTAAAGCTTTTCAGTGTGACCTGACCAAGGACAGCCTGACGGACAATATCCCTGCAGACAGCGTGGATGTCGCAACTCTGATGTTTGTCCTCTCCGCTATCCATCCAGACAAAATGCCCCTCGCTGTGGAAAATATTTACAAGGTAATGTTCCCGCTCTAACAAACGAGGCATTATATCTATTAAAACTAGCCATGTATCGCAGTCTGACTGCATCAAATGCCTGGCATGAGTCTCCTGTGCCAGGGGGCAAGTGGGTGCTTGACTGTTGGATCACAGCATAGCACCTGCTCAAACAGCGGGGACTAGAGAAACCTCTGATCCCTGCTGTTTAACCCTTTACATGCCACAGTCAATGTGACCGCGACATGGAAAACACTTGCAGAGGTAGGGGCTCCCTCTCACCCATCGGACTTCCACGATGGGATCAGCCCACAAAAAAACAGGCTTCATCATTAAACGGTCAATTTGACTGCTCTGTTGATTTTTTTTTTTTTCCGGTCACCAGCACATTCACTGAGCGGTCCTCCCCTTTCTCCATTCTCGCATGAACATGCCAAGCAAATCCCAAGCTGCTGACCTCAAAGTAAGCCGTCTGACAGAAAAGGGATACTGTGTAGAGTGCTTTGCAGAAGTATTCACCCCCCCCCCCTTGGTGGAGCTTTGTACCACTTTGTGTAACAGTAAGTAATATTTAGCCCCTTCGAACAATAATTAAAGGGGTTGTCCCGCGCCGAAACGGTTTTTTTTTTTTTTCAACCCCCCCCCCCGGTCGGCGCGAGACAACCCCGATGCAGGGAGGTAAAGAAAGCTTACCGGAGCGCTTACCTTAATCCCCGCGCTCCGGTGACTTCAATACTTACCGCTGAAGATGGCCGCCGGGATCCTCTGTCTCCGTGGACCGCAGCTCTTCTGTGCGGTCCATTGCCGATTCCAGCCTCCTGATTGGCTGGAATCGGCACGTGACGGGGCGGAGCTACACGGAGCCGGCATCCTGCACGAAAGGCTCCATAGAAGAAAGCAGAAGACCCGGACTGCGCAAGCGCGGCTAATTTGGCCATCGGAGGGCGAAAATTAGTCGGCACCATGGAGACGAGGACGCCAGCAACGGAGCAGGTAAGTATAAAACTTTTTATAACTTCTGTATGGCTCATAATTAATGCACAATGTACATTACAAAGTGCATTAATATGGCCATACAGAAGTGTATAGACCCACTTGCTGCCGCGGGACAACCCCTTTAAGACAAAGGCCCAATGCCCACGTGCAATGTCCATCCATAGACATGCTGGATTAAAAGATTCTCCCCTGTCCACGAGCGGAAATCATCAGCATGTTCTATTCTGTGTGGAAAATCGCACAGACGGCTTCTATTGCAGTCAATTGAAGCTGTCCATCCCACGATAATTCTGCAGTGAGCACTGCGGACGTATCGCGGAATCCATGTTGTAGCCCAGTGCCGATGCATGATGTGCTGCACTGCACATGCTCGCCGGCTGAGACACTCTGGGTGGATCCGGACAGGTGAGTATAGGGTCTCTGGGTGGCGCTGGGTCTGATTCTGCTGCGAGATTTCACAGTCAGAATCCAACCCAGCCGTGGTCATGAGGCCAAAAGCACAGAACTTTAATGGGCATAAGTATTCACCCCCTGAAAGTCAATACTTTCACTGCGGTTACAAGTCTTTGGGATATGTCTCTATTAACTTAGTACATTTTGACACTGGGATATTTGCCCATTCTTGCAGGTAAAACTGCTCCAACTCCTTCACCTTAGATGGGTTGCATTGGTGTACAGCGGTCACCAAGTCCTGCCACAGATTCTCAGCTGGATTGTGATCAGCGCTATAACTAGGCCATTCCAAGACCTTTCCATGTTTTCCCTTTAGCAGTATATGGTGGTCATCCAACTTCGTCGCTGCGTTAATACCCGCGCAAACTAGGTCGTGTGAAGAAGCCCTAAGGCCGGTCTCGCACGAACGAGTTTGAATTGCGGAATCCGTGATCGTCTCCCACACGGACAGTCTGC
Organism: Eleutherodactylus coqui; assembly: GCF_035609145.1. Taxonomy (NCBI): domain Eukaryota; kingdom Metazoa; phylum Chordata; class Amphibia; order Anura; family Eleutherodactylidae; genus Eleutherodactylus; species Eleutherodactylus coqui. Next base: position 42,914,206 of record NC_089848.1, on the reverse strand, counting down.
GTCATTACACACACATTCAGACCAATAGAGCATCTGCATGTCCGCTTACATGAGCGGACAGCGGCTGCAATTTCCACTCACGGAACAAAAATCAATGGAAGCAGTCCAACCGGCGGCCCCTCCGCAATTAAGATTGCGTAAAGGGTGCGGATTTCGTGCCATCGCTAGGTGATGATGCGGAAAAAGACGGGATTAAAAAAAAAGTTTTACTGCCCTTGTCCGATGGCGGCTCGCCGCAATCATCCGAAGTAGAGATGGAGAGGTATGTGTACGCCAGTCGGGCGCAGGGTCTGATTCCGCTGAGGGCTCCCACATGTGGAATCCGACCCTTTGTGGTGTGACACCGGCCTAAAGGATGTTTGTTAGTGACCAGCCTTATTCTACCTATTCTTTTCTTTATTTCTTTTGTCCAATTAGCTTAGCCCAGTGAAGCCATATTTTGAAAGGAAATAAATGGCTACCCACACCCTTTTTTTTTTTTTTCCAGGTGATAAAACCGGGCGGCTGCGTCTTATTCCGTGATTATGGGTTTAATGATCACGCCATGTTACGCTTTAAGACGGGAAACAAACTTGGAGAAAACTTCTATGTTCGGCAAGATGGAACGCGCTCTTATTTCTTCACTACAGGTGAATTTTGTTAACTTTCTGCTTTTACAAAGTCTTACTGAACTCTTTCAAGCTGCTGCAAGTAAGGACATCCGGGCGGGATTAGTTGTGAGGCAGACTTATAAAGCAAAAAAAAAAAATGGCAAAATGAATGGCAGGAATCTCGTACCGTGTAATAGAACGGCGAGGATTATTACCGCATTGCTGTCCTAGATGGAATAGTTCTCAATCATGTCCTCCTCATTTCGCTTCTATATCCCTTATGCAGCATTTTCTTGGATGATTGCTCAGGCACTACAGTAATATCTTCAATGTCTACTAGTAGTATATTTCACAAACTTCTCCTTGAAAGGAAAGCCCCACAATACTTCACTGGCTGCATCAGCAAGCCTTAAAGGGGTTGTCCCGCGAAAGCAAGCGGTGTTAAGCACTTCTGTATGGCCATATTAATGCACTTTGTAATATACATCGTGCATTAAATATGAGCCATACAGAAGTTATATACTTACCCCCTCCGGTGTTGGCGTCCCCATCTCCATGGCGCTGACCGAAGCCTTCTTCTCCCTCGATTAGACGCGCATGCGTAGAAAACCTGTGCGACGCGAGCACGCCGGAGCGGCCCCATTCAACAGAACAGAAGAGGAGACTGCGCAAGCGCGTCTAATCGAGGGAGAAGAAGGCTTCGGTCGGCGCCATGGAGACGGGGACGCCAACACCGGAGGGGGTAAGTATATAACTTCTGTATGGCTAATATTTAAAGGGGTTGTTCCGCGCCGAAACGGGTTTTTTTTTTTTTTCAATAGCCCCCCCCCGTTCGGCGCGAGACTAACCCGATGCATGTGTTGAAAAAAAAAACGGATAGTACTTACCCGAATCCCCGCGCTCCGGTGACTTCTTACTTACCTTGCGAAGATGGCCGCCGGGATCTTCACCCTCGGTGGACCGCAGGTCTTCTGTGCGGTCCATTGCCGATTCCAGCCTCCTGATTGGCTGGAATCGGCACACGTGACAGGGCGGAGCTACGAGGAGCAGCTCTCCAGCACGAGCAGCCCCATTCAACACAGAGAAGACCGGACTGCGCAAGCGCATCTAATTAATTAATGCACAATGTACATTACAAAGTGCATTAATATGGCCATACAGAAGTGTATACCCCAACTTTGTTTCGCGGGACAACCCCTTTAATGCACGATGTATATTAGAAAGTGCATTAATATGGCCATACCGAAGTGCTTAACACCGCTTGCTTTCGCGGGACAACCCCTTTAACTAGTAATCAGCAGGTCATGGCTGTCCGAAGGGTTGTTGTATGGGAAAATACATTTTATACATTCGTCCAGATGTCATTCATTCTAAGGGCCCATTCACATATACATATGCAAGCTGCACCCAAGACGTTTGGATGTAACAGCACACGGACACCCCACCTGTGTACTTCCCGATCTCCACCGGCCGTGGGCATTGCATTTCTGATTTGATCTGTGATACAGACCAGAGTAGGACACGTTACGACTTTATTCACATGGACCATGAAACGCCTGTGTGAGTAGCCTATTTGGCTATATTGCGTCCCTGTGTTGTCCGCCCATGTGAATAGGCCCTTATAATGTTAGGGGAGTTCTCTGGGACAAAATACTAATAATTATGTTTGCTTTCTGCATAAATCAGTATCACATAGGTCTATATGAAATTATAATAAATCTTATTAGGAGGAAATAGTGTTTTGCACTATAAAGCAACCAGTAGTTCCTCTTTTTAACCCCTTAATGACACAGCCCTTTTTCTTTATCCATTTTCGTTTTTCCCCACCCCTTTAAAAAAATCGTTACTCCTTTATTTATCCATCGACGTTGCTGTATGAGGGCTTGTTTTTTGCGGGACGAGTTGTATTTTTCAATGGTGCTATTTAAAGTACCATATAATGTACTGAAAAACTTAAAAAAAATTCTAAGTGGAGCAAAATGAAAAAAAACACAAAATTTCGCCATATTTTAGTGCGTCTTGTTTCTACGGCGCACAAACGGCAATAATAACAAGATGATAACTGTATTCTATGGGTCGGTACAATTACTACGATACCAAACTTGTATAGTTTATTTTTTATAATACTCCTCTTTTTTTGTTTTCAAAGACATTAAATTTTTTTCAATTATCTTCTGCCATCATTTTGTGCGCGATAACTTTTTTATTTTCCCATCGACGTAGTTGAGCAAGGTCTCATTTTTTGCGTAATGTCCTGTATTTTCTTATAGTACCAATTTGGAATACATACGACTTTTTGATCGCTTTTTATTGTGTTTTTTCTGGGAGACAGGGCAACTAAAAAAGTGCATTTCTGGCGTTCTTTTTTTTTTTTTTTCGGACGACGTTCATCGTGCGGGAAAAATAATGTGCTACTTTGATAGTTCGGACTTTTACGGACGCGGCGATATCAGATATGTATTTTGAATTTAATATTTAGGTTTTTTAATAATAGATATGGCAAAAGGGGGGTGATTTAAACTTTTACAACTTTTTTTTTTTTCAATTAAAAAAAAACTTTATTGATTTTTTATTTTTTTTTACATTACTTTGAAGTCCCCCTGGGGGACTTTAAGATGCGATGCTTTGATCGCTCCTGCAGTATGACGTAATGCTACAGCATTACGTCATACTGTTTTTTGACAGGCAGTCTATCAAGCCACCCTGTGTGGATGGCTTGATAGGCAGTCTGTTAAGGCAGCCCTGGGGCCTTTCATTAGGCCCCCGGCTGCCATGACACCTGCACGGCTCCCCCATCTCACTGCGGGGGGGGGCGTGCGGGACCCCCGAACATGCCCGCGGGTGTCAGCTTTTATAAACAGCTGACGCCCGCACTGTATGAAGAGAGGTTGCCACGCAACCTCTCTTCATACATAGCCCGCGGCTCCATGATATACCGGTACGTCATTGGTCGTGAAGGGGTTAAATCTTCCAAAACTTTTTCAGTTACTAATAACTACTAGAGGTGACTGAGGAGGGAGAAGGAGGAGGTAACCGCAGTATCCTACTCTGCATGGGAGGGGCAACAAGAAAAAAAGTTTTTATTCTAAATAAATTGTATTGAGCAGATGTTGCTATCACAAGGATCAAAGACGTCCCCATTTATGTAGGCTTTGGCCCAGCGGTGAACTGACCGCTGCGGGTCTGGCTTCTATCACCCTACTTTTTGACAATCACTGTCCATATATCCTGTAGATATCTTCATGAGACAACCGACAGTACTCTCACACGTTGCAGAAATTTCACAGTGGATTTTGATGCCGACTTAAAATTCTGCTCGGCGGGTCAAATTCAGCTGTAGACTTTTTTTCTTTTCTGTAATATGTGGATTATTTTTCATGAAATCTCATCCTCACGGCTTATGCTGCAAAATGCTGCGTGTTCCCACTACATAAAAATGCTGCACAACCTCTTTGGACTTCCTGGCTGCTGCTGTCCAGGACATGTGACTGCTGCAGCCAATCACTGCCTATAGATGGTCACTGCATTGGCTTGTGATTGGCTGCAGCCGTCACATGTCCTGGACAGCAACAACCAGGAAGGACAAAGTGACTGTGGAGCGTATTTGCACTGCACATTATAGGCACAAATTTTGCGCACATTATGCGCAGTGAATAGAACCTATTGATTTCTATGGGTTCATTCACATGAGCGTATTTTGTGCGCGGATTTAATTCGCGCAATAAATATGCAGTATGTTCTATTTTTGTAAATAATGTACACACAAATAGCACAAAATAAACTTAATTGTCCATTGAAATCAACGGGAGCACGTGCAAAAATGCAACGCCTATCGCATAACTACACTGCGCAAATGCACACGTAAATACGATGATGCTCATGTGAAGCCGTAGGAAAACCCCTTTAATATTCAGAATTAGTAGTACTGTAGCAAAAACTTTTACAATTTATTTATGATGATTGAGGCCATTCTCACGCAAATATATTTTTTGCTGTGTATTACACGTCCGCGGAATACGCAGCACTAACGGGGCCTCTCACACTAGCCTTTTTGCGCCGAACATTTTACATGTGCAAACTCACTGGCTGCATGTCCTATTTTCAGTGTTTTAACGTGTATTTCACGAATAAGCTGCCAATTGAAATCCATTGGGTGCGTAAAGAAATGCAGTAAATACGCAATTGCCCTTGTAATATTGTGTTTTGCAGCATTTTTTTCTGCGCAGGTTGCTACGCCACCAGGAGGGGAAAAAAGTTGTGACATCATCATCATCAGCTTGATTGTCTGCATTCTTACTGCCAAAAATACACAGTAAAAACGCAGGCAAACGCAGTAAAACACTACGTTAAAAATGCAGCGTTTTTACATAGTCATGTGGGAGTGGCCTAATACATTTATTTTATAGTTCCCTCCCATATTATAACTTTGATGCCAATTTTTTCAGCTTTGTATATAAAAACATGAGCTTTCTAATGTTTTATCAAAGGAGAATAATCCTCGTTGTGACCCTAAGGGCTCAGTCATACGGGTGGCGATCCGTGCGGAAAAACGCCCGCACCTCGTGCTGACGAAAATCCGCATGAACTGCTCCATTGCTACCCATATGTTCTTTTTTTTGGACAGGTGTGGACGTTTTTCCGAGCGGAAATACTCGTGTATCTCCGCTCGTGTGACTGCTGCCCTAAAGGATAAACTGCTACGTCTTGTACAGAAAATGCACTATTCGTGGGCAGGTCCTGCATTGGGGGCGGCATCACATCTTTGTTGGATCCTCCGGCCGGAAGTTCCGTTGCAGATCCGGCTGAAAATACCGGAAGAAAAAGTGCTGCATGCAGAGCTTTGTCTACCATCCAAAAGGCAAGCGGCTGAACGGAAAGCGAACGGACGCACATAATAGTCAATGGGGCCCGTCCCGAGACTGAACCGTTCGGCCGCGGGATTCTCCTTCCTGCTTCCCAAACGGATCAGGATGGCAGAATCCCCAGCGCAGATGTAAAAACACTCCAACGTTTTCTGCCACTTGCAGATAAATTCTGTATTGTCACTTGACATAATCCATCAGCTGTTTGTGTCATCGGTTACATAACTGTGATTTCGTCATGTTGTTCTTGTTTCCTTTATTTCAGAATACTTGCAAGACGTTTTCACACAGGCCGGGTACAAGGAAGTCTCCAGCGAGTACGTGCTGCGGGAGACCGTCAACAAGAAGGAAGGCCTCTGTGTGCCTCGCGTCTTCGTGCAAAGCAAATTCTCTAAACCTCAGTGACGCTCCCTGGAAGTTTTAAGTTTTTTTAAATGATTATTTTTTAAATAAAATATATAGTTTTATCTTCTTTTACGCAGCGTTCTAGCAGTCCACATGTGTATATGTCAGGAGATGCTTCTGACCGGCACTGTTTACATACCTACACAGTGCTATGGGAGTTTGTTTTGCCCTCCGTTTTTCTGGTATACATGATCAATTATTTTCAAATTTATTGAAAGTGTGTTCAGTTACGGTTTACAATACGACTCTCTCTCGCAAAAAGGCGCAGGGCGCGTTCAGCCACGCTGATGAACCTGAACGCAATGTGAGCAGCCTCAGGCCCGTGTCACTCAGATGTGCACGCGTTTGTGCTGCAGATTTGCGCGACGGTTGTTGTGTTTCTGTGTGTGTTTTACTATATTTTTTGCATGTGCGTCGTGCACATTTGCATTTGCAAAAAAAAGCAAGCATGCTCTAAGGCCTCATGTCCATCGGCAAAAGAAGAATTAAAATCCGCAGCAGATTTTAACTCTTCTCTCGCCCGCGGATCCGCACCCCATAGGGATGCATTGACCACCTGCGGGTAGATAAATACCCGCGGATGGTCAATAAAAGGGATTTTTTTTTAAAATGGAGTATGAAAAAATCCGGACCATGCTCCATTTTCGTGCGGGTCTCCCGCGGGGACGGCTCCCGCAGGCTTCTATTGAAGCCTATGGAAGCCGTCCGGATCCGCGGGAGACCTAAAATAAGAATTAACTCACCCGCAGCGGACCGGGAGGGTCTTCTCTTCCTCACGGCCGGATGTTTCTTGCTTCGGCTCGGCGGATGTGCCCAGCGCATGTGTGCTGCACGCCGGCGACGTGCCGAGTTCATCCGCCGGCCGAAAAAGAAGATCCGGCCGTGAGAAAGAGAAGATCTGCACGGTCCGCTGCGGGCGAGTTAATTCTTTTAAATTCCTGTTGAGTTCATCTGTACGTATTTGTCCTGCTCACTTTGGTCTTGTAAAAAACAAACAGCATGCTCTATTTTCCTGCACATTTGCGCACCAAAGGCCCCCCATATAATTAATGGGGGTGCGCACATAAACGCGCAATACACAAGGAGATGCGTGATAATGCTGTAGAAGCTCTTGGATGCTTCAGTAGACTCATGTACAAGACTTCCATCTTGGTTGCTGGAGTAACTCTACCGCCCAACGCGCTGCCGGGGATTCTTCACACATCTGACACCGGGATGATACTTCCATAATTAGGAGTATTTTTAGAGGTTACAAAATCCCTTTTAAAGTATTTGTATAGGACTAAAAATGGCCTGCTGCTTTTCCAGAAAGGCCGCTGCCCCTTCTCTCCGTGGCTGTGTCTGGTATTGCAGTTCAACTCTATTCACTGTATCAAACTCCTTTTCACCGAGGGCCACATCACCTTAATGCTTGCCTTTAAAGGGACGATCGTAATTGTATATTAAGAATTCAACATTTTTTGCGTACACGGCGTGACCTATTGTGGTGCGTACTACACACCACAATAGGCCATTGGAAGTGAATAGGTGGGTGCAACTATGCAGGAAACCTGTGTATTCACTGTGCTTTTGCGCAACATTTTAATGAGCCTGTCTGCGTTCTTCTTTGCGTGCGCAATGATGCAGTGTATTTCAATGAGAGCTGCACCCGCAGTGTATTTACACAAATAAATACACGTCAGAGCAGCCAAAAAACGCGGGCGTAAGGGATTTGGGGGTCACGTAAATATGCAGTATATTTTTATGACGGAAATGCACTTATACCCATGTGACCGAGTCCAAATAGTGCCCCCTATAGTGGCCACAGTAGTAACAGTGACCCCCATAGTGGCTGCTGTAGTAATAATGACCCCCCATAGCAGCCCCAGTAGTAGCCGTGTCCCCCTATATTGGCTCCAGTAGTAATAGTGACCCCCCCATAATAGCGCCATGGATGCTGCCAACCTGTAGCTCTAGTCCGGCAGCCAAGGCAGCGGTGACAGCTGAATCTGACCGTTGACCTCTAACCTCGATGCAGACGTCAGCAGTCACTGTGCGCCGCTGGGCCAGAGCCACAGGCGGGGTGAGTAGAATTCCTTTAAAAGAGATATCCAGGCAGCGTTGGCCGGGAAGCACCAGAGTCGGAGTGGAAGTGCTGCTCTGATCCCTGTGTAGGGGCCGCCGCTCATAATTGCAGACGCAGCTCTCATTGAAATCAGTGGGAGTTGCGCTCCTAATTGCAGCCACAATGCGGGTCCAAGCTGCAGCTTCTGGTGCATCCTGGCAGGCGTTGCCTGGATAACCCCTTTAAGGCTAGTTTCACACTGGCGAACGCGATATAGGGCCATGAACCGTGCCCTCACTAATCATGTGAAATCCGCAGTGATGCGAGGCATTGTCATGTGAAAACAGCCTGGCATCACTGTGGGGGTGAAGGGAATCCCCGCCATGGCTGTCACATCCACAGTAGAAGATCACAGAGTTCTGCCACTACTTTCAATGGGGCCAGCGCTGCTGCAACTGGCCCCAATAACAACAATTGGCGATCTTGCAGATGTTTCTCATATAGCATCACTATGCCATGCGGGAAAACATTGCTCAAATGAATGGGGTTCATATCTGTGCATCTGGAACCGGCCTAACTGGTTCAATGCGTGGAATAAATCGATACAGCAGGCTACATGGGGTTTAACATATGTGCTTTAATGGCAATGGGCTGTAATACCAAACCATGTAAAAATATGATACTTTTCTGAAGAAAAAAAAACAGCAGGTTCTTTTTTTTACCCTGTTAGTGGAAATATAGTTGTTAATGCATTCTGTGATTTAAAGCCTCTTTCACATGGACAACAATATCACCGCGAGCAAAATCGCAGCTATATCGCATCTGTGTAAACGGATCACAGCCATCGCATTGAATGGCTGTGATTGGTTCATCAAGTGCTGCAGTGATTGGCTGAGCTGCGGTGCATGAGAACCAATCAGAGCCAGCGCTTCCTAGAGGCGGGGTTTTTGAACCTCCAATCTAGGAAGCACTGACAGAAGACTTCAAACAACTGCCGAGGACCTACGAGGAGAAGTGCGGCGAAGTGGACAGCGGCTGTTAGGTGAAGTATTGTGGGGGGTTTTATTTTTTTAATGCAGCTAGGGCTTATTTTGGGCACAAATAGGATTTCCAACTGTAAAAGTTGATGCAACACAAAGGAAGGCTCCCTAGGGAAACATGGGCTACAAAACATCGCAAATTGCAGCAATACTTAGCAACCCGCGATTTAGCATGGGCTTTACATAATGTGATCTGTAGCGCTGTCGCATCACGAGAAAATCGGACGATTTTGTCGCCCATGTGAAACCGGCCTAAACCAGAATACAACTTTGTGTGTTTTAAATATGTTTTTCATTTTCCTGGACTTCTTTATACTTCTATCCACAAGATTGTTCCACTTTATACACAAAGGCCACATTGATACAATTTTTTTCGTTCTGGATCTAACATTGAGCGGAGCGCCCTGTCCTAATTCCATGTTGTATCTTCCTGTTTTTAAACATTTCCAGCCTTTTGTTCACGTGGCATTGTCCACTAGATGGTGGTAGTGTGCAGTTAGTTTTGGGCAATGAGCTATAGTTTTTAGTTTCATTTACCTCCACTTTCTTTCTTGGGTTCTTGATTGTAATAATAAAGAAGAAACTGAAGCCTGGAGCTAGATTAGAGGTCGTGCACATGAGTTTCGGAGTGCAAGTACATGGACTGTGGTGGATTCTTTTGAAGAACTGAGAAAAATGAAGACCAAATTGGCCTATGAGTCCTCTGTTTGTTGATGTTCCTCTTTCTTGGTAAAAATGGTCTATGTATTTTTTTTAGGCATTTCCCATTTAAAACCAATCGGCTATTTTTAACCCTTCACTCCACTTGGCTTTGGATTTTGTAAAGGAAAGAATTTCCTGCTTTCCTCAAATAAAGGCCTCATTCAGACGGCATCAATATTTCTAAGCCAAAAACAGAGCGGGTCCAAAATATACCAGAAATGCAAATCTTTCCTTTATGGTTTTTTCCTCTCTGTAGGATCCACTCTTGGTTTTGACTTACAAATACTGATGCACAATCCCCCCCCCAAAAAACTGTTGTGTGAATGGGGACAAAGTCTAAGTTTGAGGGCTTATTCAGATGAACGTATATCGGCCAGGTATTCACGCTGGCCGATATATGGCGTCCCTCTCTGCAGGGGGAAGAGGAGGCTGGTAGAGCCGGGAGCAGTGCTTTGAGCTCCCGTCCCCTCTCCGCCCCTCGGCACTGTTTGCAATGAGAGGAGGCGGGGCGGGGCTTCACTCTGGGACTTAGCCCCGCCCCCATCTCGCGCCCTCCCATTGCAAATAGTGCCGAGGGGCGGAGAGTGGGCAGGAGCTCAGAGCACTGCTCCCGGCTCTTCCAGCCTCCTCCCCCTGCAGAGAGGGACGCCGTATATCGGCCGGCGTGAATACCCGGCCGATATACGGTTGTCTGAATAAGCCCTTATATAAACCCTTTCCAATCCAATTTCTCTGCTACCCACACACTCCCCTGCTCTTATTTATTTTGGATGGGAAAGCATGTTGTGGATTCCTTGCAATTACTCAACAAAAACATCGAGGGTTGACACTGGATTAAAAAGGGTTCATTAAAGAAAAATTGCTAAAAAAGGATTAAAGGGAATCTGTCACGAGGTTCATGCTGCCCAAACCAATGGCAGCATGAACCCTGGACAGGTATGCCTATTGTCCCCATATATGTTTTATTCTGAATCAATGTGGCATTTGATAAAAAACATACTTTGAAGTTTGATTTTGCAACAGACATTCTGCACATCCGCAGCATGGAGACTGACAACGCTCTCCCTATACACAAAATGAGACCTGTCAATCTTCATGGTGTCGGTGGGAAGAAGCCAGCGCGGCAAAACTCCGCGACTCGCAGCTCCATTTCCCAGTCAAAGTGTGTTTTTTTTTTTAAACACTGCAGCATTATAGAAAAAAAAAAAACATACACGGGTGCGATGACCATATACAGTAAAATATATAATCTGTATAAGAAAATGAGCCACCACTGACGCCAACCAAAACGTCGCAATGAGAGGTGGGGCTAAATTCTGGGAATTAGCTCTGCCCCTGTCCCGCCTCCCCTCATTGCAAATAGTGCAGAGGGGCGAAGAGGGGGTGTAGAGGAGGCAGAGAGGGGGCGGGAGCTCAAAGCACTGCTCCCGACTCTTCCAGCCTCCTCCCCCTGCAGAGAGGGACGCTGTATATCGACCGGCGTGAATACGCCCTTATGCAGTAAACCTCTAGTTTCATTGTCTTCTAGTTTAGCCGGTTTCCAGTTTCACAGATTTTTCAAGCCAGAATTTCGCCTCTAGTTTCACTGGTGGCCAGCGGCCCACATGATCTCCTGTTCAGCGTCTCCTCCTACTGATGCTGAAACACTGCCCAACCTTCTCCAGCGTCGCTGTGGGCACTAGTAAAACAGTACTGTAGTGTAATGTAAGTGGCAATGTTTACCCAGATAACACAGTGATGCCACCTGCAGTCCTATGTAACACCACAGATAAAACACAGTGATAACGCTGAGGACAGATAATGATGTCATCTGCAGTCCTATGTAACAGCACAGAGAACACAGTGATAACACTTAGGACACATAATGATGCAACCTGCAGTCCTATGTAACACCACCGAGAACACAGTGATAACACTGAGAACAGATAATGATGTCACTTACAGTCCTATGTAACAGCACAGAGAACACAGTGATAACGCTGAGGACAGATGATGTAGTAGATGTGACCTGCAGTCCTATGTAACAGCGCAGATAAAACACAGTAACATGTTCAATAACATGTTAAATGTTGATTTATTCTTTACAGTAGTCTTTTATATACATTTATTATTATAGAGACAGAAAAAACGGTAATCCTGCTCTACTTCACATAGAAAAAGACCGATTTTCTTAAAAGATTTCAACGGTCAATTGCAGATTGACCGTTGAAATCTTTTAAGAAAATCGGTCTTTTTCTATGTGAAGTAGCGCAGGATTACCGTTTTTTTCTGTCTCTATCTTTGTACTATCCGACCTCTTATGAGATACGGATTTTTGGTGAAATCTGCAGCTCTCCAGTGATTTTAATTCAGTGGATTTTTGGAAAGAAAATGCTATATGCCTACCGGGACACTGGGTGCTGACATGTTCACCTTAGGGTGACATGTCTGGCACCAGGTGAGTCGTTATGTGAGGGTATATATATATATTGCCATATGTTTTTTATGCTTTTATACCTGTATGCAAGTTCTATACAATTCCAAATGAGAGAAAAAACTTATATGTCGCCTTACATCAGATATTCGAAGGCTGAGAGAGATGTTCTAGAAATTCAGAGAAGAAGAACCAGACATGAAGGACGCGTGTACTTGGCCATTTTCCCAGAAACAAGATATCAAGATGTTCAACCATGTACATAATTTTCACTGTCTTAGGCTGAAAATCTGGACTGCCCATATATGGTTATGAGCCCATCACCCCCTTGGGGATGGGACAAAGGGTATAAGATCTCATGTAATCTGTAATAAAGCATGACGTTGGCACAGCCGAGAGCCATGTCCCGTGTGAGAAACTATACCAGACCTCTGTGTGGTGTTTTCTTCTTATCGTCGGCAGCGGGCAAGTGGGGTGGGCCCGATTGGTGCTGTATTTAGAATTTTAACCCTGATAAATGGCGCCTGAACGTGCGGCGACAAAACCGGAGCTTACAACGCATTCCACCCGGATCCACGCCACTGAGAAGCCGTCCTGCTGCAAACCGAGCCTGATCAACTCACAAGAACTCCAGGTAAGACAAACATATATTTATGTTGTGTTTTACACTGCGAGTCTTGCAGCGGGACTGACTATCTGTGGTTTGTGACCGGACGGGTTGGGTTAAGAGTTCTACACGGTAACTCGTGTGGGCTTCGGGTTTGCCGTCATGGACCACTGACCGTGATATGCGCACCAATCGGTCACCCAGAAACTAGTCTGTAGTTTATTTGTACTTTGAAGTCCGTAGCGTTTTAGCGATAGTGGAGATTGTTTGATTGTTTGTTGTATCTGCAGAATTTTTTTTTTCTCTTACTTTTCATTTGGTCTCACAGAAGGAGGAACCCTCGGTTAGTTTAGTTGTTAATGGTTTAGAGGAGAGGGAAGCACTCTGTAAGACAGGTCCCATTGACGAAGGAACCCTCGGTTAGTTTAGTTTAGTAGTTAATGGTTTAGCTGAGGAGAGGGATGTACTCTTTGGGACTGGTTCCATAAGAAGAAGATGCCTTCGGTTGTATTGCCATATATAAGGGGCTGACAATTCGGGTCAGAAGGATGCACTCTATGGAGCGTATTATTATTATTATTGTTGTTGTTGTTGTAATATGCGTAAGATCTTATTAAAGAAGACAGAGCCCCTCAAGGGCTGCCGCCGTGTGGATGAATCTGTAAAATGGAAGAAAACTCTAATGAAAATGTGTGACACCGACCCGCACGGCAGATTACAAAATGGTGTCTGGGAGGAGGTCTTTAGGACCCAGAGGTGCCTTGGAAGATCAGGTTTTGCTAGACAGTGCTGGAGGAGGAGGAGGAGAGAGAGAGAGACAGTCAGAGAAAGTTGTATGTACACATTATTTGTTTAAGAAAGTATCCGTAAGTGAAATGTTGAAAAGTACAGTAAGTGATCAAGAGGGCGTCAGGAGAGTGTCTATTAAAGGTTATGTTGGCAGTTAGGTAGGGAGAAAGTGCTGAAGGAGCAAGCAAGTCGATAAGGAAGTTACAATGCATGTGATTTGTTGGCAAAGAAAGAGAGATGAAAATGTGTATAATACAAGATAGATAATAGATATGGATATATATGTGTATATATGTATATACTGTAAGTGCAAATAGTTAACTGAGCTTGCTTTTAGGGGAGAAGAGTTTGTTGACATGTAGCTGCGAGCTTGTGTTCAGTCTGTGTAGCCTTCCAAGGTCAGGAAGATAACAGCGAGAGAGAAAATGCAATAACAACCTTGGTTAATATCTTTGCTTGCTTGCAATGAATTGAAATAAATTTAATTAGTTATACTGTCTTAGTAGGCAGGGAAATATAGTAATTTCTAATGTATATTCTTACTTATACAGGGGTTGAAAATGAATGTTGCAAGGTCCCAGGATATGTGTTAATTATGATTTCAAAATGCAGGCAATAGTTTAAGCTAAAACTTATTCAGTCTGTGTTTCATATTTGCGGAGAGATAACAGTCAGGGTCACAAGGGGGGCTGAAAAATACCCACAGATTCTAAAACACTTCAGCGTTTAATACAGCATATAATAGCTTCAGTAGATAAGAAATATAGAATATTTCAGTCACTCAGCAAACTTTTTTTTCACATAATTTGTCAAAGATAGCGCTCATTCACAATCTCATCTCAATAGAATCATGTAATTTATAAGATAATAGCACTCACCTCAATGTTTTTCAACTGATGTATGTTTGTCAAACTTTTTTTTTCGTCCGTGCATCTGTGTGTACTGGTACACCTCCAAGGGGGGTGACGGAGCAGACTTGAGAGCATGGATGGATGAGAGTTGGTGACCCGTGTTCGGGCTGTGGTGGAATGTGTGATGCAGATAATTGACTGGGGATAAAAGTCCTCCCCATGCATGGGACTTTGCTTGGTTGAGATGTGGACGTGTGGACTGTTACGCTGAAATGAAGTTGAGAAGACGGACGCAATGTGCCAATATCGAAGGGGTGGAGCTAGATGATGTAATAGTACGTAGTAATGTTTCATCCCTCTTGTACAAGGGAGGGGGTGAGGATCTTGAACAGCTAGTAAAAGTTTTGTTGTTTTTTTTTTTTCTCCTGTCTGAAATTTGATAAAGATATTGCAGGCAGGATCAGACTAATAATGAATTCACTTAAAGGGATCTCACATTTCAAATATTAGTAGATGTTTTGTAGATTAGTCTGTCCCTGTGTAACTCATGTTTCTGTTATAGGTGCTAACATCTTACAGGCCTTATCTGCATCCATCAAATCTTTTTACAATGTGGTACTAACTTAAACCCGGCTACTATTGTTCCAATTGCGTACCCTGGTTTAAAGGGGGGGAGGAGAAGGCATAGGTGATCTAGGTATTGCAAGTCAGCCATTTTAGGTATTGCAAGTCAGCCATTTTTAAATTCAGCCATTTTTAAATTTTTTGCAAGTCATTTTTTAATTTTTTAATTTTTTGCAACAAGATTCTGATCTATTTGAAATAGAATACCAGCCTGATTGTCTAGCAGTGATGCAACAAGAAAATTTAAGTTTTAAAAAGTTACTGAAAGCCCTTGTTAATAATGCATATTTTGAGTATTTTTTTATAGATGGTACCCAGGGTGATTGACGACTCCACACTGGATATACGGTGGTTACACAACAAGATGTCCTAAAAAGCAGAATGTCTCCGCATGTCGCAGTACAAGAAGCGGAATTAAAAGCACTCACGGAGGCGTGTAGAGTGGAGGAAGGTAAGACGGCAAACATTTACACTGACTCCCAGTATGCATTTGGCATAGCTCATGATTACGGCCCAACATGGAAGGCCAGACAGTTTTTTACCACAGCAGGACAGCCAATTAAGAATGATGCAGCGGTGCAGAGTCTCATGGAGACCCTACTTCTACCTGACAAGGTGGAAAGCTCACACCAATTCCTACACCAGAGAAGCAAGAGGCAACGCCATCACAGGCCACACAGCAAAAGCAGCGGCCCTCAAGCCGTGGAAGAAAGAAGAAAAGAAGAATTCGACAATAACTTTGGACTTTGATAACAACTTGGACTTTGATAATAATTTTGGACTTTGATTTGAACTTGGACTTTGATAAAAACATTGGACTTTGATATGCTAAAGACTTTACAGTTACAAGCCAGCAAGGAAGAAAAAGACAAATGGACTAAAAAGGGACGGCGTATGGTGAACAGTCAACAGAACTTGCTTACCATAATCCCTGTGCCTCATAATGGCCCAGCTGACGCACGGAAAGACGCACCTCTTAAAGCAGTAATGATGTCGATGCTTGAACAAGGACGGGTGGCTCCTTGGTTTTCTGTAGCTGCTGCATCATTTGTCCAGTTTTGCATGATCTTTGCCGTAAGCAACAGGGCAGAAGTAAATTTGCCACATAACACTTGCCGGGACCACTCTACCCATTTCAGGGATTGCAAATTGGCTACACTCAGCTACCACTTGTTGGGAAGCATGAATATGTGCTTGTTGTTGTTGTTAATGTTTTTCAGGTTGGAGACCTACCCTGTTACCAAAGTAAATAAGCAGGTAACCGCACAGAAGCTCATGAATGAGGTAATCCGCAGATATGGGGTACCGGAAGTGATTGAGTTAAACAAAGGTACACGCTTCACAGGTGAAATAATGCAACACATCATGTCTGTTTTGGGTATATTCCAGGCTTTTCACACACCCTACCGTCCACGGAGTAGGGGGAAAGTAGATACAAAAGCCAATAGAGGAAATGGGCAAATCTTGAATTGAGTGTCTTTCATTAGTTTTTCTTTTTCTCCGAAGGATACATGCCACAGTATCAGAGTTTGGGGAATGATTTTCTTGTTAATTTTGTCATAGGTCTCTCCAAGGAATTGTCAATAATGTATTCTGTAGTCTCTGCTTTTCTCCCAGGTCCTACAGATGAGTGTCACAATCTGAAACCAGGTGACGGGGTCTATGTGAAAAAGTTTGAGAGAGAAACCCGGTTTGAATGTTCCTACCAGATGTTGCTCACCACCCCAACTGCAGTCAAGCTCGAAGGAAAGCCCACTGGGATCCACACCTCGCACTGAAAAAACTCATGATCCTGCATATCCTTTACATGCTATAATGTGGTACAATTCCTCTAACACACCTTTGACTACTGTACACTAGCCCCCTGTTTCAGAACAAATTAATACAATCAAATGTGCAATATGTAGAGTACACTGAGGGT
The DNA here is from genome assembly GCF_035609145.1 of Eleutherodactylus coqui. Classification (NCBI taxonomy): domain Eukaryota; kingdom Metazoa; phylum Chordata; class Amphibia; order Anura; family Eleutherodactylidae; genus Eleutherodactylus; species Eleutherodactylus coqui. The sequence goes on along the minus strand of NC_089848.1, from coordinate 42,897,358 downwards.
GAGAATCCAACACCGCATCGTGCTAAGAGAGAAGTTGACGCTCCAGGTGGTAACTTTGATCCACATGTATACATAGATGTAATAGGGGTGCCAGATGAATTTAATTCTAGAGATCAGGTTAAAGCAGGTTTTGAGTCCTTATTTGCTATTGTCACTGTTAATAATAATGTAGATTTGATGAATTATATCTATTACAATCAGCAGAGGTTTGTAAACTACACCAGGCATACTTTGCAAGGGTTAATTGACCAGTTAGGGCCCACTGCAACCATGGCGTTCCAAAATAGAGTAGCCCTGGATATGATTTTAGCAGAAAGAGGTGGGGTATGTAACTTCCTGTATGTGTATTATCCCTTTAATGTGACCAAAATTTCCCTTGTTTAAAAAAGATGAAGAGCCAGTTCCGATAATGCCAACCACGTACGTTACCAGAAGAATGGAGAAATGTACTAGTACTGCGCTGCCTCAGTCTCATAAGATGGACTGTCAGTGGACTTCCCATTTGCCTAGGGAAAGTGCAGAAGACCTTAGGTTCCGGCGAGGGCACACCCTGCGGGGTGTTAACTTGTATAGATAGAGGGTACGGATGCCCGGAAATAAGCCCAGGGAATCCATGGCCTCCTTCTGAGGTGAGGTAGGGATCCCTTCCCTTTTAGGAGTAGGGACTTACGGGCAGTGGAGAAACCCTGACGCAAGGGAGAGACGACCGAGGAAGAGTGCAAGGTCTGGTACTTGATCTCCATATTAAGTTTTTTAGGGGGGTTTGTGAGGGTATATATATATATTGCCATATGTTTTTTATGCTTTTATACCTGTATGCAAGTTCTATACAATTCCAAATGAGAGAAAAAACTTATATGTCGCCTTACATCAGATATTCGAAGGCTGAGAGAGATGTTCTAGAAATTCAGAGAAGAAGAACCAGACATGAAGGACGCGTGTACTTGGCCATTTTCCCAGAAACAAGATATCAAGATGTTCAACCATGTACATAATTTTCACTGTCTTAGGCTGAAAATCCGGACTGCCCATATATGGTTATGAGCCCATCACCCCCTTGGGGATGGGACAAAGGGTATAAGATCTCATGTAATCTGTAATAAAGGACGACGTTGGCACAGCCGAGAGCCATGTCCCGTGTGAGAAACTATACCAGACCTCTGTGTGGTGTTTTCTTCTTATCGCCGGCAGCGGGCAAGTGGGGTGGGCCCGATTGGTGCTGTATTTAGAATTTTAACCCTGATAGTTATACTTTAATATATATTGCCTTGAAAGTTGTTTGGCGCCTTCCTTGACTCATACATTTATTATTGTTATTGTTTTTGGTATTAAAGACCATAGTTATTCTCTATTAAATGTGGTTTGTGTGTTTTTTGGAATGTCAAGAACAAACTAATTGGACTTACATTAATTCCTATGGAAATAATGGCCTTGAGTTTCATTGGTTTCAAGTTTGGCCGATTGCTTTCGCACAGATTTCCAACGAAACCAGATATTTTACTGTAGAACATTGTGTTACATACAAAGAACTTACTACATGGTGATTTACACATCAGCTGTTTAATGTTTCCCATGAAGGTCATTACAGCATATTTACAGTAGAGCTGTGAAGCGGCTGCCTCTGATAAGGACGTGTATGATGAAAGCTTAGGCGGGACTTCTCTGTGATAAGGCAAAGTATTTCATAATTAAAAATGTCTTATATGATATGTTGATTATACGGAGGGTGCGGCGAGATGCATACAAAGTGGAGGTAAGGCTGCTTTCACACCGGTAAATCCAAAAAGTAGTAACACAGCAGCACCACACCTAAATCCCTCCTGGGAGAGCAACGAAAGAAATACTATGAATATGGGGCATGCTCCACAACTGGATCCTGAACACAAAATCCAAACATAAGACAGTCCCAAAACTAGTAGATTTCAGAGCAGCAGCCGAGGTGCAGATGAAAGTGCTCACATCAGGTGTATAGAGTGAAGTCCTTTATTCTTCACGGAGTCATCAGCCTTAACCACAACAAAGTGTGGCAGCAATACTGCTTGACTCCCTAAACATGGGAGAATAAAAAGATGTACATTTCTCATAGTGCATTAGTACTTGGGCTGTTACATGCATAACCAATCTGATATTGTTGTGGATTGCATACTATAAATATAAATGTATATTGGTGACATCACACCAGTACTAGCATAACCCCCAAAATAGGGAAATAGGGCGTAGTTACTAGACGATTTGAACCCTTCCTCTTAACAGATGGTACAGACAAACCATACATTATCACTAGAGATGAGCAAACGTGCTCGGCCCCGCCCCTTTTTCGCCCGAGTACCGCGATTTTCGAGTACTTCCGTACTCGGGCGAAAAAATTCGGGGGGCCCCGTGGCGGCGCGGGGGGTTGCGGCGGGGAGTGGGGGGGAGAGGGAGAGAGAGAGGGCTCCCCCCTGTTCCCCGCTGCTACCCCCCGCACCGCCGCGCCTCTCCCCGCCCCCCGGCGCCCCCCGAATCTTTACGCGCGAGTACAGGAGTACTCGAAAATGGCGGTACTCGGGTGCGTAAGTACTCATTACGAGTACGTTCGCTCATCTCTAATTATCACCAAATCATATCCAGGCTGTACGCCAAATAGATTTTACTGCTAGGACATACTAGATGAAAACGTAGCCCTCAAAACCCAGGCGATATACGATCATCGCTATGTGCCGATATTCAAGTGTTTTAGATAGAACATAAGTCCGCCTGCAGACGGCCGGGTCGAATTCCCTGCGAGAATTCTCGCAGCTGGACCCGACCCATGCCTCTGCAGTGCGGCTCTCACCTACTCCCGCGGCTCCGGCTCTGGGATGTGCCGGCTGCCACCCAGCCGGCGCATGCGCAGAGCGGAGGTGGCGAGCCGGGAGTGACATTTCTGTGCGGGCCTCTGCAAGACCCCCACAGAAATAGAACATGCCGCAATTTGTTTTCCGCGTGTATTTTCACGTGTACAAATCGCCGCTGTCTGCATAGGATTGCGTTTTGTAAAGCCATCCTATGCAGGTGGGCACGGGCGGAAATTCTGCGGGAAATCCCGCCACAGAATTTCCACCCATGTGCAGGGGGCCTATGCGTGGCAATGATGTGGTCATGTGGATTTTTGCCCGCATATGAATTGCGTTTTTTCCCTTCTGAAAAAAGTGCAAATATTCGCTCGTCTGACTGAGCCCTAAATGGTGCAAAAAGATGGAGGAAAAGCTGCCGTGACAATTATATGTAGTCGATGGACCAGAAAGCCTCCTAGGAAGTAGATGCTCAAGTGTCGCCAACCCACAGTGGCCCTACAAAAAAACGGAGGGCATATAGATATGTTCATAATGTATAACGAATACATAGGAAAAATACAAATGGCATACCCCAAACATAGTATAAAATGTGAAAGATTAGAAAATACTGCAGAAAAATGGGAGAGATCGCGAAAACCCCGAGACTGCAGTCATACTTAACAAAAAGGTAAGGGGTTATAATCTAGGTTGAGGCCTCTAGGGTGAAGTGCGTGTAGTTCAAAGATCCACCTCATGTCCAAAAGCTTCAACTTCTTCTCTCTGTCCCCCCCCGCCCGATATTTTAATTGGCTGACCGTGTGTCCAGCCTCTGCTAAATGTTTGGCTACCAGAAGATCAAGTTTACGAGTTCTACTAGTACTCTTGTGACCCGAAATCCTGCACTTTGCCCCGGTAGTGGTCTCACCAGTGTAGGGCAGGCCACATGGGCATGTGATCATGTATATCACAAATTGGGAATGACACGAAAATCTCGTGACGCACAATATTGTGGCCTGGCCTACATTGGCGGTGGGGACATGGCATGCACGGTGGGGACATACGGCGGCCATTTTTCTGGGACTGTTTTCACACCTGTGCTGGGGATTTTGCTTTCCTGCTCCCTCCCTGGGTGGAACCGAACAGCGCCGGGCGGACCCCATTGACTATAATGGGGTCCGCCCGCATTCCGGACAGCTGGCATACTGCTCTTTTTCTTCCTGTGCATGTGAGGTTTCCCATAGAAAGCAATGGAAAACACTTGCCGATCCTCTTATTCGCCTGAGGGATTCACAGAAGGGATAGGAAACATTTTTGCCAGAAACACGTCTCACATCGGTGAGGCGAGTGCGATATCCGGCCGAGTTTCTCAGCCTGATCTTGTACCCTCCCATGTGTAGGTAGCCTATTTTGTATAGTTCAGACACAAACAGGTAAGAAAAGAAGTTTTTCCTTTTATGCAAATGAATCAGGATTTATTCAATACTAAAAGATTGAGCTGATGACAACATATACAGTACTCTGCCTGATTGCAGGGTATGTCCATGTAACGGGCGGGTGGTAATGCCCGGCGCTGCGTGATGGGGCTGCGATGACAGACGGAGGCAGAGGTGGCACTTTTTTTTTTTTCAAATCAACTTTTATTGTACATTTGCCTAATAATCAATATTACGCTCCATAGGAGGGCGCTGTACTTTACCATGACATAATAACTTTTGGAGTACACTCTCTTAACCCCTTAACGACCAGCCCATAGTGTTTTTACGTCCTCCCGAAGTGGGCTTTATTCTCTGAGGACGTAAAAACATGTGTCCTGCAGAGAATAAAGCCCCTCAGGCTGTGGACGTGACAGCTCCATGCTGTCGGTGTCCGCAGGTGGCCGACAGCATGGAGCTGTCATCCCGGGCTGTTCGGACTCCCCCCCCCCCGGCATTGCAATCGGCGCTATCCAATGAATAGCGCGGATCGCAAAAAAGTAAATAAAACTGCAAAAAAAGTGACATATTCAGCTGCCCTGATTGATCGGATCCATCGGAGCAGCTGAAATTACTCACCGAGGTCCGCCGCACTCCTCCCCACTGTCCCGATGCTCCAGGCGCCGTAGCCGTCCTTCTGCGCATGCGCGCCAGGCGGCATTACGTCAGCCGCATGCACAGAAGGCCCGGCGGCGCAGGAAACTTAAAATCTCCTGGCTCCCGGCTCCTGTAGGTAGCCGGGAGGCAGGAGATGGTACCACGATCGTTGTTATCCAATGGATAACGACGATCGCGGAAAAGTGAAAAAAAGTGTAAAAAAAGAAAAGTTTCACCTTCATCGGATCCATGAGGGGAGGTGAAAATACTCACCTCAGGTCCGCCGATGTCCTCCGGCCGGTGTTGGGACCCCCTGCTGGCTTTTGCGATGTGCCGATGCGGCGCGCATGCGCAGAAGGCCGGCGAGCCCGGCAAATTCAAAATCTCCCTGCACTCGTCTGTCACAGATAGCCGAGTGCAGGGAGATATGACTGCGGTTTCCAGTCATATGATCAGCGTTATGCATCGGAACGGTGATCATATAAAGTTAAAAAGTTAAAAAAAAAAAAAGTTAAAAGTTTAAAAAAAGTTTAAAAAGTTAAAATTTCATCTCCCCTTACGGATCGTATCCGTAAGGGGGGATGAAATTACATACCCAAGGTCCCAGATTTGTTCCCTGTTGGGATGTTGATCCGTGGACCTTACCCCAGCTTCGGCGCATGCACCCGTCAGCATGATGGCGGACGCATGCGCAAAAGTGAAAGATTGCCCAAGAAATGTAAAATCTCCCTGCTCCTCGCTACCAAAGGTAACCAAGAGCCTGGAGATGTCACGGGGAGCCGCGGTATGTGGTTACTGGTCACGTGATCGCCGTTATCCAATGCATAATGGCGATCACGTAAAAGTTCTTTAAAAAGTGGCAGTTTCATCTCCCCTCACCGATGCGATCGGTGAGAGGAGATGAAACATCTTCTCGGAGGCTTCCGCATTTGAATCCAGATGCGATTATCCTCCATGGACCCTTCCGGCTGCTGCGCATGCGCCCGCCGGCATAATGCCGGACACATTCGCAGGAGTCAGGGAGCCCAGAAAATTTTAAATCTCCTTGCTCCCAGCGACCAATGGTTGCTGAGTGCTTGAAGCAGTGACCGGTGGCCCCGCTGAGCGGTCCCCGGTCACGTGATAAAGTAGCGATCTAACATTAGGCCGGTCACACATGACCGGAGAGGAATTATGGGTTCTGCATGCGCTTGATCAGCGGTAATCCACAGATCAATCGCATGCATTGGATCACACAATTCCCCCCAATTAGCGGGTCGGAATTACATAATCCACTCCTAGAAACAGAACACAGCATGCTATATTTTACCGCGGATATCTGCAACCTAGAGCCCATTGTGCTCTATGACGGCGGATATACTCGCAGCCCACGTGCAAATACATTGTGTATGAGCTGCGGGTACCCGGGTCATCGCTAAGCGACGGCGCGGGAAATGCAAACAAAAAAAAAAGTACTGCGCATGACCGCCTGTGTGAGTAGGCAGTTATGCGCAGTACATTACGCGTCCGTACGCAGGGTCACAGCCGGGCTCACAGCTGGGATCCGCTGCGGGCCTCCGCAAGCGGATTCCACCTACGGCCGTGTGAGCCCGGCGTTATTCAGACCGCTACCAGTAATACGTATTTTACAAGAAGCCCCGGGAACGCTGGCCTTCATGCAGTTCCAGGAGCAGCTTGTTGAGCGCCTTCTCTGCGAGACCACCGTACCGCAGCAAGATTACAAAGCCTCACAGCGCCACTTTTTACACCCCATACCTGCCGCTGAGGTCACGAAATACCCCCCAAAATACATGAGAGGAGGGGGGATACCCAGTTATCTTGCCCCATGTGCCCAACCCAACCAGCCTCCGTAATTACCCCTGTCTTCAGACATAAAACGCAGTTTATATTATTACCTTTATCTAATATTTAGGGAATGCCAAAAAATGGGGATGGCGGGGGGGGGGGGGTGAGGGTGAGGGATTATTTTTAGGATGTCAAATTTTTTTCCGTATAAGTGGGCAATGGGGCCTGGAATTTATTCAGTTCTGCCCTGAAATCCAGCGGGCATTCCCTCCATTATGGGCCTAGCCATGTTTCCTGTAAGTAGATTAGGGCCACAATGGGTATGTTTCTGAACACGGGACAAACGGGGGTATCCATTTTGGGGTGAACGTCTTCATTCCTATGTACACTGTACAAAAAAAACTGTTTTTAAATTGACAGAATTACCAAAAAAATGAAAATCATAATTTTTTCCTTCTGCTTGGCTTAGATTCATTCAAAAACTGTGAAGTCAAAAAAGTCATCGTACCCCTAGATAAATTCGTTAGGGGGTCTACTTTTCAAAATGGGGTCACTTGTGGGGGTTTTCCATCGTTTTGGTCACTGAAGGGCTCTACAAGTGGGCAATGGGGACTAAATCTCCTTCAAGCAAAATTTCTGTTCCGAAAGCCACCGGTTGCTCCTTTCATTTTGGGCCCCATTGTGCATACAGACGTAATACTAGGGCCACAATGGGTATGTTTCTGAGCACGGGACAAACAGGGGTATCCATTTTGGGGTGCAAGTCTTCATTCATATATATATACAAAAAAAACTGCTTTTGAAATGACAGAATTACCAAAAAAATGAAAATCGTAATTTTTTTCCTTCGGCTTGGCTTAGATTCATTCAAAAACTGTGAAGTCAAAAAAGTCATCGTACCCCTAGATAAATTCGTTAAGGGGTCTACTTTTCAAAATGGGGTCACTTGTGGGCGTTCTCCATAGTTTTGCTCACTCAATGGCTCTACAAGTGTGCAAAAGGGCCTAAATCTCCTTCAAGCAAAATTTCTGTTCCGAAAGCCATGGGTTTCTCCTTTCATTTTGGGCCCCATTGTGCATCCAGACGTAAGATCAGGGCCACAATGGCTATGTTTCTGAGCACGGGACAAACAGGGGTATCCATTCTGGGGTGCAAATCCTAATTTTCATGTGTACTATAGAAAAAAGTCCTGTCTTTAAAATGACATATTTGCAAAAATATGAAATTTTAGTTTTTCTCTTCTAAATTGCATTGACTCCTAAAAAAAAACTGTGGGGTAAAATACTCATGACACTCCTCAGTGAATACCTTAAAGGGTGTAGTTTTTAAAATGGGGTCACTTGTGGGGGTATCTATCATTTTGACTCCTATGAGCCTTTCCAATCTTGGTTTGGTGTAGGAAAACAAAGTGTTCCTCAAAATGCTGAAAAGTAATGTTAAATTTGTACGTCTCCTAAATGGTTAAAAAAAAAAATGATTTTTTTTCTAATGTGCACCAAAAATAAAGTAAACGGATGGAAATATATATCTTAACAAAAATTTCCATATTATGTTTGTACATATTTGAGATATAGCAGTTGGAAATGTGAAAAAATGACGATTTTTTCAAAATTTTCCCAATTTTGGCGCTTTTAATAAATAAACACAAATTCTATCGGTCTTTTTTTTCCGCCTAGATGAAGTACAACATGTGGCGAAAAAACAATGTCAGAATCGCTTGGATATGCAAAACATTTCTGGTGTTTTTCCATGCTAAAGTGACACGTGTCAGATTTGCAAAATTTGGCCTGGTCATTAAGGCGCAAACAGGCTTGGTCACTAAGGGGTTAAGGCGACAGTACTCTGAATATTGACTGAGATACAAAGTATTCCTCTGTACAACTGGCGTCTCTCCCCGACAAACATGTCCTTCACGTCTTCCTTTTTGCAGCAGCGAATCGCATGACTTCTCGCATAACCATCAGCGTCCTTTACAATCCTTTTGCCTGCAGCATAACCGTTACATGAATCACGTCTATGACCCCCAACCTCAAGCGCCACATAGCAGCGGTGGTCCTTCACATGGAACGCGTCAGACATCGTAGACGTCACTTATCACTTGGTGTTCCGTGGAACTCCTCGCAGACCCTACGCTACGCCAGCAGAGATCGCGTATGGGCTGCGAATGGCACTGTGCATGCCCGGGATTATGATGTCACGGACATGCGCAGTGTGACTTTTTTTTTTTTGGAGTCCCCCACCCTGTGCAGAGCGGAGCTGCGTAGTAAACGCTGCCCTGTCGCAGGCATTAATACACAGCCCTTCAAGGGCTCCGAATAAAACACTGAGAAATAGAGCGTGCTGCGATTTATTTCTGTTTTATACCCTCACAGCTCCAATGCAGGTGTGAATGGAAGAACAAAAGTCCATAGACTTTCATTGCCTCCATTCACCTCGTGCTAGACACGGGAAATACGCGTGTATTACACGGTGACAATACATCCGTGTGAATGAGCCCTTATAGACACACAAATGGAAAAGAGCCTTGAACCTCCGGTGGCTTTCAAAATCGCAGCAATATATTGTGGTGTTCATCCAATACTATGAGACGACCCGAGGTGTGCCAATAAAACATGGCAGGAAGGGTTCTCTGATTCATGCCGCTTGCGCCAAATTCTATTCCTTTCATCAGCACGGTGCAACGGTAATCTGCATTCATCTGACCAGGCGATGTGTTTCCACTGCTCAATGATCCGATTTTTCCATTCTGTTGCCCACTGGAGTCTCATCTTTCTATTTCCCTTACGGCGTCTTCAGACCAGTGTATTCACCAGTATGCACGCTTCAGCACAGTGAATGAGGTTGATTTGCGCACATGTCTGCGCATAGTCCTGTACTTTTTTGCGCACCTCCTATAGACTTCTATGGGGCCCTTTGGTGCACAAATATGCAGGAAAATAGAGCCGCTCCTATTTTTTTGCGCGCCACCGAAATGCATGCAAAAAAATCCCATTAATGTGAAAGAACCCATTGACATCAGTGGTTCCATTCTCTACATATTGCACGCGTATATTTTTCACGGTCAAAAATGCATGCAAATACATCGGTCTGAAGGCCCCCTTAGGGCTGATACTTAAGATAGCAATTGGCCGTCATAGTCAATGCTTTTCTAACCAGCCTAAGAGACTGACATGGACAGAAACCTTGTGAACCGGAGACCAAAGATGCCTCTGTGTCATGTATGAAACCCTACGGTCTGTCCCACATAGAAGTTTTCTGTATAGGAGACAGAAACATAAAAAATGGTGTGTATGTATGGGATGGGGGGGGGGGGGGGGGTAGTAGGGGGTGGTAGAGAAAAAAACATCATGTGAAAAATGTCTAAGTTAATCTTTAATTATGGGACAACTCCTTTAATGCTCAACATGTGAACCCGGCCAAATAGTATTTAGAGCCGTCATCCCATTACCGCGGACCCTGGTGGCTGTTTTGTAAAAGGCTGCAACAAGTGATGGCTTGTTCTGACAAGCAGTAACTTCATTCTTGACCTCATGTAAACTGGGTATTAACTTAACAGAATTCATTAAACTGTTTAACTTAAATTAGATTGTTTTAAAAGCCAACAATAACGAGCAGCTAACTAAGTTACATGTTTGTCTTCCTAATTACAGTTCATCTACACAACATGAAAATGTAGGTCATGCCAAGAGAGAGTCAGAGGCCAACCCTGAAGTGATTTGTGTCGCAGGACTTTCCCTGCCCTACTATTAAAGTGATTCACAGGACACCTAATGAGACATCAGGATGAAGTACTGAGTTTGCAATCCATATAAATGAGAATTTCCAATGATCAGACGTACCCTGAGTTTACATTAGAGAAGGTTATGGCTATATACAACTTTTCGAGTCATTTACCGTATATTAAAAATAGCATTAGGTAAAGACGGGCATATAAACTGCTTCATTTATTTTATAACCGCTATTTGGTAATATTTATGAAACAATAGTATAGTATATATGAATGTATATTAAAGGGGTGGTAAACCTATAAACTAAGAAGAACAAACATGTAGTGTATATGTGTTGCCTTTGCAGCTGCCTACTGCGTTTGGAATGAGCGTGAAGCAGCTCTTCCTCCTCTACCCAGCTGGATTTCCCAGCATACAATCAAACACCAATGAACATATGAATTACATCCAGTCGATCTGTTGCATATAACTAAAACCTTTCTATTTTTCTGAAAAAACAAGGCACAATACTAGTCGTTACGACACACAAACGAGCTTTGAAAATAGTAGCAAACACATTATGAAGGAAACTTGTGGCTGTGATCAATTACTTGGAGATATCTTTCAGAAAAAGGTATTTAGAGTGCAACGGTAAAGGCCCATTTACACGTAATGATTATCACTCAAAATTTGTTAAAACGATGGCTTTTGAGTGATCGATGTGTGTAAATGCTACCATCGTGCACTTTTCGTCTGAACGATGATTTTTAAGTGAGCTTAAAATCCATCGTACAGGCAACAGGCTATTATCTCCACGGGAGCAGGAGATAACATTGTTTTCTCTTAGCAGCCCAGGATATGTAGAGTTCTGCAACAGCTCCTGGAGGCTCATTTGCACGCAAATTAAGCTGATGAAGTACTAATGGGCATTTAGTGCCCATTAGTACTTTAAGCAAAATGATCGCTAATCTTTCAATCGTTTGAAAGATTATCTTTGCGTGTAAATGGGCCTTAACACGGAATGGTTTAGAATTGGGAAAGGCGGACGCCAAGGCTGCATCTTACCGTTGGAACTGTTCAACCTGTATGCACAGGTGATCTTGAGGCAATGCAATTTAGACAAATCCAACATCGGAGTCCATATGGGTCGAAGAAACATCAACAATCTCAGATATGCAGATGAGACAAGCTTGCTGGCAAAAAGTCAGAAAGATCTTGAACAACTGATACTAAAGATGTTAAAGAAGGAAGTTAAAGCAGGCCTACACTTGAATATCAAGAAAACTAAGATTGTAACAGCCAGTAGCGGAACAGGAAAAATCAAAATGAGAAAATCACAGCAGTTCAAGACTTCATCTTCCTCGGATCGAAAATTGACCCCAATGGAGAATCAGGACCCAAAATAAAATGACAAATCACAATAGGTTGCAGCACAGTGCCAAGCATGGATAAGATCTGGAAAAGCAAAGACATAAGCATTGCAACGAAATGCCGGATAGCCAATGCAATTATCTTCCCAATCACAACTTAGGGCCCATTTACACTGAAAGATGATTGCTCAAAAATTGCTCAAACGACAGTTTGAGTGACAGTTTTAAATGATCATCTTTGCATAACTCTAAGTAGCTAATTAGCTACTGAAAAGTTAATGCAGGCGGAGCGGGATACCACCGAGATCCCTATGAGAACAATGCAGCTGTTTTGCATATGCAAACAGCTATATTGTTCTCCTTGCTTTCTGCTGGTGTCCAGCTGAGAACTGTCAGCGGGATACCAGCTGAGAGAATCTTATAAGCGCTGCCAGCTGAGATATCAGCCTGTGCCACCGATAAGAGTCATCTCTCATTTCTAGAAAACTAGAAATGAGCCATGAACGAACAATGCACGATAGGCAGGCGTTTAAATGCAACGGTTATCGCTCAAAAGCCATAACAACACCACATGGAGAGGGTGATCCATAAAGTGTCCGAGAGTTGGCCCCCTACTAAACAGATAAAGAAGAATTCTTATCTTAGAATTTAGAGTGCATAAAAGGTTAAAGCAGTTGTCTCACGAAAACAACTCCTTCTTTAAAACAAAAGACCCCCGGCCACCAGTTGATCAACGTGGTCCCAACTTCAGAAACCCCTGGCCGTAACACATGATTGCGGAAGTTGGCTATATGTTTCCATGGTGGAAGGCGCTGCAGGGTAAATATAGTATTGCATGCTGGTTACTTACACGATTGGCTACCTTGTGATACTCAGGTGAGTCAGGCCAGCCCTATAGCAATAGCTGACCACTCTGTTAGTAGCTCTCTACTTGCATTAATAGCAGAAAAGAAAATATCACATCTGAGTTTGGCTTGACAGCTGTGTCAAGAGGGTTTGCGCTACGTTTTAGCTTTCTTTTTGATGCATATGCAGGGAAAATCTGATGCAGGCACCAAATGTAAGGTGTCAAGGCATATAAATACAGTTTGCCGTGCAAGTCGCATATGTTGCCTATAGGCCATTCTTGCAAAAGTACCCCCACCCACACAAATCACATACTGCTCTTTTTAAGGCACGGGCGTTTTTGCGCACACAAAATGTAGAGAATAGGACCCATTGATGTCATTGGGTTTGTTCATATCTCCATATTTTGCACACGCATTTCAGTCGCACAAAAAAACCCCGCAGCATGCTCTACTTTTCTGTGTATTTGCGCAGCAAAGGTCCCCATAGAAGTCAATGGGGAGTACATAAATGTGCGTGCAATACACAGGAGATGTGTAATACACATCTGGAACTCATTAGACTAAATTAGCCATTTTCTTGTTTGCCGCGCACCAATGAACATGCCCTGCAGGCGGAAAAAGTGCAGTAAAATACGCCGATAGACACGCAAAAAAGCCTTGTTGAGTGGGCAAAAAAGATGCAGTGAGGTGAATACTCTCGTATGAAGGAGCCCTAATACAGTAAAACGAAAGGTATACCAACATATACCATCCCAAGGAATGGTAATAGGACAATCTTAAAGAGGTTGTCCCGCAAAAGCAAGTGGGGTTATACACTTCTGTATGGCCATATTAATGCACTTTGTAATATACATCGTGCATTAAATATGAGCCATACAGAAGTTATTCACTTACCCACTCCGTTGCTAGCGTCCTCGTCTCCATGGTGCCGTCTAATTTCAGGGTCTAATCGCCCGATTAGACGCGCTTGCGCAGTCTGGTCTTCTCCCTGGTGAATGGGGCCGCTCGTGCCGGAGAGCTGGTCCTCGTAGCTCCGCCCCGTCACGTGTGCCGATTCCAGCCAATCAGGAGGCTGGAATCGGCAATGGACCGCACAGAGCCCACGGTGCACCATGGGAGAAGACCCGCGGTGCATCGTGGGTGAAGATCCCGGCGGCCATCTTGCTAAGGTAAGGAAGAAGTCGCTGCAGCGCGGGGATTCGGGTAAGTACTAAACGTTTTTTTTTTTTAACGCATGCATTGGGTTTGTCTCGCGCCGAACGGGGGGCCTATTGAAAAAAAAAAAAACATTTCGGCGCGGGACAACCCCTTTAAGTATCTGTCAGCACTGTAGGAGTCTATGGACCAATGCAACACCTTCATGGGTGCATTTCCCAGCACACATGTAGAACAGACACAAGAAGGTAAGCCAATTTGGGTTTTAGCTTTCCCATCATCCTATACAATATTACTGTGCATACCATTGGAGTAATTCCGATACTCTCGAGGTCTACCGTACAGATGAGCAAAAAGTATCCTGTAAAGAGGAACCGTTAGAACAGACGGATGTTTAGACATAAAAGCATCATACTTCATCTTTCGAGCCATGAAAGGGAAATGCCTTTAGTCAATCACCTTTAAGGTAGACTCATTGAGGTATTAGGAATATGCGGTACAAGCTATTCTCTCAAATACATCTGCTATCGAAATTTTTCCTCTTAGAATGGGGAGTGGATCAGGTATAAGCTCCCGACTCTTTACATGGACAGAATGTTGAAATCCACTGAGAGACAGAAAAGCAGCTGTGGGGAAATTTGCTTCTATGTGTCTGCTGCCAACAAATAGTAAATGTGAAAGTACTGAATTATACTTTGTGCAGTAGTGTCATGCGTATAGCAAGAAATACATGTGCAAAAGACAACACATTGTAGTGATTTTTTTTACTAACAGGGTATGCGGCTTTGTCATGATTAACCTTTGTAATCATTTATGCTTGGAATTGTTAACCTTGTGGGGAATGTCACACTATATAACCTCTTGCACTAGAACAATAAAGTGGAAGAACTGCTAGAAACAGACAAGTGTTGTCTCTCATTGTATTCTTCTCTGACGCATCGTGTATATAATAAGGCATACCTAATTAATAAGGCTATGATACGCTTTGAGTATCACCTTAATTAAATGATTACTTCAACAGTAAAGCCCCATTTACACGGGACGAGTGCCAGGCAAACGATGCCTGACACTCGTCCCAACACATACTTGCTCCCATGCTGTTACTCAGGAGCAAGTATAGCTGCCTCTCTGATACAGCGGCCAGTAGGGGGCCAGGGCAGCTGGAGATTTCTCTCTCCGCTCTTCCCCTGCTCCATTCACTTACCACAGCGGCCGTTGAGTACTGAACAGCTGCTGTTTACACTGAACAATCATCGTTCAGGATGATCGCTCATCTTTTAGGCTGCATAAAATCCTGAACGATGATCATTCAGTGTAATCAGCAGCCGCTCAGTACTGAATGGCCGCTGTGTTAAGTCAATGGAGAGGGGCAGGGGAGATCGAAGAGTGAAATTTCCTCCAGCCTCCCTACTGTGAGCCAGCGATACTCGCTCCTGTGCAGCAGCATGGGAGCGAGTACATGCGGGGACGAGTGTCAGGCATCGTTTGCCCGACATTCGTCCTGTGTAAATGGGGCTTAAATTAATGTGGGAAACTTTCAAATTCTCCCTAGACAAGAAGTTTAGAGGCTGTGTAACACTGACTGGGACTACACGGCTCATGTGGTCATACACGAGTTGCACAAATTATAGAAAAAAAAAAGTCATGGGTGACCTACTGATGACTGAGAAATAGAGATGAGCGAACCTACTCGGCCATGCCCCTTTTTCGCCCGAACGCCGCGATTTTCAAGTACTTCTGTACTCGGGTGAAAAGATTCGGGGGGCGCCGTGGGTGAGTGGGGGGTTGCAGCGGGGAGTGGGGGGGGGGAGAGGGAGAGAGAGGGCTTCCCCCTGTTCCCCGCTGCTACCCCCCAGCTTCGCCATGCCTCCCCCCGCCCCCCGAATCATTTCACCCGAGTATGGAAGTACTCGAAATTCGCGATGCTCGATTGAGTAATTACTCGAAACGAGTATATTCGCTCATCTCTACTGAGAAAACTTCAACATGGTCAGACTTTTTATGATGATCACTAGGATGTCCATAACCTTGTGTGCCAGAAGGAAACATTAAGATTATGCTGTGGTCAGTCATTTCACTGTGTAACTCAAGGTGAAAGCTGTTACAGTGTGCCCGAGTATGCTCCGTCCGTAGGTGTGTGGACGCCCGAGTGTGCTCCGTCCGTAGGTGTGTGGACGCCCGAGTGTGCTCCGTCCGTAGGTGTGTGGACGCCCGAGTGTGCTCCGTCCGTAGGTGTGTGGACGCCCGAGTGTGCTCCGTCCGTAGGTGCGTGGACGCCAGAGTGTGCTCCGTCCGTAGGTGTGTGGACGCCCGAGTGTGCTCCGTCCGTAGGTGTGTGGACGCCCGAGTGTGCTCCGTCCGTAGGTGTGTGGACGCCCGAGTGTGCTCCGTCTGTAGGTGTGTGGACGCCCGAGTGTGCTCCGTCCGTAGGTGTGTGGACGCCCGAGTCTGCTCCGTCCGTAGGTGTGTGGACGCCCGAGTCTGCTCCATCCGCAGGTGTGTGGAAGCCCGAGTCTGCTCCGTCCGTAGGTGTGTGGACGCCCCAGTCTGCTCCGTCCGTAGGTGTGTGGACGCCCGAGTCTGCTCCGTCCGTTGGTGTGTGGACGCCCGAGCCTGCTCCATCCGTAGGTGTATGGACGCCAGAGTCTGCTCCGTCTGTAGGTGTGTTCATTAAAGGGGTTGTCTCACGGCAGCAAGTGGGGTTATACACTTCTGTATGGCCATATTAATGCACTTTGTAATGTACATCGTGCATTAAATATTGGCCATACAGAAGTAATTCACTTACCTGCTCCGTTGCTAGCGTCTCCGTCGCCATGGATCTATCTAATTCTGATGTCTTCTTGCTTTTTTAAACGCGCTTGTGCTGTGCGGTCTTCTCCCCTTCTGCTCGGTCCAGGCACGAGCGGCGTTCTGGCTCCACCCCCTTCTACGCGTCATCGCGTAGCTCCGCCCCGTCACGTGTGCCGATTCCAGCCAATCAGGAGGCTGGAATCGGCAATGGAACGCACAGAGCCCATGGTGCACCATGGGAGAAAACCGCAGTGCATCCCTGGGAAAGGACCGGTGGCCATTTTGGGAGAAGATTTTTTAAAGTCCTTATTTCGTCGGATCTGTAAGTAGCAAGCGGCTTAAAAACCGCTTTACTTTGCTATTTTATGCCAGGGGGGTGACAGGGGGAATGGGGTAAGGTAAAATTTTGAGGTTTGCCGCGAGACAACCCCTTTAAGTAGCTATGTGGCTTTTTTATATCTGCCTAGTTCTGTCTTCTTTCCTATTTTCCATCCAGGGACAGACTAGGCCCTTAGGTATGAGATGCTAGGCCATCCTTGTCAGGACGATCGTCCTGCTTGTAGGCAGGGTCCACTCTCTCTCGAGTTAGTTAGGGATAACTTTCCCTTTTATGTTTGTCAGTGCGGCTCTGCTAGAACCACTATGTCTCAGTGTGAACCCTTTATTAGTTAGTTTGTTCAGGTAAGTTGAATAAGCCCTGACAGACGTAACAGAAGTATTTGGAGTGTTTTTATGGTGAGATTATAGACTGCACCAATCACATACCCATTCAAAGGATCTTCAAAACCAAGACACTTTACTCCCACCATAAAAATGACATTGGCACTTTATTACGGAATAAATGGTCTGCTCTATTCCTTCTGATCATTGGAATCCGAAGGTACAAAACTAATGACTGGTCACCTCTTTTACCCTGAATGGTGCCGCTACCCAAAATTGTGTTTGTGCTCGACCACACCACATGCTCTCCACCAATAATAGTGGACTGCCTGGCCTGGTGCATGGTCCTATTGGGTGCTACAGCTCCATAGTGTACTCCAATAAGAAGCCTTGAGCCATTGGGCTAACGGGATTGATTTTCTTGCCATCAGACCCACGTTGCAAGCAAATGGAATCCAAGCCATCTGGTGGGCAGGCCCGGCCCTATGCGGCCCGCACTTCGCTATGTAACCTGGCTCTTTTTGGCTGAGTGAGATGGATAATGTCTCCTACATTATCCATGGTATCATCCGAATTTCACACCTGCACCGCGAGACTACGAAATTTGGCAGGGAGATAGCTTGCATCTTGAGGAATGACATTGGCTATGTTTTATCCTGAAAATGTAAAGAGTTCTCTAGGGAGCGCCCCAAGCCAGATTTATTCGGTGATGCGCAGGCAGACCTCCGCTCCGCCACAGACGCTGCGTCGTGCCGCGAGGTGGTGAGCAGATATTGTTGCCGCACATATGCGATTATTAAATGCGGCAGAAGGGAAGGGGGTGCACATCATAAGCT